>NC_056511.1:32879095-32913356 GCF_014905685.2 Nematolebias whitei | reverse complement strand
GGCCTAAACATTGGTTGTCTGTTAGCAAAATATCTCCTAAGCCACTGAATGGATTTTAACAAGACTCATAGAAATTAATCTCTGGATGTATGCCTACATCTGTTGAACTTTTGGAGTCACCTGGATTCAAGGTGGGTGTCGTAGCTAATCGAGATTTAGAAACACAAAAATGTCTCTAACACAGTCAGTGTAACAGATAATGAGCGAAAATTTAGTGTGGTAGTTGAACAATTCGCAACACATAAGCCAAGTTCTACACATTGCAAAGCATCTTAGTTTATAACTTTTTGTTAGAAAAATATCTTGTGAACCACTGGATAAAAAAAAAAAAAACCTTTCAGAATATTTATTTCGTTGTCAGTGCCACTTGAATTGTAATCTGTCAAAGTAACAATACCCCGTTTACCAAAAACATATCAGCTGATAGATAATCTGATGCCTAAAACACAAGAAAGATCATTCTTTTACTGCCCACAGTTGGAGAAAGCACATCCACATTTTGCCTCCTCCTCCTCCTCCTCCTCCTCCTCCTCCTCCTCCTCCCTCTGATCACCCAGACGGAGCAGACCGTTCATCGCTCCCCTCTGCAGTTCCCCCAGAGATGCTCCAGAACAGAACCGAAGGTGTCCGGGTTTTAATCAGGACAGAACATGAAGCAGCAGTTTGTCTGGTTCAGTGTTTTCACACTAAACGAGATAAAAGTCATGAAGCTGTGAGGGACGTGGACTAAATATTCTGTGAATGAGAAGAAAACAAGGGAAGCAGGTGTAGAAAAAGGTCCAGATGTTGATGAAATGACGTTGTTGCTCAGCTCTGAAATCTTCAGGGCGTTGCAAGAGTCATTCTTAAACAAAAAAAGTTTTTCCCCCCTTGTAGCCTGGATTTTATTTTGAGTTTTAGCTCATTATATCTAACTGTAAACACTGAGTGCTGAAAGACTGCTGAAATTTGCTAATGCAGCTGAAATGCAGACGTTACAGTTAATAAAAGCAGAGCGCTAAAAGCTAAAGGTAATAAACTGATAGCTAAAATAGCAAAAGCCAAACTAAAATAAATAAACTATACTAAATGTGACCAAATGCTAGCTAAAAGTGGCAAAATGCTAGCTAGAAGTTAAAAATAATAAAAGCTGGCTAAAAATAAGCTGAATGCTACCTATATACAAAAAGCAAAAGGCTAGCTAAAAGTAAAAGAAGGCTAATTTAAAGATAAAAGTGGCAAAATGGTACATAGAAGCTAAAAATAAAATGCTGGAGTCTAGCTAAAAAAAACTAAAAGGAATGCTAAAAGTAAAAAAAGACTAATCTAGAGGTAAATGTGACAAAATGGTAGCTAAAAGTAGTAAACAACTAGCTAAAAGTACAGCAAAGTTTAGAAGCCAAAAGTGACAAGGTTTTAGCGATAAGTGGTAAAAAGCTAGCTAAAAGTAGCAAAAGTGTAATAAAAGCAAAAGTAGCAAAATGATAAACCTAAACAATTAAAAGCTTGCTGAAATAGCAAAAGGCTAGCTAGAAGTAGCAAAAAGTTTGCTCAATGTGACAAAATAACAATTAAAAGCTAACAGTGGATGAATGAAAGCTAGAACCTGAACCTGAAAGTAATAAACTGCATACTTTTTTTTTTCGGCTCCTCTCTTCTTCACTAACTCGCACAAAGACTTGGCAATTCTTTTTACGCTGGATCTCCTTCCTGACTCAACCACAGACCACCGAGCTACCGCATCCCCCTGTGTGGAGCAGAGAGCTGCCATCTAGGGCACCCTGGGGAGCAGATGGTGGGGGTTAAGAGCCTTGCTCAAGGGCTCATAATGGGACAAATGAGGGTGAAGACAGGTGTGGGTGCTTCACCTTTCCTACCCACATTTTGATGTTGTTGGTACCGGGAGTTGAACCAGCAATCTTCCGATCACAGGCCCAACTTCTCTAACCTCTGCGCCACCACTCTTTTGTCACAGCTACATACGACAAAAGAAAAATAAAAGTGGCAGAATGGTAGCTAGCTAAAATAGCAAAAGGCTAACTAAAAGTAAAAAAAGCCTAATTAGTAGCTTAAGGTGGTAACTGGTAGCTAAACAATAAACTTCATACTAAAATTTTCCAATAGTTAGCTAAATGTGTCAATAAGAATAGCTAAGATTTATTAAAAGCTTAAAGTGGCGAAATTTTAACTACAAGCTAAAATAAATAAATAGTTAGCTAAAAGTAGCAAATAGCTAGCTAAAAGTGTCAAAAGTCTTAAAAGCACCAAAATGGTAAATAAAAGCAAAGAGTTTAAACTGTAGCTACAATAACAATAAGAGACTAGCTAAAAGTAACAAAGTGTAAAGAACTGTTTGTTCAGTTCCATTGTATACGTGAAAATAACAACAAAGACCAAACACTTTTTATGAGGAGTTGGAAATTATTTTATTATTATCATTAACCTTTATTTAACCAGGCAAATCCCATTGGGATCACATGATAGGCCCGCGGGCCTGACGGCAGCCTAAACAGGCAGGAGGAAACTGGAGTATCTGGAGAAAACCAACACAAACCCAGAAAGACCCCAGGTGCAAACTGGGAATTGTACTCAAGTTCTTCTGTCATGCTGCCCAAAAGCAGAAGCAGGTTAACTGTGGAGATGATGGAGGAGCAAAGGGAGGACATTAGTTATCCTGATCAAAAATGGTACAGGGGGAATTAAATCAAGCTGAAAAAGGGTCTCAAAGCAAAAACGGAAGAGTCACGATCAGCTGCTACCAAGCAGTTTGAATCCATGTGACCCTTTGAGCCGACGGACACCTCCATAGGGTTTAATTTACACTTTACATGTTTTTAAACAGATGCGATTATTTCAAACCTCAACGCTCATACGGTCGTCATCTCTCTGACTTCACTTCTCCGACTCATTGGTGAGGACTGAACGATGCCTCACTGTGGCCAGCTGGGCTCCAGCCACAAAACCCGGGTTTGTCCCGGTGCTGTTATGCACACACGAGAGTGGCAGCGTGTCATACAGGAAGTGACAAATGGAGTTCTGCTCGCCTCAAGGCAGCTAATGGTGATGCACACGTTCCTGCAGGCATACAGACAAATGTGCCTCTTCCTGTTAGTCAGGCACATCCAAGGTCAGCTGAGTTTGTTTTACCCATGAGCTCTGCTCTCTGTAGGCTGCTGCTTTAAAGGCTCTACTCTTCTGAGCTCAGGTTACTGATTGGTTCCATAAATGCACACAAAGATTTTTATCAGCTGATCTTTAAACCTTTAGTACACGATGGGCTGCAGTGTAGACGTTACATGTCCAGTTATGTAATTCAAATAAAACGGTGAATAAAATGCACTGAACTCAGCACACTGTCTTCACTGTAGTCCAATTTGTTTCAAAAGGAAAGGCAGAAATGAGCTAATAAGACTTAACAGTCCTCAGATATTGTGAATGTCTGGCTCTTTTAAACATCCCAGTCTAATTCAGTCATTAACTTTTAGAATAGTAGGCAGGAGTCGTTTCCCAACGTCCGCACATAGCTGTTCTGTTCGGTGAAAATGTTGGTGAAGGCAGACTGTTTAAACACTGATCACTGATGAAAATGTCTTACCAGCTTCACACACACACATGAAATAAGTTATGAAATCATGATTACCAGCACCTGTCATTCAATTTTTGTTGAGCAAGATAACACAATTTTCAAGAATTTAATAAAGAATTATTTCACAATGAATTCATCTTTATTCTTTATCTTGCAGCAGTCCCAGCGGAATGCACGCAGCTCAAAAACTTCTCTTTGTTTTCTCTAACTACAGACAAGATCATAAAATCTGACTGACATCCAAAGCATCACACAGTAGTCCCTCATTTATCACAGGGGATCTGTACCCTGAAGACCTGCGATAAGTGAAAAACCGCAAAGTAGGAATAGTGGTAGGGCTGGGCCTTATCATATCGTTCACAATAATACCGGTAAAAAAAAAAGTTGCCCAGGCAAAAAAATAATATGATATGCTAATTTCATGACGTAATACGTCAGGGTGCCCCGTCCCTTTAACAGAACCGAGCGCACCGAATTGCGCACCTGTTGGTACTGGTGTAACGCTAATTAGCTGCGCGCAATACTAGCTAGCTAAAAAGCTAAAAACAAACAAGGTGCGGCTCAGCTGTCTCTCCGCACCCCGCTCTAAACTGCAGGTACAAACACGCACAGGTCTGTCTCTTGAGCTCCACGGTCCATGGAGCAAGAACAGAGTCAGGTGATCAGAGACAGAGCATCAGAGAAATGAATCATTCCTGCAGGAACAGAGGAACTGAAACACCACAAGCTTCAGGGTCAGCTGATCACCTTGTTACAAGTTCTGGAAGTTATAGCTCATTTAAAGGCAACATATATTTTGTTGTACGTTACATTTATGCTCAACAGATCATAAGCTTCATTTTATTTTATTTATTTTGGGAAACTTCACCTGCACTTTAGTTTTTGTGGTGGATTTATTGATCTATATTTTGTGCAGACTTTTTCAATCTAAATAACAGAAGGATCTTTTTTATTTTTATACTTGGAGACTGAATACTTTACTAAATAAAGTAAATTCAGTAAAATTACCCCTTGTTTTTTTAATTTTATTTTATATAATACTGCAAAGCGACATGTTAATTTTGTCAAATAACTGATTTGTGTTTTTTTGGTTATATCACGAAATTTATCGCTATCATCAGAATGCTCTGAAATATCACGATATTATATTTGAGCTATATTGCCCACCCCTAAATAGTAGTACAAGTAGTAAGTACCGGTAGTAGTTCTATCTCTATCTCTATCTCTATCTCTATCTCTATCTCTATCTATCTCTCGCTCTATCTCCATTTCTGTCTGGCCTGGCCTTGCTAAATAATTTATTTTAAATAAAAATTCCATGCTGATTATGTGGCTCATCCATCAATCAGCCAATTGTGTCATGTCCAATTTTATTTTGAAATCCCCCCGATAGAGCGAGTCCGCGATAAACAAACTGCGAAATATCGATTGACTACTGTATTGTGAACATTTGAATAAGATGGTTTTAACCTTTAACTTTGACTATTCCAAAAAAAAAACAATCACTTTATTTTACTTTTTAAAAATACTATTTTAAAAATATTTGTTCCACAAAAATAGTCAGTGTTTTAGAGCTGTCTCAGCCTGAAATAAAAATATCTAATTTAATTGATTCTTTAAAAAAAAAAAAAAAATTCTTTATTAAGCGTTTTTTTGTTTAAAAACTCAAAACTACAGGGACTTTTAAAATTGACAAAATATTTATTTTAAAAGTAATTTCTTTTTTTAAATCCATTTCCCTCCATAAGTATGCCCTCTGGGTCAACATCCACAGCCTCATCTATTCTCTAGAGCTCAGAACTGATGCTTGGTTCTGTTGGCCCAGTCAGAGTGGTTCTGGACCCCCTCCTCTGAGCAGAGTCAGACCTCCTAGGGGGGCTGGGTGCTCTCTTCCTCTTCTAAAACAAATCATGGTCACTGTCTTCATCAACAAAGTCCTCAATGTCTGACTCAGATGTTTTTTTCCCCTTCATGATCCTCTCCTCTGTCTGAGAGGTTTGGACTCAATGGTTCCGTCTTCCTCTGAGTCTGCATGTCTGCCAACCTCACGTTCAAATATCATCTCGTTTTGACTCAAGCACACTAAAACCAACTAAACTAAATACTAAACTCGCTAAACTACACCCTAACTATAAAACCCAAACATGCTAAATATCTCAAATCTCTCAAACCTCATGACTCACTCTCGTTCTCACTGTGACTTTATCGCGCAGAACTCTATTCAACTTCCGCGTCTTTTTCTTCTTCTCGTAGATTTTTTGGCACTTGAGAAATACCTTCGAGCTTCCGGCTGAAAGGAGGAGGGAGGTTATTTATCGGTTCGGGGGTGGGAGGTGAAAGTGGAGAGTGATGGGGGTGTTTTGTCCCTGATACTGCCAGTCTTTGCTGCAGCCTCTCGCTCCAACGCGCTTCAGATATGACAACAATTTTCAGAAAAAGATGTGGCTTGGATTATTTATAATAACTCTGGTTTTACTTGGCCTATCAATACAATTTAAAAACTGGTGTTTAGTTTGAAGTCCACTTTGGACAAATTAAAATGGAGTCTCTGAGAGGCTGCGTCTTTCCCACTAGAGTAACTGAAATGGGTCATGTGACTATTACGCACCAGGGCATCTATTGAAAAACAAACAAAAAAGTCAGTTAGTGTAGGCGGCGCCAAATAGAGTTGCACTCGGGTCAAATAATACCATACCATACCATACCACTTTATTTATAAAGCACTTAAAACAGCGACAAGGCCAACCAAAGTGCTGTACAGACAAAACAATAGGTAACACACAAAGCAATATACAAAATTAGGTAAATCAGAATATAGACATAAAAACGATGCAGATAATGACGACTAACCAGTGTGTAGCATGCAGGTTCAAAACACAGATCATCTGGTGTTGAAAGCTACTGAATAGTAGTGAGTTTTTAAACGGGACTTGAAAACCGAGAGGGAGGGGGCCTGTCTGACAAGCAGAGGTAACTCGTTCCAGAGTCTTGGTCCTGCTACAGAGAAGGCCCTGTCACCTCTGCACTTAAGACGAGTTCCTGGAACTGTGAGGAGCAACTGGTCCGCTGACCTCAGGGAACGTGGTGGGACATACGGTTGTAGCAGATCAGAGATGTGGGGGTGGGGTGGGTGGGAACTCTTCAGTGATTTGTAGACATACATCAGTATTTTGAACTGGATTCGAAAGTGAACCGGTAACCAGTGCAGGGAGGCCAAAACTGGTGTAATGTGCTCTCTTTTGCCTGTACTGGTTAAAAATCGGGCTGCTGCATTCTGGACCAGTTGTAGTCGTGCAATGGAGGTCTGACTGATACCAAACAGGAACGAATTGCAGTAATCAAGCCTAGATGTAATGAATGCATGTATTATTGTCTCCAGGTTATTTTTGGTCAATATGGGCTTCAGTTTAGACAGCCGCCTCAGTTGGAAGAAACATGATTTAACAATCATGTTTACGATTGTTAAGTTTCAGGGAAGGGTCCATTATCACTCCCAGATTAGTGACTCTTTGTTTTTCTGACAGGGTTAGAGCGGAGAGGTCGATGCAGTGGTTTGTGATCGTGTCGTTGGAGGGAACAACATGACTTCAGACTTCTTTTCATTGAAACTTAAGAAGTTTAAAGCCATCCAGTCCCTGATGTCAGCCAGGCAGTCGAGCAGCGGTTGAATTGAGCATGTACCATTGTGTCTTAGGGGGAAGTAAATTTGACAGTCATTGGCATAGAAGTGGAAGGGCATGTTGTGTTTCCGGAAAATAGCACCAAGCGGCAGCAGGTATAAAGAGAATAGGAGGGGACCCAGGATGGACCTCTGCGGAACCTCCCATTTAAGCTCTGCCTCTGCGGAACTAAAATCCTTGCTGGAGACACAAAAGGATCTGTCAGTGAGGTAAGATCTGAACCAATTGAGGGCTGATCCTGTGACACCCACCCACTGCTCTAACCTAGCACTGAGGATCTCATGGTCGATGGTGTCAAAGGCGGCCGTGAGGTCCAACAGGACAAGCAGCACAGAATCACCAGTATCTGTGGATCTGAAGATGTCATTAAAAACCTTCAGCAGGGCAGTTTCAGTGCTGTGAAGAGGTTTAACGCCAGATTGGAATAGCTCTAAGATGGTGTGACCTTCCAGGAAGCACTTCAACTGGGACTCTACTATTTTCTCCAGTAGTTTAGAAACAAATGGGAGTTTGGAGACAGGCTGGAAGTTGGACACGACTGAGGGGTCAAGGTTTGGTTTTTTCAGGAGAAGCTGGACAGCAGCATGTTTAAAGGATTTTGGCACCACGCCAGTGGATAAACTACTGTTTACTATATCAAGAATGGACGGACCTAGAGTGGGAAAAACCTCCTTTAGTAGTCGAGGGGGGACCACATCAAAGGGGGAACCAGAAGGTTTCAAGCTGCATATGATCTGCTCTAGAGAAGATAGAGTGATGGGTTCAAAATGGTGAAATGGAGCTACAGATTGCTGTGGGATGGATGGGTCATGAGTTGGAGGGGAAATGAGAGCCCTGGTGGTCGCAATTTTTTCCAAAAAGAAATGTAGGAAATGATCACACAGCTCAGTCGAGGCTTCCAGAGGTGATGGTTCAGTGAGGTGGAGAACAGAGTTTAGGGTGGAGAAGTGGACACGTGGGTTGTGAGAGTTTGAGGTAATTATATCAGAGAAGAATTTGGATTTAGCAGCTTTCACTGTTTTCTGATAACAGCGCCAACTCTCTTTAAGTATTTGAAAAGAGACCTGCAGCCTGTCTTTCCTCCACTTGCGCTCCGCCCTCCTACATTGCTGCCTATCGACCTTGGTGACATCACTCAGCCAAGGTTCTGCTCAGAGTTTTGATTTTCTAGCTTTAACAGGCGCAACATGATCCATAGTCTTTAAGCAGACAGAGTTGAACTGGGATGTCAGTTCCTCAGTGGTGGTGAGAAACACCAGGGGCTGAATTATCATTTCAGAGTTATAAACATCTGTGTAACGTGTGGCAGTGAAATGGTTAATTGCCCGGGTGCTACGTGCAGGAATGCACGATTTAGGAGTTAGATGGGGGAGGGTGAACTCAAACTGGACTGGCATGTGGTCTGAAAAAACATTATCACCAATAGCAAGATTACTAACAGTCACATCACGAGTTAAAACAAGGTCCAGTGTATGTCCACGCTCTTGGGTGGGACCGTTTACATGCTGCGTTAGATTAAATGAGTCTAATAAATCTAAAAAGTCCTTAACCAAGGGCTTCTCAGGACAACACACGTGCAAATTAAAGTCCCCAATAATGAAAACATGATCATATTTTAGTGTGATTTCAGCTAAGAAGTCAGAAAACTCATTTATGAAGTCCTTAGATCAAGGTGGGCGGTAGACGAGTGCAAATAACGTCGGAGGTGAATGTCCGAGTTCAAAGACGCTCAGCTCAAAGCTGGCACGGGAAACTGGGATGGGCAGTTGTTTACAGTCAAAAGTTGATTTGAATATTGTTAATAATCCACCACCGCGCCGGCCTGATGGCCGTGGTGCGTTAAAGTACAGACAGTTCGGTGGCAATAATTCCGTCATGGCGCTGGACTCACCTGGAGACATCCAAGTCTCTGTGATGCACAGAAAGTCTAACTCGAGCTCTTGAAAGTAGTCCCTGAGGATAAAAGTTTTGTTGGTAACAGATCTTGCGTTGACCAAACACATCCGGATACTGTCCAAAGTGGAGCCAGCAGCGGTGGAGTTAGCACGCGCTAATGGCCGCAGATATTCAATAACAGCCCCTCCAGGTCGGTCCGAGCGGTGCACCGGCTGACAACTCCAGTTGGTTACCTGGTCCGGGCACGCGGGAAGCTGGCGATGGAGACCATGACCACCGACTGAAGAGGAAGATGCAGTGCGCAGGGCTTTAAGCTTCACCAGCTGACCAGCACGTTTTCCCCGGCGTCTGAAGCGATATCTCTGGGCATGGAGGTGAGGAGCCCAACGGAGGTAAGCTGGCACATCCGCCAGCTGGGGGGGGGGGGGGGGGGGGGTCCAGAGGTACGCTGATAATGGTCCAAATAAGCGACATCAGTGACAGAAAAACGAAGATCCAGAAACTGTTGTCGGTCATACACCAGCAGAGAGTTGATGTCACAGATGAGAAATGCAAAAAACACCAATAATCCGAACACCATATGCAGAGGTGGATTGCAAGCCATGCACACGGGCGCCATCTTACCGGAAGTCCGAACCAATAATCTGAACCAACCCGGCCCCAGCCCACAGGCGTCATCTCTGAACCCCACCCGATCCGATGAATTAACCATAATTACAGGTCCAAACCCGAAACCCGCCCTCCCAGCATTTTTAATTAAACTTTCACCACTTTCCACCCCCTCATTCCTCAATATAAGAAAAAGAAAGAAACAACTTGGAGCCTCCCAGCATCTTTCATCCCTCGTAATTTATTTAGAAAGCATTATTAAGTGAAAAGTATCGTCAAGGGCAAACTCAGCTTCATTGTCCGAACACAGGCAAACCTCTTCATGTTGGTTAATTGGACCATCAAAATTTTTTAAATAAAGTACCAGATTTCTCTGTTTTATTTTCAGAAAAAATGTTTTGCTTCAAATTGTCCCTAAAGTCAGACCGTTACCATAAATGATATTATTGTCTGCATACAGTGTTACTGGTAAGTGTAAACTATTTTATTGAAAATGGTACATACAAGAAGTTATACTGAACATGTTTGCATTATTTCAAGGAAAACTCACAAAAATACATTCTGAAATGTGGTCATTGGTATTTCTGCAGTCATTTGCACACTTAGTTAAAATCATCAGAGCAATCTGTCCAATGTGATGTCATATTTTGTTTAAAGGGCCTGGTGGTCATGTGTCAAAGTACAGCCTCGGCTGGTTAGCAGAGAACAGCTATGAAGAAAAGGAGCAGGCCACTATCCAGCCACGCATCCTGTGGAACGCAGACATTTATAAGAATGCAGACATTCCATCAGCCAAATGGGACAAGTTCATGAGCTGCGACAGCGAGCTGAAGAAATTTCTCAAGAACTACCTACTGTACGGGATCGCCTTTGTCGACGACGTTCCGACTACAGTAGAAGCTACTGAGTTGGTTACACAGAGGGTCAGTCTCATCAGGTACCAATTCTTCCTTTTGCCTTTTTAAGTCTGTCATTTTAGTGCAGCAGTTTTTGTTAAATAGCACTTTCTTACCCGAGTGTTATTGCCTGTCATAAGGGAGACTACATTTGGGAGAATGTGGTGCTTTACATCAGATTTTTCCAGAGGAGACTCTGCCTACAGTCAGCTGGCCCTGGACCGTCACACTGACACCTCCTACCTCCAGGAGCCATGTGGGTCGGTACACAGACTGGGTTTTTAACATATTCTAAATGTGTTAGCTGTAAAATTAATATTAATATTCCTTTATATGGCAGTACCTTCTCATTCTTCCTGCAGCATCCAAGTTTTCCATTGTCTCAAGCACGAGGGCACTGGTGGACGGACACTACTTGTAGATGGGTTCTACGCCGCAGAGAAACTGCGGCAACGGTCACCTGAAAACTTTGAGCTGCTTGCCCGAGTTCCCATCAGGCACGAGTACCAAGAAAGCACAGACGGTCACCGGAACCACATGACGGGCATCGGTCCAGTGCTTAAAACTTACCCCTGGAACAACGAGCTCTACCTGATACGGTGTGAAAGATGAGATTGTATGGTCTCTGTATGTTCCTAAACTTTCTCTTGTCTTACCAATAACTTTTGATCTGCGCAAGAAAAATTGACAAATATTTCATACACATATACTGTACATCATCACTAGGCAGAGAGTCTCACACTTTTCATCATCCCAGCTTCAAGTTCAAGGTCCCAATTCAAGGTCAAAGTTAAAACAAGTTTTTTGTTTTTTTTTGCTTGTCCCACCCATAACTTACAATTTGCTCAAGGTCATTTAACAAAACATGATATACAAATGCACCCGCACTAGATGGAGTATCACACACACTTTTCATTACCCCAGCTCAGGTCACAAATCAAGGTCAAATGTTATACAAGTTTTTTTTCTTATCCATGCTATAACATCTGATTCGCTCAAGAGCTTCATTCACATATGCATCATCACTACACAGCATACCACATTTACTTTTCACCCCAGCTTCATGGTCAAATGCAATACAAGATCTTTGGCTGTCCATACCATTGTATAATAGTTTGTAGATGGATGTATAATGTACCATATGAAGTACTTTTGTTTCATAATTCTTAGGCTATGCTCACACTGCAGGCTTAAAGGTGCTCAAATCTGATTTATTTTTGCTTTTATGCAACCCACCTGATTTATTTATGACAGTCCGAACATGACAAATCAGATTTTCTTTTTTCCCCCTCCCAAATCCGACCCAGATCTTTTTCATATGTGGTACTAATTCAGACCCATATCAGATGTTTTTTAAAGCGACTTCAGGCTGAACGGTCATATTATCAAACTTGTAATTGAAATAGGGGTACTCCGATTGATCCAAATATTAATAACATAACTGACGTCATGCAGTTTAAAACTTGGAACTCCCCACGTCTTCAGCTACAAAAAAAGTCCAGTTGTTTTGTTGTTTAATCTATTTTTTTAAATTAATCATACAAAAATATCAGATCTGAGCAAAACTCTGAATTCAGCTTTATGATCTTATTTCCCCCTTCAGATATAACAACTATGATCGATCAGTGATAAACACAATTCCCCATGGTACTGTCCAGTGCTGGTATGAGGCGCATCGAGAGCTGACAGCAGAACTACGGCGTCCAGAAAACGAGCTCTGGATTAAACTTAATCCAGGCAAAGTAAGAATTACAGTCTTGAATGCAATGTACTAAGATCTTTACATTCAAAAGCATCCTGACTATAAACATGTTAAACTTCTTTGTAGCTCATGAAGAACTAAATTCTAAGAATGATCAAAATGTGAATCACCATAATTTAAAAATGTTCCCCTTCTGTTTTCTCCCCGAGGTGGTTTTTATAGACAACTGGAGGGTGTTGCATGGGAGGGAGTCGTTCACCGGCTTGAGGCAGCTCTGTGGATGTTATCTGACCAGAGACGATGTCCTCAGTTTGGCACGTTGCCTCGGTCTGCAGGCATAATCATGGACGTCCTTTCATTTCCTTATCAGTCGGCTTTTAATAAAGGTGTAATTACATTTGCTGAGGTTTTTCTTACTCCAGGAACATTTTCTGTTCAGTGCCCTGAGATGACTTCTGTTGTGACTTGGTGCTGTATAAATAAACTGAATTGAATTGAAATGCTTTATTTTGCTCACGTGCCTTGCATTTGGAATTATGAAGGTTTGTAGGAATTTGTGTTTTATTTTTCTACAGTTTTAAGTGTGGATTTTTGTTAACAGTAATGGAAACAATAAACATATAAATCCTGAAATACCTTTGCTCATTGAGCTTTAAAACTACGTATTGTTGTAATGTGACTAGTACAAATGCAGTAAAAGTACAGATAGCTGAATGGTAAGCTAGGATGTTGCCAAAACAAGCCGTTGGCGTTCAATCCTTTGTAGGTGGTGAAAAATATGGGCAAAAGAAATTACCTACAGTCATCCTAGCCCATTTACAATAAACTTTACACCACTTTGTGCAAGTTGCACAACTCTGAAGACAAAATGTGTGTAACTTGGTGCTAATGTTAGCTTGCTAAAAAGTTTCCTACCTTGAAATTTCGTATAATTAAAAGCACACCTGTGCTTGCGTTTTAAGTGTCAGGTGTCAAAATATCAGCCTTAAGACTCTCCAAAATTCATACCAAACTAAATTTTTTAACTGTAGGAGGAAACGCCAAATCCATTGGTTTGGAGAAACAGATTTGTTCTGACTGGATTGATGAGCTCACAGCTAGTTGAATCTAAGAGTAGCCAAGGCCAAAAGTGGATCTCTGTCAACCTAAAACCATTCTAATCTCAAAATTTTATAGCAGCACCTTAAGCTTGCACATTACAGAATTATTATTTATTTTTTATTTTTTTTACAAATTATACAGCAGTTATGAGCAAATGCAATTAGCAGCAGCAGCTAGCTCGTGCTACAGACTAACCCGATAAGGGCACGTCAGATGAATTATTGTAAAGTCCAAATGCATGCTCAATAATTTTGGACAGTAAATCTAACTAGAGAAATTGCATATCCTGCGAAAATGCATGTGTGAATGCCTTTTGCTCAATAATTATCTTAAAACAGCTGAATAGTACCTAAAGAAGCATAAAAAGCTTAAATTAGCAGAAGGAAGCAGAAAGAGCAACACGTTTCCCAATTAGGCTAAAAGAAGAAAAATGAGCGCAGAAAGGTTGAAAAAAGCTGTAATTTCACAAAAACAACAGAATAGTAGCTAAAACAAGCAGAAAGAAGCTAGTTACTAGAAGGAAGTGGGTAGAGCATGATTTTGCTGAATTAGGCTGAAAAAAGTTGGATTGATTAAAAAAAAAGTGGAATTAGCTGAAAAACCTGAAATTAGCATAAAACAGCTAAATAGTAGCTGAAATAGCAAAAAAGCTGAAATGAGCAAAAATAAGCACAAAGGAGCATAATTTGAAATATCTGAAACGATCTGAAATTTCAAAAATCTGAAATAAGCAGAAATAAGCACAATAAAGTTGAAATTACCTGAAAAAAGCTGAAATTGGACAAAAACAGCTGAATAGTAGCTGAAATAGCAAAAAAGCTGAAATTAGCAGAAATAACCACAAAGGAGCATAATCTGAAATATCTGAAATGATCTGAAATTTCAAAAATCTGAAATAAGCACAAAGGAGCATAATCTGAAATATCTGAAACAATCTGAAATTTCAAAATTCTGAAATAAGCAGAAATAAGCACAATAAAGTTGAAATTACCTGAGAAAGGCTGAAATTGGACAAAAACAGTTGAATAGTAGCTAAAACAAGCAGAACGAAGCTTAAATTACCAGAAGAAAGTGGGTAGAGCATGATTTTGCTGAATTAAGCTGAAAAAGGTTGGATTGATTTAAAAAAATGCAATCAGCTGAAAAAGCTGAAATTAGCATAAAACATCCTGATGCATGCTCAGGATTAGCATAAAACAGCTAAATAGTACCTGAAATAGCAGAAATATCTGAATCTTCCAAAAATTAGCTGAAAAGAGCACAAAACAGCTGAAATTAGCTTAACTAGCTGAATTTTTTGATGTTCATTCAAAGTCTATTAGGGATCGTTATCATCTACCAATATGCCAAGTTTCAGCTGAATAGTTTTAAAAATGGCAGAGTTATCGTAGTTTCTCTATAAAACAGCTGAATAGTAGCTAAAGAAATGCAGAAAGAAGCTTACATTCCCAAAAGGAAGTGGAGGAAGCTTACGTGTGCCCACTAAGGCTGAAACAGGCAGAAATTAGCACTATAAAGTTGAAATTATCTGTGAAAAGCTGGAATTTGCTAAAAACAGCTAAATAGTAGCTAAAACAAGCAGAAAGAAGCTTCAATTACTAGTAGGATGTCGGAGGAATATGCTTATGCTGAATTAGGCTGACAAAAGTTTAAATGATTGCAAAAAAAAAAAGTGGAATTAGCTGATAAAGATGAAATTAGCATGAAAACAGTTAAATGCTAGCTGAAATAGCAGAAATAGCTGAAACATCCAGAAATAAGCTGAAAGGAGCAGAACAAGCGTAAAATAGCATAAACTATAGAAATTTAATTTCCTGCAAAAATGCACGTGTGAATGCCTTTTGCTCAATAATTATCTTAAAACAGCTGAATAGTAGCTAAAGAAGCATAAAAGTAGCATTCAACACCAGAGGATCTGTGTTTTGAATCTGTATGCTCCACACTGGTTTGTCGTCATTATCGGCATCGTTTTTATGTCTATATTTCTGATTTACTTCATTTTGTATTTTGCTTTGTGTGTTATCTGTTGTTCTGTCTGTACAGCACTTTGGTTGGCCTTGTCGCTGTTTTAAGTGCTCTATAAATAAAATGGTATGGTATGGTGTGGTAAAAAAATACTTAAATTAGCAGAAGGAAGCAGAAAGAACAAGTTTGCCCAATTAGGCTGAAAGAAGAAAATTGAGCGCATAAAGTTGAAAAAGCTGAAATTGGACAAAAACAGCTAAATAGTAGTTAAACCAAGCAGAAAGAAGCTTAAAGTTACTAGAACAAAGTGGGTAGTGCATGACTGTGCTGAATTAGGCTGAAAAAAGTTGGATTGATTAAAAAAAAAAAAGTGGAATTAGCTGGAAAACCTGAAATTAGCATAAAACAGCTAAATAGTAGCTGAAATAGCAAAAAAGCTGAAATTAGCAGGAATAAGCACAAAAGAGCATAATCTGAAATATCTGAAACAATCTGAAATTTCAAAAATCTGAAATAAGCACAGTAAAGCTGAATATATCTGGAAAAGGCGGAATTTGTACAAAAACAGCTGAATAGTAGCTAAACCAAGCAGAAAGAAGCTTAAATTACCAGAAGGAAGTGGGTAGAGCAGGATTTTGCTGAATTAGGCTGAAAAAAGTTGGATTGATTTTTAAAAAATGTGGAATTAGCTGAAAAAGCTGAAATTAGCATAAAACAGCTAAATAGTAGCTGAAATAGCAGAAATATCAGATTTTTCCAAAAATTAGCTGAAAGGAGCATAACAAGCTGAAATTAGCAGAGATAAGTTAGAAGAAGAACAAAAATGTTGAAGTAAGCTGAATAAAGCTGAAAAGAGCACAAAACAGCTGAAATTAGCTGAACTAGCTGAATTTGTTTATTTTCATTCAACATCTATTAGGGATCGTTATCATCTACCAATCTGCCAAGTTTCATCTGAATAGCTCTAAAAATGGCAGAGTTATCCTAGTTTCTCTACAAAACAGCTGAATAGTAGCTAAAGAAATGCAGAAAGAAGCTTAAATTTCCAAAAGGAAGTGGAGGAAGCTTAAGTGTGCCGACTAAGGCTGAAACAGGCAAACATTAGCACAATATGAAATTATTTGCGAAAAGCTGGAATTTGCTAAAAACAGCTTAATATTAGCTAAAACAAGCAGAAAGAAGCTTCAATTACTAGTAGGATGTCGGAGGAACATGTTTTTGCTGAATTAAGCTGACAAAAGTTTAAATGATTGCAAAAAAAATGTGGAATTAGCTGATAAAGATGAAAGTAGCATGAAAACAGCTAAATGCTAGCTGAAATAGCAGAAATAGCTGAAACATCCAGAAATAAGCTTAAAGGAGCAGAACAAGCATCAATTAGCATAAATAAGTTTGAAGAAGCACAAAAATGTTGATTTTAGCCGAATGAAGCTGAAAGGACCACAAAACAGCTGAAAAAAAACAGCTGAAATTAGCTGAACTAGCTGAATTTTGTTTAAAATTTTGTGCAAGGAAGCTGAACGAACCTTCACCAGGTCTAAATGTGAAAGTAGTAGTACCAGGTTATAAACGAATCACAAGTTATGAAGGATGTAAAAGGAGCTCCATTCATTTTTAATGAGAGCAAATATGCCAAAAAAGGCTAAATACCTCAAAAAGCTAAAGTTGCACCAATACCAAAAGTCATAGCAGACATGTCCTGAAACAGCTGAATGTTTTGATGTATGATTTGTTGAAATAGCACAAAAACTGTGGGAGTAGTTAGATGCCGACAAACGTACGGAAGAAAAAGTGAATCACTATAGTGTGAATGCCTATAATTTATAGGCATTCACACAACAAGGTTGCCAGGTCTGTGTCTGGGGACCCCCTGATCACAGAATCAGCCATCTGCAACAACAAACTGTCAAGAATTGGAAGCAGAACAATTTCAAAACACAGTTTCAGCCTGCTTCAGGGATGCCAAACCATCACCAGCAGAGAGGAGAGGGACACCCTCTACTCTCAACAAGAACAAGAACATCATCATCCAGCAGGCAAAAGAAGGTGCACAGTGATTTTGAACCAGAAAGATTATCATGAGAAAGTTATGACACTCCGTAGACTTAACCACTTATGAGCCACTGAAAAAAGATCCAGGAAGTGGTTACAAGAAGAACTTGATAGAGTGCCTGAAAATTTTGGAGCAGGACGAGGCTATTGACCGTATTTGTACACTGTACACAGGGGAGGCCATGCATAGTCTGTATGGTTTACCTAAAATTCACAAACAAGATGTACCAAAAAAAACCAATTGTCAGCATGATTAACTCTGTCACTTACAACAAAGTCCATATGCTCAATAATCCAGGTATACAATCCAACATTTTTCAGTCAAGTTAATGCTTTCCTGACTGAAAAATGTTGTATTGTATACCTGGATTATTGAGCATGGACTTTGATGTTTTCAACCAATTTGACACGACTGTCAACAAGGAAGAGGGCCGGCAATGGAGGAGGGGCGTGACAAAGACCATCTTAGCACCAACATAACTGGTTTGTTTCACTTTGGAGTAAGCTGTTGGGGGAAGAATCAGTTTTGTGTTGTGTGTTTCCTTGACTGATGAAGCCTTCTGGATTGAAGGCGAAATGTTTCAGCACAAAAAAAAAAAAGAAACTGTCCAGATGACCTGACTGAAAAATGTTGGATCTGTCACTTACGTTTCCAAATATCTGGCGTCTGTACTCATTCCTTTAGTTGGCAGCGCAAAGTATCACATACAGCACACCATGGACTTTGTGGATAAGGTGGGGGATGTCATCATGGAGATAGATGTAACAATGGCCTCTTGATGTCACATCACTCTTTACGTGCAGTCCTGTTGATGAGGCAGTAGAGGTGGTAAATGTTTTACCATGGTGTTGATAGAAAGAGAAATGGAGTAGGGGTGGTCCAGAAGGAGGAGTTAGCAAAGAACACAGAGTACAAAGTGTCAGAAAGGGTTATGTGTCTGAAGGTAGAAGTACAGTGGTGCTTGAAAGTTTGTGAAGACTATAATTTTCTATATTTCTGCATAAATATGACCTAAAACATCATCAGATTTTCACACAAAAGTAGATAAAGAGAACTCAGTTAAACAAAAGAGAAAAAATATTATACTTGGTCATTTATTTATTGAGGAAAATGATCCAATATACTTTGTATCTGTGAGTGGTAAAAGTATATGAGCCTCTCGGATTAGCGGTTAATTTGAAGGTGAAATTAGAGTCAGGTGTTTTCAATCAATGGGATGATGATCAGGCGTGATTGGACGCCCAGACCACTTCACTTCCTGTTTTTAAAAACACATCTGTTTTCCCTGGCTTTTAACAGTGTGACTCGATTTAGCATTTTATTGCTCTGCATTTCTCTGTTTTTCTTTTGATGTTTTTAATTAATTTTCAGTACTACCATTGTTTTTTTTTAAACTTTTTTCGTGAAATTACTCTCGTTGATTTTATTAAGCACTTGTGTAACAGCTGCTGTTTTAAATGTGCTTTATAAATGAAGTTGACATGACCTTGTTTGATTTAAAGGACAGGATCTATCTAAGTCTGCCCTTCACAACATGTTTGTGGAAGTGGATCATGGCAGGAACAATGGAGATTTCTGAGGAGCTCAGAAAAAGAGTTGTTGATGCTCATCAGGCTGGAAAATGTTACAAAACATCTGTAAAGAGTTTGGACTCCACCAATTCACAGTCACACAGGTTGTGTACAAATGGAGGAAATTCAAGAGCATTGTTACCCTCCCCAGGAGTGGTGGACCAACAAAGATCACTTCAAGAACAAGGTGTGGAATAGTCAGTGAGGTCACAAAGAAGCCCAGAGTAACTTCTAACAACTGAAGATCGCTCTCACATTAATGTTGATGTTCACGAGTCCACCATCAGGAGAACACTGAACAACAATGGTTCATGGCAGGGTTGAAGGAGAAGCCACTGCTCTCTATAAATAACATGGCTGCTCGTCTGCAGTTTGCTGAAGATCGCGTGGACAAACCAGAAGAAGAATGTTTTGTGGATGGATGAGACCAAAATAGAACTTTGTGGTTTAAATGAAAAGTTTAATGTTTGGAGAAAGGAAAACTCCGCATTCCTGCATAAGAACCTTATCCTATCTGTAAAACATGGTAGTGGTAGTATCATAGTTTGGGCCTGTTTTGCTTAATCTGGGCCAGGACGGCTTGCCCTCGTTGACGGAACATTGGATTCTGAATTATCTCAGAGAATTCTAAAAGAAAATGTCAGGACATCTGTCCATGAATCTCAAGAGAAGGTGAGTCATGCAGCAACACAATGAGTCTCAGTTTCAGTCTGGTTTCAAGCAGCTCCACAGCACCGAAACAGCTTTGGTTAGGGTTTGTAATGACATTTTAACAGCAAATGATTCTGGCCATTTTGTGGCTCTTGTACTCCTCGATCTTACTGCCGCTTTCGATACTGTTGACCACAGTATCCTCATCTCTCGGCTTGAACACTGGGTTGGGATTACAGGTGCTGCATTAGACTGGTTCCGCTCATACCTCTCTGACAGGAGTTTTTGTGTGAAGGTGGGTAAAAATCTATCCACTTCAATGCCTCTTTCCTGCGGTGTCCCGCAGGGCTCGATTCTCGGACCCCTTCTATTTTCACTCTATCTGCTTCTGCTGGGGTCGATCCTAAGAAAACATGGTATTCCATTCCATTGCTACGCCGATGACTGCCAGATCTACCTGCCACTGAAACCAGCCAGTGCTTGTTCCGTCCACCCTCTCCTCAAATGTCTGGATGACATTAAGACATGGATGGCTTCAAATTTTCTAAGTTTTAACGACCAGAAGACTGAAGTCATTGTCTTTAGCCCTAGCTCAGCTGCCGCCTCTTATCCTGTGAACCTGGACTCCCTTCAGCCTTATCTGAAGCACTCTGTTAAAAACCTTGGAGTGGTTTTTGACTCGGATTTTAAGTTCGACAAACAGATCAGTTCAGTTCTGCAGAGAAGCTTCTTCCAACTGCGGCAGGTAGCTAAGCTCAAGCCAGTGCTGTCTAGACCCGACCTTGAGACACTAGTCCATGCATTCATCACAACCCGCCTGGACTATTGTAATTCACTGTATGCTGGGGTCAGCCAGGCCTCTATCTCACGGCTACAGCTCGTCCAGAATGCTGCAGCTCGGCTCTTAACTGGTACACCGAGGTATGAGCACATCACACCAGTTCTGTCCTCCCTACACTGGCTTCCTGTGAGAACTAGGATTGATTTCAAAACTCTCCTCCTGACCTATAAGTGCCTAAATGGCCTCGCACCCCTTTACCTCTCTGAGCTACTGGAACCATATGTTCCCTCTCGGGCTCTGAGATCATCCGATCAGCTGCTTTTGGTTGTTCCAAAAACACGACTGAAGCTCCGAGGAGATCGGGCGTTTTCAGTCATGGGTCCCAAACTGTGGAACAACCTACCCCCCAACATTAGGCATGCCACCTCCCTTCCTGTGTTCAAATCCCTGCTAAAAACATATCTGTTCTCTCTGGCGTTTCATACTGTGTGAGTTGATTTAGTATATCTTGTTCCATGTCTTCATTTTAATGCTGTTGTTTTAATTTTTTAAGGTATATCTTACTGCTTTTTATTTCTCAGTGTTACCCTTAGTGTTAAGCACTTTGATAACAGTCTATCTGTTTTAAATTGTGCTCTATAAATAAATATAACTTGACTTGACTCTAAGAACACAAGATGTTCTACCAAAGAATGGTTCAAGAAGAATAAAGTTCATGTTTTGGAATGTCAAGTCAAAGGCCTGACCTTAATCCAAACAAAATGTTTTGTAAGGACCTGAAGCAAGCAATTCACATATATTTTCATCAATAAATAAATGACCAAGTATAATATTTTTGTCTCATTTGTTTAACTGGGTTATCTTTATCTACTTTTAGGACCTGTGTGAAAATCTGATGATTTTATCATATTTATGCAGAAATACGGAAAATTCTAAAGCATTCACAAATGTTCAAGCACCACTGTATGGATGCAATTAAAGGATATGAAGGTGGAGTGAAGACAACTTATACAGAGGACAAACTGAGATGAGGCGGATGACTCGCAAGCAACCCCTGAAGAGGGAAAAAATTAAAGAACAAGATAGGTGTGCTATGGGGTCTCCAATTTCTCCTATTGTGGCCAACCTGTACATGGAGGAGGTAGAAAAGAGAGCCATGACGTCCTTTTCAGGGACACCACCAAGTCATTGGTTCAGGTATGTTGACGACACCTGGGTTAAAATCAAATCTCAGGAAGTCCAACATTTTACTGACCACATCAACTCTGTGGATAAATACATCAAGTTCACACGAGAAGATGTAAAAAATGGCAAGTTGGCTTTCTTGGACTGTGAGGTCTCAGTCTCTGATAGAGGACATTTGCAAACTGAGGTGTACCGCAAACCCACCCACACAGACCAGTATTTGCAGTTTGACTCCCATCACCCTTTGGAGCACAAGTTAGGAGTCATCAGGACTCTGTATCACAGAGCAGACAACATCCCCACTAATTCAGGAGCCAGGCAGAAGGAGAAATCCCACACAAGACAGGCTCTAGAGCAATGTGGATATCCTAACTGGGCCTTCCTGAAAGCAGAGAAGAAACCCAAACAGGACTCCAGTCAGCCATCAGGTGAAAAGGAGGAACCCAGACCCAGACCAGTGGTCATTCCATATGTTGCGGGAGTTGAAGATGTTCTGTGCGGAGGAACGAGCCAAAGTTCCTCTAAGCCAGGCAGAATTTCAGAGAAATTGAGATGTTTATTTTCTAAACATAACGGCCCAGTGGCTTTTAAACCCCAAAATACATTACGGCAAAGACTGGTTCATCCCAAAGATCCAGTCCCCCGGCACAAACAGAGTAATATTGTGTATGCTGTTCAGTGTCAGGAGGGCTGTGATCAGTCTTACTTTGGGGAAACTTAACAGCCACTGGCCAAAAGGATGGACCAGCACAGAAGAGCAACATCATCAGACTCTGCGGTCTACACCCATCTCCAGGCCAGCGGTCACTCTTTCAGGGATGAAGATGTTCACATCCTGGACAGAGAGGAACGATTGTTTGAGATAGAGCTGTCATTTCTAACCCAGGCCCAAAGCCCGGCCCGACCTGAATTTGGGCTGGGCCCTAATAATGTGCTGGATGGGCGGTTGGGTCAGGCTTTTGATTGTGTCGGCGGACACGCGTGATTGGCGAGCCAGTTATATGGTAACATGGCTTGCCATATATTCACCAGCCACACACAGCCATTTGACCACACACTGACAGGCCTTGAAAGAGTTAAACGTTCATTTAAGCTTCAGATGGAAGTATACTGCCAGGAAGCGATCCATCGCTCAAATGGACGTTCATTAAGCCGCTGTACTCAGTGGCCAATGACCCAAACAGGTGAGATCCCAAAGCAGACATGTCAGAGCAAGGTCCATGTCTGAATAATGCAGAATTCAGGCAGAAGCAGGGATTTAATGCTCTTTGACAGCCATGAAAGGACAAACACCCTCTCAGCTCCGATCTTCTGCCTCTTTTACTCAGCCGTGCACGTCCGCTGACCGTTAATAACTATATAAGTAGTCAAAGCTTAAATAAAAATGTCGGCGGGGTTTTGGACGTGTAATTACTGTTAATTCGTCGGGTCGGGTGGGGTTCGGAAATTATGGCTATGGGCTGGGTCGGGTTGGCTTTTTGGGGCCCGAATGCAACTCTAGTTTGAGAGAAGAGTGAAGGAGGCCATCTTTGTGAAAAGAAACTGTCCATCATTTAACAGGGGCGGAGGCCTCCATGTCCAACTGTCCCCTTCTTACAATGCAGTTATTGCATCACTCAGCCCTCTGTTGATAGCAAGCGGCCATCAGGGCATTAATGATAACTGTTAGGTTGATGGTCCTCCTTTTGCATGTGAACAGCTAGTTTAGGCTGTCAGCAGCAAAACTGGTTGATCCACTATGAGAAGGTGCTATTTATAAGACTGAGCTGTGTTATATCCTGATGCATGCTCAAGCATGAGCTGTGTTATGGCCTCAGGCCTGTACTGCCTTTCTTCTTTTGTAGTTTTGCAGTTTTCTTTTCACAATGCCTGGTTGCTGCTAGCTTGTTGCCTCCCTCTACTTGTGGACTTTCGACCAAGCCTTCAAGACTCACCTGTCCAAAGATGATTGGCCAAAGGAGGTTTGGACAGCACCACCCATCCACCAGCGACTGCCAATGAAGAGGCCAGGAGGAGGAAGAAGATCATAAAAGTCAGCCCTGCCCTTCAATCAGTGCTGCTGTGCTTGGTGTGCAGTATGCCAACTTTTGGTGGTGCAGACAAATTGTTTCCGACTGTGTCTTGCTTTGTCTTATTGGTTCTGAAAGACTGTGGCCTGTGTAGCAAAGACACATTTGTCTGGTTGGAGATTTCATTCTCACTGTGTAGCCACTTGTTAGTTTGACCATTGTTAGTTGGGTTACTGTATTTTGTTTGGCTTGGAATTTTCAATTTTAAGTAGTTTGAGTCATTGTTCAGCACAGAAGTATTCTTGTTTTATTTAAGTTGTGTGAAGAATGCCAGCTATTGCTGTGGTTTTTGTTTAGTATTTTGTAAACTCAGTCAAAAATATATTGTCACATTATTATTTTTTTTTACACAAACTTTTGTCATGTCATTTATGTTGCGTCCAAAACGAGCCGGGACGTAACAGCTGAATACAGCACCTCAGACTGAAGAAGTCTTTTGGATAAAAGACAAAATGTTTCAACAAGAAGAATCCATCCAGAGGACCTGACTTAACCTTGCTAGATTATTATAATATTTCTGCTAAAAGAACTCCGCAATGAAAAATTACTAGCGTTGTAAAAGTTTTTTTTAAATACATTCTGTTGTTTTAAGCTGACAGTAATCCACTTTGGTTTTGGCCACTCATACTCCGGTAATTGCCTAAAATGTTCATTTGAAAACAGATCTTCATGAGTCATGCATTAAATATGGATAAACCACTCCCCTATAACACAGCACAGTAGACTTTGAATCTTCAAATTTACAGTGGGAAATGCTATTAAAAGCTTATATCTGCCATGTGAAAGCAGTGAAATACTTAAAGAAAAGGGATAAAACTAACATTAATAATGAGTGTACTCATAGTGTATGGCTCCAAAAAACATTTTAACCACTTTTTTATGTCCCTTAGTTTAAGAAACTCATTGTAGGTCAGATCAATGCCTTCTTTCTTGCCAAATCATGAATACATTTATGGTCTCTTGCTTTGGCACTGGCAGAGAACAGAAAAGTTATTCATGTAAATTATTGTTGACCCAAAGAAGTTCCTTAAATGTTTTTTTTTTTTTTAATATTGTTGCTGCTGTGGATCAAGTAAAGGACAAATCTGTATATAATGGCATAAAGAGGGATCCAAGAACACTGACAAAAAAATCAAACAAACAAAACAACAAACATCTATCACTATTAAACAACAGTCTGGTTTGGACTAATTTAGATTTACAAACCAATGGTGGAGATGCCAATGATTCATTTCACAAGAAACTAGTTATAGAAGGAAATGGTGTTATCAGGCAGTTGCTGGAGCATCAGTAAGTCCAAACAACGACTGAAGGTCAGCAGACAGTCAGGGTGGCTTCTAGATGCATTAAGGCTCATTTATACTCCACGAGATGTTAAGAAATCTTTTTTTATTGACGTATTGAAAAATTACATTTTGTTTTCACAGGAGCTGCGAGAACAGACGCTCCTGGAGTAATGTTTGCATGTGCCAAGTGTTGTGTGATTGGTGAGAACTTTGCGTGACATGATGTCTTAATTTGATCATATCTCATTTATGTATATTTGAATCCATGTGGTCTGCACCAGGGGTGGCACAGTGGCTCAGTTGGTAGAGTTGTTGCTCGATCACGATCTGCCCTCTGGTGTGTTGAACCCAAGTGCAGGAAGATGACAGGAGACAGCCCACGACACCATAGAAGGACAGTCCAGAGACGTTTGTTAAAAGATGTTCTTGTGCAATTCAAGGTAGGTAAAAAAAAAACCTTTAAAGTTGATTGACATGTAGTAGGTATAACATAAACATAACTTTAAAAATCATAAAAATGAGCTTCATCATGTTGACCTAATCTGAAAATCCTCAGCATGTTGTTGTCGCCTTTTGTTTATCTGTAGCTCATTTGTCTACGTAAGTTTTTTTTGTTTTTTGACCCTTTTGCTCCTCTCAGCATGCTGGCTGGTTTGTGGCTGTGTGGAAAGAATATTGACTCACAGTTCAGCGGAGCGCGCCCTCTAGTGGACAAAAAGAATATGTCAGATTCCTTATTTAAAACTAAACAATCTGAAAGTTGTGTCAGCTGACTCTGCTGCTCCTTCAGCTTAGTATTTGTGTTGCATCATATTTTGCTTCTCCATGTGAAAAATAAGCAATATTTATGTTCAGAAACAAATTATTTGAGAGGAACTTTTCTCACTTTACACATTTTCAGTCATTCTCACAAGCAAAAACGAATCAGACGTTTTTACGTCCACTAGTACTCCCCAAAATTTATTTTTAATATTATCTTGAATTTTAGTATTTCACCCGTCATTCATGATGAAATAAAGTAACATTTTCATGAATAGGTTGCTCCTAAAAAGCATGCAGAGCCCCGAACAGAAGGTTTGATTCAGATGTGCACTGGAGTTGAGCTCACCTGAGCACTGAGATGGGTCAAAGCGACACGATTTCACCGCATGAAGACCAGAGCAGTATGGCTCAGAGTGTTTCTTTGCTTCAACGTGAGTTACAGCAACCTCTGATTATTCTATTAATAAAGAAAAAAGTTTCTGTTCACATTTAAGTTCAATCGATGCACACAAACTCAACAAATGTTAATATTAGCAGCTCAGTGCTAATTTTCAGGCACACATCCCTCCATTATCTTTTACCCACGTCATCCTTTTTGGGTTGTGGGGTTCACTGGTGCCCATATCCAGCAGACACTGTGCAAGAGGCAGAGGAAACTGCACAGGACGGGTTGCAAGTACATCACAAACATTTTTAATTACCGGTAAATAGATTTGGACCAACTTGTGTCTGGACAACTCTTCCAAACATCAGACTCTTCTCTCTCTGCTCATCATTTCTGCTCAGGTCATGAGCAGTAAAGAGCGGATTTGTCTCCACACCACCCGGAATTATCACGTTTGTGTTCGTTTTTTGTAAAGACACTCAGAAGTCTGACCAAAACAGGAGAGACCAACAAGTAAAGGTACAGTAAGTGACAACGTGTAAGTTCAGGAACTCAGAAATTAGCTGCAGGCGGAGACACAGGGTGAATATTCTGGAAACAAGGATTTAAGGATTAAATGTCCATGGAGTTGACTTGTATGGCTTACTTGAATATCTCGTATTGTAAGAAAAAAGGTTAAATAGTGTCATCTGGACCAGTTTCTTTAAGCAAGAAACATTTCGTACCCCATCCAGAGGACTTCCTCAGTCTACGGCCTGCCAACCAGGTCTGTCCCATAAGTAGCCTTCACTGCTGTGTTTCAAGCCAACTTCCTGTTGGAATCTCAGAAGTAGGCTTTTAACATGTGCAAGACAATCATTCATCATGTACAACAATCAAATGTTTTAGGCCAGATGGCCAACTTGCTACTCACAGAAACAGCCTGAGGACAACCAAGGCCAGAGCGGTCTTGTCTCGTAGATTTCTTCTTACAGATTTAGAGTTGGATCCAGATGAGTAAGGTGGGCGAGGCAGACCAAGGAAACCAGTAGGTGAGTATTGGTTGATGGTGGCAGGATGAACCTTTGAGCTGGATGATGGTTAAACAGAGAGTTGTTGTACAGCGGCTTAAAGAGGAACAGGACTCAGGGAGGCAAGAGGAGGCATGAGGCAGAACCAGGACGATAAGGAGACTGGTTTCACGAAAACTACAAGAGGTACGAGAAGAGAAGAGTTTCAGTGAAAGCATATAACTCTGAACCCAAGTTAGACATGGTCCTGTATATGGGACAGTGTTCCAGCAGAGTCAAACTGCTTCCCAGGGCCTTAAGTACTGGAGTCTTCTCATAAATGAAGTGGTGTCTGCTGGGAGTAATCAGCTCCCTCCTGCCACTCAGGGAACTGAAAACAAACACCTAGAGCTAAATAATCTAGAATCCCTGCAGGCATGTGGTTTGTCTTCTATGGTCAGATACAAAAACAAGCCTGAGCAGCAAAACGTCTACATTTTAGTTTCTCTTGCAGCTTTGTAGACCCTCAAACCCCTCCACCACTCACTGTGTCATTTTAGGAGCCTGCTATGTTGTAAATACGCCTGCCAGGACATCAAGACCCTGCAGAGATCGTCCACATTCTGACTATTCGTTATGCCTCATTATTAAGGGCAGTAATGTGTTCGTTTGTTGGTACTGTTAGCAAAATATCTCACAATGAAAAGAAACAGGCCTTTCATTTACACCATAGTAGACAAATTATGAACATTTTAACCAACTGTGCAGTCCTTTGTGCATATTCTTTGCACTTCCTGCATCGCCCTTCTTTCAGGTACCATCAGTACCGCCTCCCACCGCTGAGCGTCTGCCCCACACCTCAGCAGCTGAGAAAACAAACCATCGGGTAGAAACTTGTGCAGATGAACAGATGTTTGCGGGTCCTGTTCAGTTTGACGGGGAGGTGGAACTGCACCACTCCTTCTGGGACAAACACTTAACAGGATAAATACAGAGAAAGAAAACGCCCCGCAATATATTTGTCACTCCCAGCTCTCGCTAGACGGAACAGATATGTTTGTCAGAAAATGTTTGGACCATTGACAGACATGTTGATTCTTCTGCAGAGAGTTTGTTATTCATAATATACGGCTTATTTTCTGAAATATCATCATAATCACATGTAGGAGTGAGCTGATGAAATCATCCTTGATCCCATGTTAATCAGTCCATGCATATTCATGGTGTCCCCCCCGTCCCCCCATCTAATGTTTTCATAAAGCTCTGCGTGGTTAATATGCAGTAGACGCTCTTATAGATATTCTGTATGCGGTACAAGGATGCAGTCAGTGCTGACAATGAGGAGCCCGCTGCAGTATCCATGGAAACTACTGAGGATGCGGAGGCCAAGTTGTCGTGGTAACTGAGTGAATGAGACGATTCCGGCTGAATGTAATTTCACATTATTCAGGGCCATGGCTTTAATGGGTTTGGTAACGTTACAACACTGAGCGCAGAGTCCTCGGTGTGGATTGATCACGGACGCACTTTGAGTGAAATTTCCACAATTTTAAATCAAGATGTTTCTTTGGTCAAACAGCAGAAACACAAACACAAACACAAACACACACACACGCACACGCACACGCACACGCACACGCACACGCACACACACACACACACACACCATCACACACACACACACACAAAAAGTCAAGAGGAGTGTTTGTTCATGATGTTTTCCTCCATTTCCATGATATGAGCAGTAAATTGTGCTACACTAATGCTTGAAACAGAAGCTATCAACAAGTAAAAGTACTTGTTATTTTTTATTAACATGTGTGGTGCAGTATAATAAAATCACCCACAGTACACATCCTTCCTGCTATGGCTGGGTGGATGTGTAAATAGAGTATAAATTGACCTCTTTACACTTCAAATGGATTTGGGTCATATTTAAATAAATTTATTTAGCATAAACAAAGCCTCTGATTGCTTGTTTTATCATTATTGTTAACACGATGCACCGGATCTTTTGAATTGGGGTTCTGTAGAAAGATTAGGAACAATCAGTATCTTACCTGTTGTAGATGACGCCTTGAACAACCTCATTTTGGAGAAATTGAGTTTAATTCTGATTGGCCTGACAAGGTAACAGCTAGTCCCAACAGAATCAAGACAAAGTGGATTGCTGTTGTCTTAAAATGACTACAGTAAATGGACTGTACTTATATAGCACCTTTCTATCTTATCGAGATACTCAAAGCGCTTTACAACTCAATCTGTGTCCTCATTTACCCATTCATACAGCACTCTACTAGATCTCTACAAATCTAATTGAACAAATAATTCTAAAGAGAACTGCTTTATCACATTCATACACCAATGGGACACACATCGGAGGCAATGAGGGGTTCAGTGTCTTGCCCAGGGACACTTTGGCATGTGACAGGTGGATTCGAACCCCCAACTCTTGCATTGGAAGACGACTTCTCTAACCATTAATATGAGAAAAATAGTGAGTGGAATCTCTTGTTGTTGTTGTTATTTTACCGGTCATCATGACATCGCAATAAGTGCCTTTAAGAAGAAATCTTCTCGTTTGTTGTTCTTTGCAACTTTTAACCATGTCACATCCCAGCTGAACAATATGGAACGCACCCAATTTCACAATATACTGTTTTTTTAATGGAAATATTATGATGTTCCTGCTACAAGAGCCCCAGTCTGAAACGATAGGGCTACAGCTAGCTGTTTCACTTTCAAATCACCACTAACTTCCACTTAAATAAGTGTGTAAATCAAAATTAACTGTGATGTAAAAGTTTTAAAATAATCTTCACATGAACCACAAAATTACTAAGACTGTAAGAGCAGCTGTGGCTGAGTGGTTAAAGTTTCCTTAAATGAAAGCATCTGCAAGCAAAGTTTGTGAACAGCAACTGAATTTCATTTAAAATTAATATTTGTTTATTTGTTTGTTCAAAAATATCTGTCCAAACAATTATGTAAAAAAAGCAGCATGAACATGAGTCTGTGTGAGCAGATGAGTACAAATGAACACAGCAACATGAAACAGATCAGCAGCAGCATGAAACAGATCAGCAGCAACATGAAACGCATCAGCAGCAGCATGAAACAGATCAGCAGCAACATGATGTAATTTTTCACAGTGATTATGCTGATTAGATAGTTATGAGTCTAACAGTCTCAGGGTAGAAGTTGTTCCTCAGTCTACTGGTTCTACACTTAATGCTCCTCAACCACCTTCCTGAGGGGAGCGGGGCAAAAAGTGTGTGTGCTGGGTGAGTGGGGTCCTTCATGATGCATGTGGCCCTCTTCCTGCATCTGGAGGTGTAATGTCTGTGATGGTGGAGAGACTGACTGCAACGGACTTCTGTGCAGCCTTCACCACTCTCTGCAAAGCTTTTCTTTCTGCAGCTGTGCAGCCTCCATGCCACATGTTGATGCTGGAGCACAGGATGCTCTCCACTGCACACCTGTAGAAGGAGGTGTGCAGTGGAGAACATTTATATTGAACTACACCAATTTAGTTTAGTTCAAATATAAAATATTTAGATATTTTCTTTCCTCCAATTTCCCAAAATAAGCACAAATGGTGTATTGAGACATCCATCCATCCATTATCTTCCGCTTGTTCTAAAGCCGGGTCATGGGGGAAGCAGCTTGAGCAGGGAGGCCCAGACATCTCTTTCCACAGCCACCACTTCCAGCTCTTCTGGGAGGACTCCAAGGTGTTCTCAGACCAACCAAGAGACGTAGTCTCTATAGCACGTCCTGAGTCTTCCCTGGGGTCTCCTCCCAGTCGGACATGCCTGAAGCACCTCCCTAGGGAGGCACCCAGGGAGCATCTTTACCAGGTGCCCGAATGACCTCTACTAGCTCCTCTCGATGTGGAGGAGCAGCAGTTCTTCTCCAAGACCCTCCCCGATAACTGAACTCCTCACCCTATCTCTAAGGAAAAGTACAGCTACCCAGTGGAGAAAACTAATTTCAACCACCTGTATCCGCAATCTCATTCTTTTGGTCACTACCCAGAGTTCATGACCATAGGTGAGGGTAGGAACATAGACTGATCGGTAAACAGAGAGCTTTGCCTTACAGCTCAGCTCCATTTTCACCACAACGAACAAATACAGAGTCCACAATACTGCAGACGCTGCACCACTCCATCTGTCAATCTCACGCTCCATTCTTCCTTCACTCATGAACAAAACCCCAAGATACTTGAACTCCTCCACTTGAGGCAGACCCTCACCCTCAACACAAAGAGAACAATCCACCCTTTTCCGACTGAGGACCATGGCCTCAGATTTGCAGGTGCTGAGTCTCATCCCAGCTGTTTCACACTTGACTGTGAACCGCTCCAATGAGAGCTGACGATCATGGCACAATGATATCGTGATGCATGCTCAATAATCCAGGTAGAAAAATCTAAAAAAGTTAAATTTGGTCCTCTGGACATTCAAAAAACAAAACAAAGCAAAATAAAAAAAATGTAGAAACGTTTCGTCTTCCATCAGAAAGACTTCCTCAGTCTGAGGTGCTGTATTCAGCTCATTCTCTTAAATAGCACCTTCTCAGAGTGGATCAACCAGTTTGCTGCTGACAACCAAAACCAGCTGCTCACATGATCAAGAAGGACATGATCAAGAAGGACCAACAGCCTAACGATGGATCTTTAGTGAGCTAATGATTAGCACACTAATGATCCATCGTTAGGCTGATGGCCCTTCTTGATCATGTGAGCAGCTAGTTTTGGTTGTCAGCAGCAAACTGGTTGATCCACTCTGAGAAGGTGCTATTTAACAGACTGAGCTGAATACAGCACCTCAGACTGAGGAAGTCTTTCGGATGGAAGACGAAACGTTTCTACATTTTTTTTTTTTTTTGCTTTGTTTTGTTTTTTGAATGTCCAGAGGACCAGATTTAACTTTTTTAGATGGCACAATGATGTCGACAGGACCACATCATCTGCAAAGAGCAATGGAGATTTGAGATGGAGTCCTGAGGCCACCGAACTGGAATCCCTCCGTCCCCTGGCTGCACAGAGAAATTTTGTCCATGAAAGTTATGAACAGAATCTGTGACAACGGGCAGCCATGGCGATGGCCAACTCCCACACTGAAGGGGTCCGACTTACTACCGGCAATGCGAACCAAGCGCTCACACCGCTTGCATAGGGACCGAACAGCCCATAGAACATGGTCGAAAGCCTGTCCAAGTCCACAAAACACATGTAGACTGAATGTGCAAACTCTCATGACCCCTTGAGGACCCTAGTGAGGGTAAAGAGCTGGTCCAGTGTTCCATGGCCAGGACAGAGCCTGCTTTGTTCCTCCTGGATTTGAGGTTAGACCAACGATCTGACTCACTTCTCCAGTACCTTCAAATACACTTTACCAGGGAGGCTAAGGAGAATGATGTCTCTGTAATTGGAACACACCCTCTGTTCCCCCTTTAAGGAGGAGGAAGGAAGAAAACTACCAGTCTGCCAATTCAGTGGCACTGCCCCCAAAGTCCATGCGATGTTGCAAAGGCATGGCCACCGCGAGAAGCACCGACAACCTTGCTGCCACATCTCAAGGCAGCCACCTCAGCATTGAGGTGTGGAACATGGCCTACTCAGACTCAGTGTCCCCCACCTCAGCTGGGGTGCAGTTAATGCTCTCCTGGAGGTGTGAGTTGAAGATCTTTCTAATGGGTTCTTCTGTCAGGCATTCAGAGCAAACCCTCACTACATGTCTGGGTCTACCGGGTCTGTCTGGCATCTTCCCTCGCCATCTGATCCAACTCACCACCAGGTGGTGATCAGTTGACAGCTCAGATCCTTTCTTCATTGTTGGTCAGTGCATTGAGATACAGGCTTTAAATTGGCTCCAAATTTTCCCAGTAAAATCATTACCATGGTTACCCCCTTTACTTGGGTACCATTTAAAGATTTCCATTTCAGAAGCACCATAAAATCTCTTTTAAGAAAAAATCTGGTGTTGTTTAGACAAGGCGGTTTAAAATTAACAGCATGACTGCTCAGTGCATAGGCGTCACATCAGTTATATGTGAAAGGGATGTGTCTCTCTCACATTTAAAAATTATTACCCCCCCCCCAGTTACCATAAAATATTGTTTTATCCAGCATTGTTTCTATTGTTACATGAACAAATCCATTCCTAATTAACAGGAGAATACTAAAACCACTCAAAATTAACTCTGGGTTTTCCTGGGGACTCATCACACTGCATGCAGTGTTTCCCCGAGGTCACTTGGCTTGACAGGGTGCTCATCTCTTCTGTTTTTTGTTTTTTTTGTTGGGGGGGGGGGGGGGGGGTGTTGTCGAGGGGGGGGGGGGAGGAGGGGGAGATATCTCTGTGGTGCACGTTAGCTTAGTGTTACGTTAGTACCAGGAGTTGTTGACTGGGTGGGGTGGTTTAGGCTGCGTGAAAGAAGCGCAGCGCTACATCTGTAGCATCTTAGCTAACACATCTATTTTGTGTGCCACTAGCACAGTGCTACATTAGTGCTGGCAGTTGTAGACCTAGGGTGGGGGTTGAAGCAGAGCATGCTCTATTCACACAAGGAGAGATGTTGGCCAGGCTACTTGTTGTTGTGCCATTCTCTCTAAAATAGTTATTGAATCAAGTGTTTACTTATGTAGATAAACATAGATGTTTCACAACCTGTTAATATCCACCAGAATGCAGGAAATGGCATCCATCCATCCATCCATTATCTTTACCCACTTTTTACTTTTCGGGTCACGGGGTCACTGTTGTCCATGTCCAGCCATCACTTTGCAAGAGGTGGGGGACACCCTGGATATGTCTCCAGTCCATCACAAGGGCACAGAGACAAACAACCATTCAGTCTCTCACTCACACCTAGGGACAATTTAGAGTTATCAGTCTGCCTAACATGCATGTTTTTGGTCTGTGGGAGGAAACGAGAGTACCCGAAGAAAACCCACACATGCACGGAGAGAACATGCAAACTCCACCCAGAAAGGCCCCAGGTTGGGGTTTGAATCGGCAACCTTCTCACTGACTGGCGGCAGCTCCACCAACTGCGCCACTGTGCTGCCTGCAATAGCATCTACTTTATTCAAAAATTTCTGGGCG
>NC_056511.1:32849279-32859095 GCF_014905685.2 Nematolebias whitei | reverse complement strand
ATATATATATATATATATGGTTTGGAACAGTTGTTGCAATTTTAAACACAAATGTCAGGCTTCTGAAAAGTATGTTCATTTCTAAGCACTCAACACTTTGTTGGGCCTCCTTTTGCATGAATTACTGCATCAGTTCGACAGTGACTGGTCTGAATGACTATCGGCCAGTGGCCCTCACCCCGATAGTCGCTAAATGCTTTGAAAAACTGGTCATGATACACAGAAAAACGACCATCAACATCAACGAGGACCCTCATCAGTATGCATACCGTGAGAACCAATCAACAGAGGATGGCATCTCCTCTGTGGTCCACACTGCACTCAACCACCAGGAGCAGAAACACTCTTACGTCCATGTGCTCTTTGTGGACTTCACATCTGCCTTCAACACCATGATCCCCCAAACCCTGATGGACAAAATATTCACACTAGGACTAAGCTCCTCCATTTGCAACGGGGTACTAGATTTCTTAACAAACAGACCAAAGTTAGTGAGGATCCACAACTTCCCATCCTCCACCATAACCCTCAGCACTGGCTCTCCTCAGAGATGTGCGTTGAGCCCCCTCCTGTTTACTCTGCTCACGTATGATTGTGCAGCTACCCATCCAGGCTATCACATTGTAAAGTTTGCAGATGATACAGCAGTGGCGGGATGCATCACAAACAATGACAAGTCCAGCTACAGGCAGGAGGTGGAACACCTGGAGAGCTGGTGCAAAGAGAATAACCTTCACATCAATGTGAAGAAGACAAAGGAGATGGTAGTGAACTTCAGAAGAACAAGAACAAATACACCTACACCCCCCTGAACATAAGAGGATCTGCAGTGGAAGTGGTCTCCAGCTACACATGAATGAGAACTTCAGCTGGGGCAACAACACTACCAGCCTGATCAAGAAAGCTCATCAGAGACTCTACTTCCTCAGGCGGCTGAAACGAGCTGGTCTGGAAGCTCAGTCCTCATCTCCTTCTACAGGTGTGCAGTGGAGAGCATCCTGTGCTCCAACATCAAAGTGTGACATGGAGGCTGCACAGCTGCAGAAAGAAAAGCTTTGCAGAGAGTGGTGAAGGCTGCACAGAAGTCTGTTGGAGTCAGTCTCCCCACCATCACAGCCATTTACACCTCTAGATGCAGAAAGAGAGCCACTTGCATCATGAAGTACCCCACTCACTCAGCATACACACTTTTTGCCCCGCCCACCTCAGGAAGGAGGTTGAGGAACACTAACTGTAGAACCACTAGAATGAGGAACAGCTTCTACCCTGAGGCCGTTAGACTCATGAATCTCTAACCAGAATAATCACTGTGAAAAAATCACATCATGTTGCTGATGATCTGTTTCAATGTTGCTGCTGATCTGTTTCATGTTTATGTGTTTATGCGTGCTCATCTGCTCACACAGACTCATGCTCATGTTCGTGCTGCTGTTCGACGTAATGTTTTTATGCTATTAGTGCTTAGTGTATTTTTAGTTGATGTTTTACTTTGTTCATATCTTAGATCTTATTACTTTTTCTTTTACATTTTATTGTTGGATGTAACTGGGACCCTGTGTTTCGCTCCACTACATGTACCACATCTGGTGGAAATGACAATAAAGAATCTCTGACTCTGATCAGTGCAGCGTGGCATGGAGATGATTAGCCTGTGTCACTGCTGAGGTGTAATGGAAGCCCAGCTTGCTTTAAAAATCTTCATGTAACCTGTATCATTGTTTTCAAAGTATTTAGACACCAAAGCAGAGAACTGAGAAGGATAAGGATATGAGACCAGAATACAAGGTAAATGGTCTGTACTTATACAGCACCTTTCTATGTAATCAAGATTCTCAAAGCATTCTACAACACAAACTGTATCCTCATTTACCTCCACACACACATTCATACAGCACTTTACTAGATCTTTACAAAGTAAATTGAACAAATTCTTCTATAGAGACTAATCGGAGCTTCAGATCACTCATACACCGATGGGACACACATCATAGGTAATGATGGGTCATGCCCAGGGACACTTCAACATGTGACTGTTAGTGGAATCAAACCTCCAACTCTCCCATTGGAGGGTAACTGCTCTAACCAGTCAGCCACAGCTGCCTCAACGGTAAGTGAGGTTTATTTATGGTGACAATTATGGAGGTATGCACAGGGGCAACTGGAAGGTCTGGAAAGGAAGAGCCACAGGTAAGTATATATCCAAAGTATTATGGCTCTGAAAGAACTCTGATTGAGATTCCTTACAATGTTTCCAGGTGGGTCCAATGAGAGAGGTAGGTTGGTGTTTCCAGCTAGGTAGAAGTCCAGATGGGTTTGAGCTAAACTGAAGGCAGGCAGGTGACAATTGTATCCTTGGATTGAATACAGCTTGAGGACTTGGAGAACACAGGTGAGTTCCAGACTTGGTTTCTCAGGAGGATGGTCACAACTAGAAAGACACAAGGAAATTGATTAGTCATAGTGACAAGACCCAGGTTTAGGATTGAAAAGTTCAGCCAGACACCAAGAACGTTTTAACAATTTTATTGTGTTAGGGCTGCTGATGGAAGTCTGGATCCTCTCACATGATCAGGTCTGAGGAGAGAACACTGTTAATAGGCTGAAGGTCTCAGAGAATGTGCATAAAAGCAAGAGATAGCCACTAACCTTCTCAGACTGGTGAGGGGAGGTTGGCAAGATGCAGAGCCAACTCCCAGAGTATGGAAAAGCAGCAAGAGTGGTGGTAGTGATGTCACCGTTGGGCAAGCAGCTGGAGAGAGAGGCCTTTAACACTGACAGCAGATCCTGATCCTTATCGTGGTCCAAACGGTGAAGCAATTGTCATACATGGGGAAGCCGAGGTCAGAGAACAAATCCAGAGGGAAATCCTTAATCCAAACACCAATGGGCAGAAAGAAGTTGTATTTACCAGAATCAGACGAGTAGAACTAATCAGACATGGGGCAGACAAGGCGGAGAATCCAGGAAACAGGCATGAGATTGAGACAAGGAAATCAGGTATGGGCTTGGAATAAACGCTGGTCATCTACTGGCAAAACGTGTTCAATAATCTGGCAGAGACTTGGCATGGACAGAGATCTTATATAGAGTGGACAACAGGTGATGGGCATGAGCATGACTGCGGTGAAGAAGAGGGCATGGCAGGTGGCAGATAACAGAGATCATGGCACATACTGTACAGGTAGATGATATGCAGAGAGATACCAGGGGATGTCAACCATATCAGATGGCATGTAATGTTCAGTGTCGTATGGAACACTTTCACAGGCTTAAGTACACCAGAGGCTCAGCAACAGGAGTGGTCACAGGTGTGGTCCATAAAGCACCTGTCAGCCACAGGGGGACATGTTGAGGAGGAAAACACTGAAATCCCACAATATGTATTGTTGGGTCTGGTATCACTCACCTTTCTCTTAATAGCCCATTTTTTTAATGATTGACAAAACATGAAATATTCTAATTACTTGGGATGCACCGGTATTAAATTTCTTTCTTTCGGCTGTTCCCTTCTTCAGGGGTCGCCACAGAGAACTAAACGGCACAGAGACGTGGCAATTGTGTTTATGCCGGATGCCCTTCCTGACACAACAACAGACCACTGAGCTACCACAGCCCTCTGTGTGGAGCAGAGAGCTGCTATGCAGGGCACCTGGGGGATCAGAGGGTGGGGGTTAAGGGCCTTGCTCAAGGGCCCAGAGTGGGTCAGATGAGGGTGGAGGCAGGTGTGAGTGATTCACCTTTCCCACCGACATTTTGATGTTGTCGCTCCGGAGAGTTGATCCTGCGACCGTTCGATCATAGGCTGCCTTCTCTAGCCTCTGGGCCACCACTCCCCCATGCACCTGCATTAATGGAAAACATATTTATAGTTTCAATGTTAAGCAGTTTAATATTTAATATGTGGAAAAGCATTTTTCTCTCTCTGGGTTTTAGCGTATAGAAGAGTACATGATGCTGCTGTACTCCACAGAGAGGGTTGGGTGATCTTGGAAAACAGTGGTTTGATTCCCAGCTTCTTCAGGTCGTTTTGAAGAAAATGAACCAATGCATCCCTGATGTGTGTAACTATATTATAAAGTAAAGCTATCCGCTGTACTGTATTGGTTAAGAAGGGCTGTATGAACATTTGAGTAAATCTGTCTTGGAAAGTAAAATGAATTAAAAATAGAAAAACACTATAAAAATGTACCCAGTTTGTCTTTTACTGTTATCTAAATCAATTTTGATACCTGTGGCACAAAATTTTACAGGCTACATTTTCTGACAAACGATTAGTGATTTTTTTTTTAGTACAGTTGCAGTTGCTATGCTGCTGCATGCCTCGTCTTGCCTTTGTGCATTATTTATAGTAAAACAGCTCAAGTATCAAAAAAGAACTGATATAAAGCAGAAAAATGTGCAACTAAAGAAAACAAGCAGATGATAGACTGAAGCTATTCTTTTAATGGTCGGTAGGACATTTTGCATGTTGGGGTTAGGCTATCTAACTTAAAAATAGCTTAAAATTCTTTATTCTTGAGTGTTTCAAAAATGGGTCATTGTTCTCTATATGAACATTGATAATTTTTTTAAAGCTAATATTGACTAACTTATAAATAAAATAATGCCCACAATAGCATAGTGTAATTGTAATAATGTACATATGTATACTGGTAGTGTTGAGATTATAAACTTTTTAAATTCTGCTATATTTGTTTACCTATACAGACTACGGCACACCTCATGTGGGTAATTTACGAGACTCAAGTTTCCAGGTTGTTTTCAGTCCTCGTGGTCCCATGCTTCAGAATTGCATTTTAATATATCTATAAAACCACTGTAAATAAACCCTCCTTAAATTGCAACATTTGATATAGTTCAAAGTTCATAGTTCTGTGTTATAATTTTTAAAATATATTTAACAACCACTTGAAAAGTAAACTACAGAAAGGTTGTTCAAAACCTGTCTTTAAAACTATGTTTGATCTTATGAGCCCAAGTCAGCAGACTGATAAAGACACATGCTCAAAAGGAAAAGGGTAATTGAATTTACAATGTGCACAATGAAATCTTTGTTGTAAGCGAAATGGGAACAAGGTGAATATGGGCAGTTTTCAAGGTACTAAATGGTTGGAAGTTTTTTTTTTTTTTTCTATAGTCACTTTGGGTTGTTTGTAGCTAGCATTTGGGGGGGATGAGATCCTTGGATTCCAAGGGAACATGAAGATGTGATTCAGAAAGTTGAGCAACGTTGGAGAGAGTGACAGGTTGGAGGGGCTTGATGTTTGGTCCAGGCTGATGTTTGGCATTTGCAGGAACAAGATGATAACAAGGCAAGGTCACAAGGAGGACTCGGGAGACACGGAGGAGCAGAACTTGAAGGTCACAAGAAAAAGTCCAAAAGTTAGTTATAAATTCACAAGAGATAAGTTTCCAGCTGTCACTTTTCATTCAACCTTTATTTAAACAGACAAGTCACATACACACATAGTCACACTTAAGTCACCAAATGTATCATAATGTTCCTGCATTGGATGAACAACTGCCAGGTATACAAGTACACAGCAGAGAAGTCATCAGGATCAGGTATGAAAGTTGTATATTATTGAAATTATTATCATCTGCGAGGAAAGTGATTATGACAGAAAACCCAAGAATCCTACAGTCTCTTCCTTCAGAATGATGTTGGTCTTGGTGTTTCATTAGAGAACACTACACTGTGCATTTTTACTTAGGCCATGTAAATACTTTACTGTGTACTTTTGTTAAGATCATGAACACAGTATACTGTGTACTTTTACTAAGGTCATGTACACATTATACTGTGTACTTTTACTTAGATATCTACATAGTATACTCCCCTTTACAAGAAAACCTTTGCAAAGTGACCCGCTCTAAAAATAAGCTCTCAAATGTGTAGTATTGGTGGGTGTGGGGGTTGGGTAACCTCTAGGTGTAGAAAAAATTCAGACTGAACGCGCCGTACTCACGTCTCATCCTGTTCAGCAGGTGAATGTGCCACAGACGTTCATGTCTTCTTTCCATGTCCATGAATAGTAAGATAAATACCAGATCATCTTCCTCTTCCTCCGACTCCTCATCCAACATCACAAGCCTCTCTTCCAATATTTGAGAATACAACTTCGAGTGAAAAAAATAACCTCTCTCTATCCTGCTTTCACTGTTGTTGATTATATGCTTATACACTTTTCGAGCTAAGCTGTAAGCTTTAAGCTGGACGCGATTTCTGAGAATCGCAAGACACTTGCAGCTTCTGTAACTCATTGGCATGAAGGATTCGACCTTGGGAATGCTACAGCCTGGCAGAATGACCACAAATCTGGCTGTTTTGAATTCACCATTGAGAAGTACCAGCAGAACTTTTGAAGGCTGACATAAAAAAACATCAAGCCTGTCCCAAAACATATGTTGTTATCAAATCTGGCTCCCCCACTTGGCCTTGAATATGCCAGCTATCTCAAATTCTCCCAGAGGTTATGTGAATAATTACACTCTGCTGCTCCTCCCCTCCTCCTCCCCCCCATCTCCTGAGGACATCTGTGGGCCTTATCAGAACTGAGCTGCTGATAGACACTGCACCATCTGATCAGAACTTTGGAACTTCCTGGCAGTGTCCACGGACAACTCAATGCCTTTGTTGACCTCCTCATGCATAAATGCATTGTCATTGTATGTTGCTGTTTATGTTGCATGGTCTTTTTTTCATCTTTTACACTGCCCTGGCCAGGACATGGTGTGAGGTATGATTTTTTTTTTACTTCCTCCACCCTTGTGTTCTCTTTTCCTCATTTACTTTGTATGTTTGTATGTAACAGGTCTCTCTTGTAAATGAGTCCTAGAGGCTCAATGGGAACTAACCTGTATAAATACAATAAAGGTTGAATGAATGCTTAGCTATGCACGTGACATGTGCTACAGCGAGAGTGCAGAAGGACTCCAGGACTAAATGAGGCTGCAGACTTGCTTCATCCAGTGCCGGAGGATATCTTGTTTAGGGTAGTTGTGCTCCTGGCCTTTCAAGTGTTTAGTTATATTTTTTAATTACTTACCTGTGTGTCTTCTTCGCTCCTGACAGACCTTGGTTTTTCCTGCACCTCCAGTCCTGGACGTTTCATGCAAACCTGTGGATTGATCTGTACTTGAGCTCAAGTTTCTCCTCGTGGATTCCAGCCACACTACTACCCCTCCTGCCTTGACCTCCAAGCTCCACCCGTGCATCGACCTCTTACTGGAATTTGGATTTGTTACATCTCCACCCTGTGTCATTCACCCTGTCATTTACAGTAAGAAGAATATTATCATTTCCCGACTATCATATCATCCATCCTCCAACCATTAAGACTCTAATCGTCTCCCCTTTCCCTTCCAGGGGTTTTCCAGTTTCCAGTCCTGTGAATATAAGACTGTTTATTATTTATTATCACTGTAAAATAAATCACCCTTCTATTTATGATCCTGAGTCTGTTGTCCTTCAGTCCGTTCTTTCTGGGTACACTCCGCCCTTATGACAGGTCGAGGCTCGCTATATTGATCAAACAAAAATCAGCTGTTCCAATCGTGATTCAAACACAATCAGTTACACAAGCACACCTTCATGATCATGATAAAGTCTCTGAAATAATTCAAGTTCCTATATTTCCCAAGAGAGGTCTCTCTTTAATAATAATAATCAGAAATTGTCCCATAAAAAGTCGGCAATTAGGCACTCAAAAAATATTCAGAAAAGAAAAACTCGTTGGGGCCCATAAGATCCTCCAGTCTCTCAAAACGAAAGGAAAAAAAAGTAAACGTCTCACCGGGTTGGCATCTCTGTCCCCCAGGTTTACATCTTTAGACCTGGAGCGCTTTCCGCCAATATCGCTCCAGGGAATTCCGGACAGATCCTTCCCCGTGTGGCACTTTGCGTTAATATGGGAGGCTTTTTCTTCCCTCCAAAGTTGGGTCTAACTTCAGCATGAAGCCCAACTTCAGTTATCCTGGGCAAACTTGAGAGCTTCACCAGTCCGTTCGCTGAGTCTCCGCACGCTTCTTCACCTGCCACAACCCCTCTCTGCTGTCAAAATCTTGTCTCTTTATTAGTTCCTGTAAAGCTGTGACCCAGAAAATTTGTCCTGTGGATTCTTTTGAGGCTGAAATATACATCTACAAGACCTTCTTGTATTTATACTAATACAAACATTTGGATTTCTATTTCATTTATTTAGGTCCAAGGTAAACCATTTTTCACAAATACCTACATTTAGTGTGATGTCACAAGATCAGCAGCAACTGTAAGGATGGTACCATTTGCTGGCTCTGTTTGTGTCTGTGTTTCCCTAGTGTTTCCTCTTCAGTTTAATTGGTTCCACCCTTGTCTCGTCACAGCTGTTTGTAATCACGTCTCGTCTTGTCTCTGTATATAAGCCGTCTGTTCAGTCTTGTTCCTGGTCACGTCGTATTCGTTGGGGTTTCAGTGTTCTCCTGCGTCTCCTGAGTCTTCCCTGAGCTTCCTGAGTCCTTTTTGAGTTTCCCCCTGGGTCTTCTAGTTCATGTAAGTTTTGCTGCCCCGTCAGCGTGTTTCTTTGTAATTTTATTCATCATTAAAGTATTTAATTTTGTTATCTGCCGAGTTGAGTCCTGTCTGCACACTGGGTTTGTCCCTGACCACCAAACCCTGACATTACGACGCGACCACACATCAGAACCCAGCGGGCAGGGTTCTCTCGGCAGCTTACCTTTTTTCTTTTTCTCCTCCGAGCCTCCCGAGATGAGCAAGTCCACAATCCGGTGCGGCAAGTTCTGGACTAGGCCCGTCCGCCCACAAGGACGTTATGACCAGGAGGTGGAAATCCTGTCCTCACCACTCCTGGTCCTCGAGGAAGACAGAGCTCGGTACCGGGGAAGCCACCAGACCCCTGTTTTTGAGTCTGCCTCGCCCGGCTACTCGGGATGGACGTCAGGGGAGGACGAAGAAATCGAGGAGGAGTTCTGTTTTGTTCCGGTCCCTCGACTCACCCGTCGTCGCCGGGGAGGTAGAAAGCGGTCCCGGGGGCAGCCCGCGGCGACCGGGCTGGTCTCGTCGGCTGAGCAGAATTTTAGAGTTGGTTCTGGTGTTTGTGTGGGAGCCGGGTCCGCCGCCTCACCTTTCAGGTTTCCGGTGGGGGCGAGATCCGACGTCCCGCGGGAGTTCCGGTCCACTCCATTTCGGTTCGGCGAGTCCGGTTCACTTGACGTCACAGGGGCGGATTTCGTGGCCTCACCCTCCAGGTTCTTGGTGGGGGCGGAGTCCGGCCTCTCACCGTCAAACCGCGCCGCGGCTGTCCAACCCGGCCTGACCGTACCTCCGGTGCATAGTATCAGTGACTCTGTGGGGGCGTGTTCCGCCGCCCCACCTCCCAGGTTTCCGGTGGGGGTGACACCTGACACCACACCCTCACATAGAGACATGTTTCCGTCAGTCACATATTCACCCCAGGATCTTGCATTTATAAACCAGACTTTATTAGATTCATTTATTAATGCTAAAAATAACCCAGACTGTTCAGAAGTCATATTTTCCCTGATGGAGAAGTTTTTAGTTTCATGGCCCGGTCTCGTTCAGCTCCCTGAGTATAATCAATTATTAACAGAAATTAGGACTCTCAGCACACCCAGGGTCACTAGTACTCATTCTGAACCCATAACTCATCCTGCACCCATCACCTTCGCCGCACCCAAGGTCTCTCCGTCGTCTGCTGCAGAGCCACAGGTCTCTCCGTCGTCTGCTGCAGAGCCACAGGTCTCTCCGTCATCTGCTGCAGAGCTCCAGGTCTCTTCGCCGTCTGCTGCAGAGCTCCA
>NC_056511.1:32831820-32849269 GCF_014905685.2 Nematolebias whitei | reverse complement strand
CAGGTCTCTTCGCCGTCTGCTGCAGAGCTCCAGGTCTCTTCGCCGTCTGCTGCAGAGCCACAGGTCTCTACGTCGTCTGCTGCAGAGCTCCAGGCCTCCATGACTGCAGCGCCTCTCTCCAAGTCTCCAGAGGGGCCGGCGCTCTCCAAGTCTCCAGAGGGGCCGGCGCTCTCCGAGTCTCCAGAGGGGCCGGCGCTCTCCACTACCACAGAGGATTTGCCTCCATGGTCCTCTATGTTGCACTCTGCAGTCCTCCAGAGTCCCAAGTCGCACGCTGCAGATATCCAGAGTCCCAAGTCGCACGCTGCAGTTCTCCAGAGCCCCAAGTCCTCTTTGCCGCCAGATGCGGCCCCCAAGTCGTCATCGCTGCCTGCCACGGCCTCCAAGTCGTCATCGCCGCCTGCCGCGGCCTCCAAGTCGTCATCGCCGCCTACCGCGGCCTCCAAGTCGTCATCACTGCCTGCCGCGGCCTCCAAGTCGTCATCGCTGCCTGCCGCGGCCTCCAAGTCGTCTACGCCACCTGCCGCGGCCTCCAAGTCGTCATCGCCGCCTGCCGCGGCCTCCAAGTCGTCATCGCCACCTGCTGCGGCCTCCAAGTCGTCATCTCCGCCTGCCGCGGCCTCCAAGTCGTCTACGCCGCCTGCCGCGGCCTCCAAGGTCCTATGTGTTGGACGGCCTCCCAGCCGCCCCCCTGAACGTTGGTCCCGTGATGGACGGCTCCCGGCCGCCCCCCTGAACGTTGGTCCCGTGATGGACGGCCTCCCGGCCGCCCCCCTGAACAATGACTCTAGGGACGGTCTCTTGACCGTTCAGATCTTTTGTGTTTTCCTGCTTGTGTTGCCTTAGTTTTTGTCAGGTCCTTGTGTTCTTCCTTGTGTTTCCTCTGGCCCTCCACCCTTGCAGTGCCGCCCTCCACCCGCCCAAGTCCTTCGGGAGGGGGGATTTTTGGGGACGCCTGGAGGCGTCCTTGGGGGGGGGTACTGTAAGGATGGTACCATTTGCTGGCTCTGTTTGTGTCTGTGTTTCCCTAGTGTTTCCTCTTCAGTTTAATTGGTTCCACCCTTGTCTCGTCACAGCTGTTTGTAATCACGTCTCGTCTTGTCTCTGTATATAAGCTGTCTGTTCAGTCTTGTTCCTGGTCGCGTCGTATTCGTTGGGTCTTCAGTGTTCTCCTGCGTCTCCTGAGTCTTCCCTGAGCTTCCTGAGTCCTTTTTGAGTTTCCTCCTAGGTCTTCTAGTTCATGTAAGTTTTGCTGCCCCGTCAGCGTATTTCTTTGTAATTTTATTCATCATTAAAGTATTTAGTTTTGTAATCTGCCGAGTTGAGTCCTGTCTGCACACTGGGTTCTTCCCTGACCACCAAACCCTGACAGCAACACGATGTGATTTTTCACAGTGATTATTCTGATCAGAGATTCATGAGTCTAACAGCCTCAGGGTAGAAGCTGCTCCTCAGTCTAGTGGTTCTACACTTGATGCTTCTCAACCTCCTTTCTGAGGGGAGGGGGGCAAAAAGTGTGCGTGCTGGGTGAGTGGGGTACTTCATGATGCAGGTGGCCCTCTTCCTGCATCTAGAGGTGTAGATATCTGTGATGATGGAGAGGCTGATACCAACAGACTTCTGTGCAGCCTTCACCACTCTCTGCAAAGCTTTTTTTTCTGCAGCTGTGCAGCCTACATGCCACATGTTGATGCTGGAGCACAGGATGCTCTCCACTGCACACCTGTAGAAGGAGGTGAGGACTGAGCTTCCCAGACCAGCTCGTCTCAGCCGCCTGAGGAAGAAGAGTCTCTAATGAGCTTTCTTGATCAGGCTGGTAGTGTTGTTACCCCAGCTGAGGTTGTCATTCATGTGTACACCCAAGTACTTGTAGCTGGAGACCACTTCCACTGCAGGTCCTCTTATGTTCAGGGGGGTGTAGGTGTGTTTGTTCCTTCTGAAGTCCACAATCATCTCCTTTGTCTTCTTCACATTGATGTGAAGGTTATTCTCTTTGTACCAACTCTCTAGGTGTTCCACCTCCTGCCTGTAGCTGGACTCATCATTGTTTGTGATGCATCTCACCACTGCTGTATCATCTGCAAACTTTACAATTTGACAGCCTGGATGGGTAGCTGCACAATCATACGTGAGCAGAGTAAACAGGAGGGGCTCCACACACATCCCTGAGGAGAGCAAGTGCTGAGGTTTATGGTGAAGGAGGAGAACTTGTGGATCCTCACAGACTGAGGTCTGTTTGTTAAGAAGTCTAGTACCCAGTTGCAAAAGGAGGGGCTTAGTCCTAGTGTGAATAGTTTGTCCATCAGGGTTTGGGGGATCATGGTGTTGAAGGCAGATGTGAAGTCCACAAAGAGCATACGGCCATAAGAGTCTTTCTGCTCCAGGTGGTTGAGCGCAGTGTGGACCACAGAGGAGATAGCATCCTCTGTTGATCGGTTCTCACGGTATGCATACTGATGAGGGTCCACATTGATGTTGATTGTTGTTTTGATATGGGTCATGATCTGTTTTTCAAAGCATTTAGCAACTATCGGGGTGAGGGCCACTGGCTGATAGTCATTTAGACCAGTCACTGTAGAGCTTTTTGAGACTGGGATGATGGTGGCAGTCTTCAGGCAGGTGGGAACTATATCCAGGGTAAGTGAGGTGTTAAAGATGTCTGCCAGCACCTCGCAGAGCTGATCGGCACATTCTTTCAACACTTTTCCAGGGATGTTATCTGGGCCGGTTGCTTTGTGCGGATTACTCCTCCTGAAAGTCTTCCTTACTTCTGCTGAGGTCACGCTGAGATGCTCTCCATCCGGTGGTGAGGTGAGTCTGGTGCTGGGTGGTCTGTTCGGGTCTTCAAAGCGTGCATAGAACTTGTTGGGGGCATCAGGCAGAGATGGGTATTTGGGGCATTGTTCACTCCTTCCTTTATAATCTGTTATGCACTTAATATCCCTCCACATGCTCCAAGGGTCTTGTGAGGTGAATTGAACCTCAATCCTCTGTGCATATGTGGCCTTGGCCTTCTTAATACCAGCAACCAGTTCTTTCCTTATCATACTCAGCTCCTCTGAATTTCCAGACCTGAAGGCAGTGTTCCTGGCTTCCAGCAGGGTGTGCACCTCTGCATTCAGCCAAGGTTTTCTGTTTGGGTAGCTTTTAACATATCTGATGGTGGAGACGGTGTCAGTACATGTACTAATGTAACCCAGAACTGAGGATGCGTATTGGTCCAGATCAAGCGATCCTCCATTTTTCGGCAGCTTCTCTGAAAACCTCCCAGTCTATTTTTTCAAAACAATCTTTCAGTATGGGGCCACTGTCCTGGATCCAACATTTAACTTTCTTTTGTACCAGTCTGGAGCGTCTCAGCGGGGGGAGGTATGCAGGTATCATTAAGATTGAAATGTGGTCTGACAGTCCTAGGTGGGGGCGGGGTTTGTCTTCTCCTTGACTAAGAATGCTCCATAAGACAATGACATCTGAAACTACACATGATGACAGATGTGCTGGCTTGTGTCTTTTGTAGTATAAACCAGCCTTCATTCAGTGAGTGAGACAGTAGACAGCAGTGAGGAAGAGAATGCGAGTGCATCACAAAAACACGTAAATATGACCGACACACTTAAACGAAGCAGCATCTGGCTGCAGTTTAAAGATATGGGGCATAGCAGAACCGAGTGCTTTCACTGTAAAATGAAAATAACAGTAAGAGCAGGTTCCACCACAAACCTGAACTGACACATCAGAATTGTCCATCCCACAGTGCAGTTGGAGGAGAGATGGCAATCTGCCTCAACATCTACCTACCCTGATGTTTCTGGTCCCAAATCAACATCAACTGCTGCAGGAACTACTAGTAGTGCATGTATACCCCTCTTACTGCAATTCATAGTAAAAAATATCAGTTTATACCTAAGCAAATGAGCTGAACAACAGCCAAACAACACAGTATTTATGCAGAGTGGGCTTGAATGATTGTGTCTGATTTCCAGATTTGATCCATTGTGTATGACAAAGGTTTTAAAAGTCTTGTCAAAGCCTTAAATCCTGTGTACATTTTAGCCGGTAGAAAAACACTGTCCCTAATAATGATCCCAAAACTATATGACACAGAAGGTGCACTCTATGGCAAGACAGGGTGAAAAAAGCTCCTTGCTGATACCTGCTGATATGTCCAGCAGTCAATGTGTGAGAGATGGGGGACATCCTGGACAGGTCCATGTCCCTCTCTGGGACACATAAAGAAAAATGAGACAAACAACCATATAGGCGGCTGTGGCTGAGTGGTTAGAGCAGTCGTCCTCCAATGCGAAAGTTGGGGGTTCGAATCCACCAGCAGTCACATGTCGAAGTGTCCCTGGGCAAGACACTGAACCCCTCATAGCCTCTGATGTGAGACCCATGTGAGCCAGTGTATGAATGTGATCTAAAAAGCACTGATTAGTCTCTTTAGAATGATTTGTTCAATTAGCTTTGTAGAGATCTAGTAGTGATGTATGAATGGGTAAATGAGGACACAGATTGTAGTGTAAAGTGCTTTTAGTATCTTGAAATAAGATAGAAAGGCGCTATATAAGTACAGTCCATTTGCCATTTGTCAAGATGAATGGGTGCTGGTGAAAGATCTCTGCACTGTCCTGCAACTACTTGAAAAAGTGACTGTGAAGATAAGTGCAGACAGGTACCTTGGACAATTGTTTTACTCTCTACTACCATCCATCCATCCATCCATTCATCCATCCATCCATCCATCCATCCATCCATCCATCATCTTTACCCACTTCTTCCTTTTCGGCTCACGGGGGTCACTAGTGCCCATATCCAGCAGTCGATGTGTGAGAGGCGGGGGACATCCTGGACAGGTCCATGTCCCTCTCTGCAACACATAAAGAAAAATGAGACAAACAACCATTCACTCTTTCACTCACACCTAGGGACAATTGGGTCACCAATCAGCCTAACATGCTGCATGCATGTTTTTGCTCTGTAGGAGAAAACTTTAGTATGCACGGAGAGAACATGCAAACTCCATCCAGCTGGGATTCCATCCAGTGACCTTCTCGCTGAGAGGCAGTGGCTCTACCAAATGTGCCACTGTGCCTCCCCTACTAATATTCAGTCACTATTATACATTGCAGAAACCACGCATATGATAGGCAAAACAAAATAGAAAAAACAATACGCCACATAATAATAAAAAAGCACCTAATTTTAAAAGTTACTGTTTTCTCTCTTTTGGCTATGCCACAGCCTCCAAAATGCTGCTTTGTTTAGGTCTTCAGCGGGTGGCAGCCAAACACCAACTGACAGTAACGGTGCAGAAGGTAAAGCTGGTTGTGATGGAGATGCAATGTTGTCATCCAATGAGCAGAAGGCCCACTGAGCTGTTGGCAGGCCAAGACCTCAGTCTTCCCACCCCTGTTGAAGGTGATGGAGGGGAGACTGGATTGTGGCAGCATCTCTTCCTTCAGAGTCTTCTCAAAAACAGGGCAAACACTAACTGAGAGGAGAAACCGCATGAGCCCATCCAAGCTGAGGCACTTAATTTTTCTGAATGCTAACCTGCACTAAGGACATACGTATTGTTTACTTTGGTTCTGTTTCTGTTCTGTGGATTTGCTTGCAATGTTTTGTTCGTTTGTTTTTGTGCTAAGTAAAAATTAAAGGTTTGATTAAAATACTAAACAAAAGTACAAAGTAAGAATCCCTTTTTTTTGTAACCAAACAAATGCACAAAACTAAGCATTTATAATGCTTCTCATAAAAACACTGAATGCAAAATAATTTATCAACACACAAAGCATTCATACTTGTCAAGTTGGGTTAAAATATGAGACTACAGATGATAATAAATTAAGAGCTGTTTCAGAGCTGAAAGAGCCTGTTCTTCTTTGGGAGTGTTGCAACAAGTGCTCTCTGAAAAGAGCCCAACTTCCCATCATTAATTAATCTAATAAGCACAGGTTTTCAACGTAATAAATTATGGTTCATGGCTGCATCAATTAATAAATATACGCTAACTTCAACAACAAAATTTGTATCCTTTTATTCTGAGCATGTTGCCAATGACAGGTTTTTTTTCAAGCTAGATTTGTTTCATCATAATGTTGAAATAGTTTGTGCTATGAGAAAAAAATCAACGGTTTCTGAAAACTGAGACATTGCACTTTACAGTCAATACAGGATTATTACGGTAGCCTCACACTTGCTCTTGCACTAAACCCAAAAAGCAACCCCTCTGTAGCCCTCATCCAGCCAGCTCTTGTCAAATATGGGACATTTGGGTTTCCTGCCTGAGGCGGTGGCTGGGGGGGAGGATCTGGGACTGTCCCCCCCAAATCGTCACGTTTGGCAGGTATGCTTACTGTAACTTGTAATACCATAAAAAGCTAACAGTAAGTTATCTGGTTAACTCTAATTAAGAATATGATTTAAGTTCAAACACTGTGTTTTATTTTTGGAACTTATTTTTAGAAAAGTGTATGACAAAGTGCTGAGGGAGGAGGTGTGGTATTGCACGAGGAAATCTGGAGTGGCAGAGAAGTATGTTAGAATGGTACAGGACATATATGAGGACAGCAGGACAGTGGTGAGATGTGCTGTAGGAATGACAGATAGCTTCAAGGTGGAGGTGGGAATGCATCAAGGATCGGCTCTGAGCCCCTTCTTGTTTGCTCTGGTGATGGACCGACTAACAGATGAGATCAGGCATGGACTATGCTATGTTTAATATAGTCCCCATGGACTTTGATGTTTGCAGATGACATTGTGATCTGTGGTGAGAACAGGGAACAGGTGGAAGAGAACTTGGAGAGGTGGAGGTATGCACTTAGAAGAAGAGGAATGAAAGTCAGCCGTAGTAAGACAGAGTACATGTATGTGAAAGAGAGGGAGACCGGTGGAACAGTGAGATTACAAGGAGCAGAGGGCACGAATGTGCAGGACTTCGTGTACTTGGAGTCCACTGTCCCAGGAAAATGGGGCCTGTGGTAAAGAGGTGAAAAAGAGAGTCCAGGCAGGATGGAATGGATGGAGAAAAGTTTCAGGAGTGATATGGTACAAAATCCTGCTTGTTCTCGACGAGGACGGATACTTTTCTCTACTGCTCCTGCCTCCCTCCTGCTTTGCTCTTTGTTTTGTGATTCCTATCGGAGCCTTTCACTACATATCCTCTGAAGTGTAAATTATGGATCTGGTCAGCTGGTCTTTCAACGCAACTGATAAAATTTTCTTGACAAGAAGACAGGGAGGGCAGCACGGTGGCACAACTGGTAGAGCTGCTGCCTCTCAGCGCACAGGTCCCCGGTTCTGGAGGCTTTTCTGAGTGGAGTTTGCATGATCTCTCCATGCATTCGTGAGTTTTCTCCAGGTACTCCAGTTTCCTCCCACAGACCATAAACATGCATGTTAGGCTGATTGGTAATTGACCAGCTATCTCAACTTCTTTTGGTTGTTATGTGAATGAGAAGCTCTGCTCCACCCCCCACCCCCATCCCACCCCCCCGCAGACATCTGTGGATTTGTGTCAGAGTTGAGCTGGCTGATAGACATTGTGCCATCTCTTATCAGGACTATGGAACTTTCTGGCAGTCTCCATGGACAACTCACTGCCCTCGCCGGCCTCCTTATGCATATGATGTCATCAGTATGTTGCTGCTTCATGTGCTGAGGTTCTTTTTTTGCAACTTTCACACTGTGACCCGTCTAGCGAGATTTTAATTTTTTACACCTCCACTCCCCCTTGTGTTTCTTTTCCTTTTCTGAAAAAAGACTGCGCCTCTCGAGGCCGGCGGCCTCAGTCACCTCCGTCTCCCCATGTTTGTTTGTTTATGTTTCTGTCAGACGGGCTGTACTGAAATGTAATTTTGTTGCGCTTCAGTGCAATGACAATAAAGCTGATTCTGAAAAGGGTGTCAGCAAAAGTCAAAGGAAAAGTTTACAAGACAGTGGTGGGACCATTTTTTATTTGTAAGGTCTGGACTGGAGACAGAGACACTGACAAATAGACAGGACAAAGAACTGGAAGTAGCAGAAATGAAGATGTTGAGGTTCTCCTTAGGAGTGACAAGGATGGATAAGGCTAGGAATGAGATCATCAGAGGTACAGCACAGGTTGAACAACTGGGAGATAAAGTTAGAGAGACCAGACTGAGATGGTTTGGACATGTCCAGAGGTGGGACAGTGGATATATTTCTAGCAGGATGTTAGACATGCAGCTGCCAAGAAAAAGACAAAGAGGAGATTTATGGATGCAGTTAGAGAGGACATGGAGGTAGTTGGGAGTGAGGACAGAGGATGAAGAAGACAGAGTGAGCTGGAGGAGGATGACTCGCTGTGGAGACTCCTGAAGAGGGAAAAATTTATGCTACAGAAGGAGTTTTTCAGGAGAAAAAGTTAGTAAATGTTTCAGATGGTTTTAGAGACTTCTGAGTTTAACAATCATGGTTTGAGACTCCTATTGTGAAAGACTAAAGAAAGTCTTTATATTTGAAAATTATGTGCTTTATAATCCTAAAAGAACAGAAAACTGTGTCTGATTTGTGATTTTTTTCCCCTAATTTCTTTCAAAAAAGGAAAACTGTAAAAATTATTTTTAAAGAAAGCTGAATTTAGGCAACATAAACTATTCTTCAAACTATTCATCATTTCAGTAATTGGAGTAAGGTAGAAATACAACCGTGGCTATCATTAACAAGTCTGGCATTTACATATAATTGAGCAGCAAATACTCCAAAGAACTATGGTATTATTAAAAAAAACTTGTACTTCCATTGTATTTACACTTCACTGCACTGTTTAACCAGCAGGAAAACGTAAATCAGAAATAGATTTTGCTTAAATATCAGTTCTACATTAATGTCACACTACTGAAATAACTATTTTTAAAGATGGTATTAAACATTATTTTAGTAAGAGACTGCCAACATTAGCGTTTTTTCTGTTATTTTAGACTGTAAATATCCTTATTTTCTTCTTTCTTGACAAAAACAAGATTAGTTTACGCTCAAAAGAAGATGATGTCTTCTAGATAGTCCAATTCAAATATTTCAATACAACTCAGGTTTACATCTATCCTAAAAAAACTATGCCCTTTAAGATATTTCATTTGTATTGTCTTTTGGGTATGTCAGAATATCTTCAAGGTACAACAGTTTTATTCTGCTCAGTTCTACATTGTGATTTCTGCTTAGCAGGAACATGTAGAAATTTACCCAGTTTAATTAAAATGGTGAATATGGCCAAAATTATACTTGCAAAAGATCAGCTCGTTGGCATTGTCACTTCGAGAATGTTAACTTGTAGCCCAAAGCGCTGCTTGTTGCAAGGACGCTCTTATAGTGCTGCTGTTAATGTGGCTGTAGACTCAGTCTTTTAGCATTATTACCATTTTTAATCTTGTGAATCAACTCTGAGCTATGCACCATTCTTTCTACCAATAGCCTGCATTCGTTTCTTATAGCAGGGAAATGTGGCCTGCAATAAAGATCAAAGAATCATTGAAATATAGATGTTAGGATGTTTTAAGAACAAGATTTGTCTTCTTAGACTGGAAGGAAACCAGAGAACTTGGAGAAAATCCATGTAGGCATGGGGAGAACATCAGAAGTCCATGCTGAAAAGCCTGCACAACTAAGAGTCAAATAGGAGACCCTAACCAACACTAACCTCTATGCTCCAACTGTACTTTATTACTAAAATGTAAAGTGGAAATGAAAACATGAACAGTTCCCATTTCTCTGTGTTGGACTTCTGCTCCTTCATACAGGTAGCCACTCTATGCAGATCCTCTTCATCATCCTGTAGGAAATTTTATGGTTTGCTAAGGAAACAATTTTGAAAGGTTTTTGGTTTAATGTGAAAAAAAAAACACCCCACGAGTTTTACTCAAGGGAGAAACAATCATCCTTAGTGGTCAATAAGTTTGTACCTCTTGCTCCTCATAATAACTGTAATTTACTCAATAAAATCTGCACAAACTTTGTGTTATTTTTAGTTTTTTACACGTGGTAGGGTAGACAGTGGTTAGCTTGTTCCAAGTTTGGAGAAACAGGAATGGTTTGTTTGAAAATGTTAAAATAGCAATTTTAGCAATTTTTGGTGCACAAATGTTGGAAGATCTCAAGAACTTAGGGCATGGCTGCAGTCCATCGATGGTTAGGATTGCAAAGGATTTGGCAGTGGTTATAAAAAAAACTGAAGCTTGGACTGAACTGATGGAGGTGGCAAGTTGAAGCCAATCCCTCACAAACCGACCATTGGTCCAAACAGTGTTACCAAGTCCACTCAAAACTTCTGCCTCAACTTTGACAACGTCACTCTCACTCCATCCCCACTCCTTTGTAATCTTGGTATTTATTTTGACTCCACTCTATCATTCGAATCACACGTCAAACAGATAACTTGGACTGCATTCTTGCATCTCAAAAACATAGCACAACTCCGCCTATCACTCACTTTGTCCACTGCTGAAATCCTAATCCATGCCTTTGCCACGTCCAGAATCCACTATTGCAATAGCATTTTGTACATTACACCATCGCTCAACAAACTGAAATAAATTCAAAACTCTGCTGTCCATCTTCTCACCCACACTTGTTCCCGTGAACATATCACCCCTGTCCAGCAGAACCTCCACTGGCTCCTCATCACTCAGTGCATCCATTTCAAGATCCTCCTCATCACATTCAGAGCCCTCCATAATCTGGCCCCTCCATACCTGACCGACTTACTCCATCACAACACTCCTTCTCGTTCCCTCTGCTCCTCCGATGCCAGCCTTCTGTCTCTCCCCTGTAGCACCAAGCTCTGAACCTGGGGAGACAGAGCCTTTTCCATCACCGCTCCCACCTTCTGTAACTCACTGCCCCAACAGCTTCGTGTCTGCTCCGATCTTCCCACTTTTAAGAAAGAACTCAAAATCCACCTGTTTAAAATTGTTTTTAATGTTTAATTTGCCCTTTTTATGGGTTTTTATGTGTTGTGTTGCATTGTTGATTTTATATTTTTCGACTCCTTTAAAGCATCTTTGAGTACTTAGAAAAATGTTATACAAATGAAATGTATTATTATTATTATAAATCCAGCTCTGATGTGCTTTTGAGCTGCTAATTGAGGTAGCAATAGAGTCAAAATGGTCAACGTAGAAAGGCAAGCTGGTACTGCAACTCAGTATATGATGAAGTGATTTATGGATTATGTGATGACGACACACCAATTTTGGATTTAGTTTAAAAAAAAAGTTAATCCCAAACAGAATAGCTAAACTGAGTTAATTCATAAAGTTAAAAAATGATACAAGGGAGACGTCCGTGACAAATTTCAAGCATTGTGCTCCACATTAACCCAACTGAGTTCTGCTCCAGGTCTCATTTGGTTATACACAGCTCTCTTCTTTAAGGGAGAATTGAAAGACAAAGCTTGTGAACTAAGGCACATCTTGTTAATGAAAACAAAAATATGTTAAGTATATGCATTCACTGTCACTATCTATCCATCTAGCCATTATCTTTACCCGCATCTTCCTTTTCAGGTCGCGAGGGTCACTCGCAACCTGCTCGCTGAGAGTCGGAAGCTTTACCAACTGCACCACCATGCTGCCCCTCACTGTCACTAACATAAAAATATTAAAAACTGACATTAAAAGCATTAAATTTGATTGTCCACTTTCTGCAAAAACCCTGATCAGTTCAAGTCTAAATACCAGTGGTATGAGCTTGTAATAAAAATACCTCAAAACACTTGGAAGGCTTTGGATTTTCTGAGGTGGTACAAAGTACTTGTTATGAAAGTTTGAAACCACAAATGTAACTTGTGTATTTGAACAGTTGAGTTTTTAAATCACAGAGTCCTTTTCTACCTTAACAGGGACTAAAAAGTGTGTAGGAGCAACCAGAGGGCATTAAAGTTTATTGATCTATAAAATCCATTAGCTTATTAATTCAGCAGATATATTGTTTCCTAAAGCTCTGAGTCATGTATGAAACATATTTCACGTGTCCCACTGGATCGTTAGCAGAGACTTTGTTATTAATGTTCTGCTGCAGGTGCAGTTAAGATTTAGAGGTTGTCATGTTCACCTTCATCATCTAAACATATTTACTGTATTTAGAACACAGAGGACATTGAAAAGACAAAAAAAAGTTCAAAATGTGCAGCGATCTATAGCATCATGTCCCCCACCAGAGGACAAAAAGTTCTAGCACAAAGTTTTGACTGACCAAACAAATGAATAATCAACGGGCCTAACAGGCCTTTCTGCACTGCAGGATCTAATTTGGTATTTTAAATGCAACGTAAAAAAATAAGGTTTTTAATTGAAAAAGGGGGAAATGTAACACTTAGCATGAATCACTCCATGTCTTTATTCTTAAATTCAGAATCAAATTCAAAATCTTACTTCTAACTTACAAAGCTCTCAACAACCTAGATCCATCTTGTATTTGAGATCTTATTGTTTCATATTTTCCTAACAGAGCACTTAGCTCTCAAACTGCAGGCTTACTTGTGATTCCTAGAGTTTCCAAAGCAGAATGGTAGGACGATCTTTCAGTTAACAGGCTCCTCTCTTGTGAAACCAGCTTCCAGTTTCTGTCTGTGAGGCTGACACATTGTCCAGTTTTAAGACTGGGCTCAAGACTTTCCTTTTTGATAAATCCTATAGTTAGGGTTGGCTTGTCATGCTGCTGTAGACTTAGACCACTGGAGAACAAATTGACCTAATTTCCTTAAATGAATTATTAAAATTGAATAGTTTTCATTTGATATTATTTTTTTCTTAACGTGATTCTCGACCTGCCATTGTGTATCTGTTCCTCCTTCCTGTTCCTCTTAAATCCAGCCAGTCGAAGCAGATGGCCGCTTGGCCTGAGCCTGGTTCTGCTGAAGGTTTCTTCCTCATGAGGGGGTTTTTCCATCTTGCTGTTGCCTTCATGCTTGCTCAAGATGAGAGTCTATGATGAAGTTAAACTCAAAACAGTCTGCTCCTCAGATAAATAATGTTATTAACTTACGTTTTATGTATATGAATGTTTCTGTTCAGTGTCCTGAGATGACTTCTGTTGTGACTTGGCGCTATATAAAAAAACTGAATTGAATTTATTCAGGAAATAGGGTATGAAAGGAGGTATATATTCACAAACGCATAATGTTTCATATTCAAATTAAAATAAATTTTGTTTCTCGGCTGTCTTATGTCTAACAGAGACACCAACTAAGAGCAGAGAGCTCTGACAACAACCTGGATTAGCAATGGTCAATATCCGATTTAAATCTCTTTATTTCGCAACACTGTATGCTATTTACCTTTTGAGGACTAATACAGAAAAGCAATTAAAATAAATAAAATAAATTAAAAATCGGTTATATTAGTCCACAAAGGGCAAATGAAAAGACATTAGCTTTCTTTACAGTATAAGCCTTTATTTGTAAAAAAGTTGGTTGTTTGAATGATAACCCTTTTTAAACCACATACTTGAACACTTTGTATTTGTAAAAAACACATTTTGTTCAAACACCTAAAAAAGCTGATTGACACTAGAACATTAAATTGCACTGACAAAAAAAAAGTACAACTTCATACTACACAAAGGTTGATTCCACGAGTACTGGTACTCCAAGTGAAATCAAACACCTCATTACACAACTGAACCAAATAAGCGCCCAATGTGAACAAAACAATTACAGTACAAAAACCAAATGCTTTTTTTTCTTTCAGTGCCAGTATATCGGATGAATAACATTTCCTTCTTATGAAAAAAAAATTAATAAATAAAATAAAAACAACAACAGTAAGAGTAACAATCCATAACAAATGCTACAATTACACAATAAATCAGAAATGAACACAGAAGTGAACCAAATCATGAATTACTAATTCTTACTGAAAAATAAAATAAGCTGTTAATCTTGTGGGCTTTTTTTTTGTTGTTTTTTTGTTCTTTTTTCATCGTCAGATATTTTAAGTGTTGGAAAAATCTTTTTATTTATCTATTTTTATTGAACTTCTGGTTGAACGTAGTCTCTGGTAGGGTCTTACAAAGAGGGAGATACAGTATATTGATGTGTAACTTAGAATTGGCACAGCGTTTTTGCAAGTTACCCTCATACAGTAATTGACAGCAGGCCATGACCAGAGACAACGTATCAAAGATAAAATACAGGGAACACCCACGCAGTGTGCAATCACATGGCTTATACGATCAGATGCTACTGGCGAGCATCCTCTACATCCTTTTGTAGTTGAAGGGCGTTTGATGTTATGTCTATGCAGAATCTGGTAAAACTACAGCATGCACTTGGTGCATCAATCCCAAATTGATTTACAGTAAATACATCTCGTAGAAGTACATGATCGTGGTTCACAGGAATCACGCAACATACTTTTCGTGGTGACGTTTGTCCCCCAGCTTCACAAACAGTTTATTTCACAAGATTTTTATAGAGCTGGCTGTAAAACAAGTGCAATTGGAGCATGTAAACACTGGATCTTTCTTTTCCTGGCTGTGGAGATGAACTGGATGGTGTGGAGTAAAAATATATGAAAATAAACTTCTTTTTTTTAAAACTCAGGTCATGCAAAACAAAACCTACAAAGTGTGGACAAAGTAATGAGTACGACCAACTAAAGTTCTGGCTGCAGTGAGGAGCCCCTCGGCCTGGTTCTGGTTGCCGTTAAAAAATGTGAAGACTGTTGTCAGCAGAATATAACAAACATCTATCTATATATTTATTGATTAGTGTTAGCTAAATGTAACTGAAACAGTTTATATTTGCTACAGTATGTAAAAGAATGTCTCTTTTCTTTTTACCATTAGCCAACGACATCCTCAACTAGCTAAAAATGGTTGCTACAATCCAGCACAGACTTCTGCAACTGAGCGGCTACACTTGGGCAATAGGCTAAGTGCCTTGCTCAAGGGCACTCATCACTGTCTTATTGAGGAACAGGAAATAAAATAAAAAATAAAAACTCCCCACTCGCCCTCTTAAGGCAACCCTGCTCCTCCGTTGTAAGCCAGCTAGCCTAGCATGCCCTTTTGTTTTCCGAGAGGACTCGTGGACAACCGAGCGATTTGTCGACGGCTGAGGTAAATGCAGCGAGTGGACGGTGCTGAAATCTCCAGCAGAACCTAACGTCCATTTGGGCAGAGAAATGGGGAGTGCTCGACCACAGAATTCCACATTTGCTCGAAGCGTACCGGAGCGTACCGCAAAGTACCGGCGTCTTTGACAGCGTTAGCTTTAGAAACTCCCTCACTGCAACTGAACTTTAATTTCTTCATTATTTTGTTCACATCGTGTATTTCTTGTGTTTTTTTATTTTTTATTTTTTTTAGGTTTCGTTTGCAGAAGTATGCCAATGCAAGAGAAGCTGTCCATGCCTTTAGCAGTGAGGCTAGCTGGTATTAAGAACTGCCATGTTTTTGTTCATGCATTAAGAACTATTAAGTGAAAGATATCATATTTACAGTACAATTCACATGTAATTACACATATACACTAGAGGCAAGAAAATTCACATTGAAATCAGTTCAACACTTCACCCCCCTTCCTTGACTACTTCAACATATGCGTCAAAAACGTTTATTTTTTCTCCTTTGAGTAAAGAAATACACTAAAAAAAGAAGCTTCCAACAGAATATTCTCATAGTCTTCTGAGATGAACGTGCTGATTTCATGTCCAGAAAGCAGGTAACATGTCCAACGACAAATATATTTACGATGAGAAAACATGAGCTGCTAATGTTTCTCCTCTTTGTGTTTGGCGTTTTTAATTCAAGAGCTCTACCATCTAAAAAGCACAATACCTGAAGAGGCATGTCTGGATTCACTTCTTGGAATAAACCAACCTGAATAAGACTTGGATACTTGAGTTCATTTACGTTACAAAACATATATTTTAAGTGCATTTCATTGAGACTCAAAAGGTAGGCTTTAGGTTTTCACTCAACACAATGAAAGGTGCTTGTTTTGCTGCAGAACTAATATATCTAATAATCCATCTGAACGTCACAAGCTGTTGGTACGCAGAGTTCGATGAACTAATGCAAATCAACAACTTGTATTCATTTGTATAAATTAGCAGTAACTGCTTTTATATATATTTATTTATTTAAGGATATTATGGGAATAAGAATGTAAGTGTGCACATTTGAAGCAGCTGTAACTCAAAGTCCACTATCCACAAATGTACATGAATTGGATCTACCATCCATAAAATAATCAACATTTGGGAAACTGAACTGAATTCCTCTCTTCAGCTAACCAGTGAAAAGAGAGCCACGTCTGTTAACGATGCCATCTGAGCATCTCACAAACGAAAACTTCTGCGGTCAGAAGTTTGAATTGCAGCATACGTATCGCGGGAAAGTGGAGTTAAGACAGGTTAAAGGGGAACAGCATCGTGAAGATCAGCTCACAGGTGTCGGGAGTTGCTACTGCACACGTGAGAGCAGCTGTGGAAAACTTTCATGCCCCGGGTGAAGTTGTTTGGTTGAGTTTTACCAGAAGGTGGCAAAGGATTTTAAAGGAATATAACAAATAAAAGACAAAATACCTCTGTTTTCTGATAGTGTCAGTAAAGTGCTCTGAATTTTAAAATCTGCTGTTTGAGTTTTAAAGTCAAAGACATGTTTGTTTCTATGTTTACTTATCAATTCATTTCCATCTAAGTCAAAATAGCTCATTTCAGCACTGTCGCCTGTTACAGTACAATGCTGAATATTTAATTTACAACACAAAAGCTTGGAGAAGATTAAATGTATAGGCTTTTTGTGATTCCCTGTCACACTGAAAGCCTTTTCTACTATAAACTTCCTGCTGCAGATACAGACCAAAAAAAAAAAAAAACTGTTACGTGTCATCATAATAAAAGTTTATTTTTATGGATAAAGATTATCTTTCGTCTGCTGCTGCTTGAAAATTCTGACAATTCTGCATGAAACTTAAACAAAAAGAAATACTGAATGCAAACCACAGCTCAGCACTACAAACTTCACTACGACTTAGAGAGACACATTAGTTTTTGATCAGTATTCCCTTTGGAAGGAAGCTCATGCATACCCTGTGCTCCAGAGGACAATGCCTCTTCATCCTCATCTATTTTATTCTTTCTCTCTGCAGCTCTCCACTTTTATTAATTTTTCACGTGCTTGGACTATTTCCTCCTTCTTTCTCTGTCTTTAATGGTCACAAGGCTGCAAACTCTGCAAGTTGGCGTGCACATATGTCAAACTCAAGAGCCGCGGGCCAAATCTGGTCCTCCAAGATGATAATTTAAATGTAAAATAAAGTATCTCTTCTATTTTTTTCTTTAAAAAATCTGATAAATACATAATTTAGTCTAGACTTCTCTTACCAGCTGGCTAACTTTGAAGCCAGAAAGAAGGCTGGATCATTCTACCATTATTGATTCTGATATGTAAATAGCAACAGAACATCAATTGAGACAGATCAAAC
>NC_056511.1:32814416-32831420 GCF_014905685.2 Nematolebias whitei | reverse complement strand
TTTATTTATTTATTTATTTATTTATTTATTTATCAGGTGGCTGACTCGAGTTAACGTATCAGCTGTAAGTTGCCCGTGGCTCTGACAAAGTTTTTAAAATTTGGCTCCTTTTGGTAACAGTAATCGACATCCCTAGAGAATTTGTTTCATTGTGTTTCTAGGTGAAGTTCAGGCTACATTGAAAAAAAATGTTTGTCCCATCTTTACCATCATAATCACTTAAATGTCTCTTAATGCTAATGCTAACCTAAACAAATTTTTAACTCTAAACATAAAATCTGATTCAGCAAAAATCAAATGGCTGAAATAGACTCTCGTTGAAAAGTCATTTTGTTTTCGACATACGAAACTTCCACGAAAATGAGGTCTGTGTTAATTTAGGGACAAAATTATGGAATATGAATTGTTTCATTCAGTTCGTGGCATTTCTCTGACGTCTTTTTACACAAGAATCACTGGCTTTGCAAAGTCATTGACTCTGAGTTGGAAACGTTGAGATTTTTTTTATCGGATAGTCCAACACTGTCCCGAACAAATCTTCCTGCCATAGACTCTGACACAAATTAACTGCTGAACAAACAAGCAAAGAAAAATCTGTCTTCTGAATGAGAACTGGTCAAATTGTGGCTGGTACTTTTTTGGCGGCGGGGGGGGGGGGGGGGGTACATTTTTTTCACAGCTTCACTGAGGAATAATTTTGAACAAGCAACAAAAGCAACCCCCGTATTTCTGTTTGGCAAACACAAAAGCAGGATTGGACGTCAATGAACTCTGCGTCTAAATAGAATTAATCATTAGGGAGGAAAGAAACAGCACAAGTATACTTTCATGAGATTACTGAATGATAAAATGTACATAATATGTATTTTTTCTCTTTCTATTTCCCCCCCAAACTATCAAAATCAGCAATGCATACCATTGACTCTTATCTCATCATGCCTAGCACTAGAACATGTCTGGACACTCTGAAATCACAGTATTTTTCAAGACAAAATCATATCTACATTAATCAGTACTTGTTTATAACCATAATGAAAAAAAATTATCCCAACCACCCCTCCCAGCCCCACCCCACTCCCTCCCTCAGAACATGTTTCTAAAAGTAAGATGAGAAAGAATACAAGTTTGCGTTGACTCTGGGTGGGAATGCAGCGGTCAAACATCGTATCCATACGGCCCTTAGTTGGGGACCATAAGGCCAGAGCTGATGCCAGATAAGAACATTATCACCTACAAAAACCCGAGTAACAACACGTAATCCAAACAAGGTAGCTGTACAAAGCAGAACCGGAGATTTCCGTGCATGTTATCCCATGGGTGATGGCAGAGGATTTGATTGTGGGGGTGGGAAAGACTGTAGGTGATGTCTGCAAAGGTGGGACTGGGAATGGGGTCTATGGTGGTGCGGAGGACCTCATTCAGCTGATGCCTGAACCGACAATCCACCACTGATTTCTTGAGCTGCAGAAGAGGATTTCTGAGTACAATAAGTATCAATAAAAAGTCAATGGGACTCTGAGACACCTTTTCTTTCCCAAGAGCTTTCACTTTTTTCTCTTGTTGTCCTTTTTCTTTTTTCTGTTTTGTTTTTATAGCAAAAATATCATGCAGTCTTTAGTTTCAAAACCCCCCTGTGGGATCTCATGTTTGTTCTGTTTGTTTCAGGAGGAAAAAGGAAACTCAGAGCCTTGAAATTCTTCTCGCACAAGTATTCTTAAACATTCAAGTCATCCTAGTAATACTTTGTACAGCAGAAGGTCCTTCAGATTTCACATATGGATATATAAATATAATATATAGAAATATGCATATACATATGTTCAACTTGTATATGTGTATACATATTTTGGAACTGTATCAAAGCCAATTTAATGTGCTCTCAAAATATGGCCCATGATTCCTAGTGGGATGCACATCAATTCACATAGTACAACCAGTAGATTAGGTTGAAAAATCCAAAGGTGATGGGGAAAATGACTCGGGACCACTTGTCGATGGTGCTAACATCTGACAGGTTGGGGATTTTCAACTTGAGCTTGGAGGAGCGTCGTCGTAGCCGACAGTTGGCCCGGCTTCGCATGGCGCTCCGGTCCAGCGAATGGTGGCTGTAGCCGTCCCGGGGTGTCATGGGCTTCCTAAACTGGACCCCAGAGCTGTCGAAGGACATGACAGAATTTCGAGAGTCACTGACGCTGCTGCCTACGTCAGAAGGCATCACCTCGTTGTTCATGTCCAGCGTGGTGAGGAGGATGTTTCCGTACGCATCCACCTGAATGGAGGAAGGAGAGACACTGAGGGTTAGTGGGGGCTGAAATGCAAGGAGACAGCCCCAAAACCCCTTAAAATTATCATTCTACCCCCCTCCCATCCTTAAAGAGATAGTTCAATTCTTTGGAGGTAAGATTTTGTCAAAAATTTAGGGGCAAGTGATATCTTACTTGCACTAGGTAGCTTTTGAACAACAATTTGAAGAAATGGCTTTCCCACATTGCCAACTGGTGTCTAGTACTCAAGGGACCAAGACCAAAGTGGACCTCTACCTTCTTAAAGCAACTTCAATCTCAAAATTTTTAAACGGCTTATGCAACTGCTATTGTTTTCACAATATATATTATTTGGACAGAAATATAATGATAGTCCTGCTTGCAGATAATTACAGATTTAAAACCTGTAATACAAAATCGACAGCAGTATAAAAAGATTGTAAAGCAACATACTTATTAAGGATCAATGAGTTGGCAGCAATCCACTTTGGCCTCAGTTTTCAAGGTTTAGCTCATCAGTTTGGTCAGAATATAACTATTTCTCCAAGACGTCATTCAAAGAGCTCACTACAACAGGTAAGACAGTATCTGTCAAAAACTTTCCACAGAACCTCACTTCAAAACAACTGAACTATCAATTTAAAAATAGTCCAGCTTAAGCAGAAAATGCAGGGATGATATGGAATGCAACTTCTTGCATGCAACAGAAACAGTTAGCTGCTTTACAAAGACATGTATTATTATTTTTCCACTAGAAAAACAGGGACAAGTCATTTGAATAGTAAGAATCATCTGACTTTAAAGTGAGGGCTGGCCTACAGCTGATATGATTGCTAAATACATGTACCCCAACTTTTCGTTGTTCTTCGAGATACAGATTTCTTCGCTGTGTAAATGACCTGAAGGTGTTGGTTTGAAACGGCACGGAAATGGAGTCCTTGCAATGTGAAAGAAAAATGAAAAGAACATTAAAACGACTACAATACAGGCAGAAAAGCACATTTTTTCCTCAAAAGTATACAGTTATTAGGACATAGTTAACTGGAACAACTTTTGATTAAGTGTAGCATCTTTACACACACAAAAACAGTGGGGGGCTTCATTCAGTCTGACCATTTTAGCCACTGATGACAGATTATGAAACTGCTGATGTCTCCTGGCTTGCATTATGATTTATTTTGTTTGATTTAGGATTGAAACACTTCTTCAAATATATGGTAGCTGAGTGAGAGTGAATAAAGCCTACAGCATTAACATAGACAACAGTCTAAATATGAAGTGAGAATGTTTACACCACTGTAGAGTTACATGAATAGGTTTCTCAATGAAAAAAGGCTATGCTTGATAAAAAGCAGTCAGTGCTTGAGGGAGAAGCAATGGATGATGGTGGGTGAATGCATATTAGGCTGTGGTGACATCAGTATGCCTGTAGAGGAGTACTTCAGGGACTGGTGCTTGTGTCGTTAGAGAAAATGATTGGTCATAAATCTTCTGCGCACAACATACGGTAGATGTTTTCTACTTGAACTCTGACAATCACAGCAAAGTCAGGAAAGGAAGATACAAACCTGTTCCCTCAGGCGCTTCTCCTCATATCTCCCACGCTCGTTGTTGACTTTGTTCAGCCTCTCATTGATTTTCTTCTGTTGCGCAGGGCCCCGGCCAAAGAACACGTAATTTACAAAGGCATATTCAAGCAGGGCCAGGAACACAAACACAAAACAGCCCATGAGGTAGACGTCGATGGCTTTCACATAAGGAATCTTTGGGAGAGTCTCCCGAAGGTGGGTGTTAATCGTGGTCATGGTAAGCACCGTTGTCACACCTGAACAAAGACACAAAGTAATCTCACTTAGACGCAGAACATTCACAGCCTCTGACTTACATTTACTGTAAATGATGTCATAAATCATCTTATTTGCACAGTAAAGGGGTGGAAGTGTTTGCTTTGCAAGGTTAAATTCACTCAAATTTGAAAAGTATGTTAATGTATTCCTGAGCTTTAATGATAATTAGATTAAATTTCAATTAGTTTTCAGGTCTCACTTGTAAATGAGTCCCCGAGGTTCAATGGGATTGACCTGTATAAATAAAGGTTGAATGAATAATTGTAAGACTTGTTTGTTTTCTAGGGAAGAATAATTATATCATAAATGGGAAAATAGAGTAAAAGTTTCAGACTTACTTTAGGTTTCTCGAACACAGCAAATATAAGATTAGTACAGCATATGGCATATTATATCCATATAACTACTTTACAGCAATCAATGGCAGGGACAAGCATAGACCCTGTATAACATTTGACCATGATTTGTGATCTTGGCCTTAGAGCTGGGGTGATGAAAATATCACATCACCCGTTGTCTAGTAGTGGTACAAATGTGTATGAAGTTATATTGTTATCTTGAGCGGATCAGAAGTTATGGGTCGGAAAACCAAAGACCTTGTTTTCAAATTTGCCCTCAATTTGTGACCTTGACCTTGAAACTGCGATGATGAAAAGTATATGCAACATGTCGTCTATCCATCCATCTATCCATTTTCTTGCGCTTATCCGAGGTTAGGTCGTCGTCTAGTGATGATGCATCAAGTTTGATTAAATTATTGTGAGCACATCAGAAGTTAAAGGCAGGACAAGAGTATGTCTACGTACATACACTATTCCATAGTACATTGGCATTGTGAAGGGTGTATAAATGTGAGGCTACGTTCACACTGCCGGTCTTAAAGCTCAATTCTGATTTATTTGTTCAGGTCCATTTTTTTAATGAATGATCTTTCACATTACAATTTAAATGTGACTGTAACAGTGGCGATTTTAGCCTGTTTTTGGGGGTGCTCAAGCAGCCCTAAATTTTAACTCAGCACCCCTGAAAAATTAAGATGTATTTATTTATTTATTTTGGGTTCTGGATTTGGGTTCTGTTTATTGCACTTATGATTCAGTGCAACAACATAAACAAATTTTAAAGGTAACAGATCATTGTAATACTTTGTTTATTTTCATAATGACTTTAATCGCTGGATGTCCGGCCGCTGAGTCAGAGTCAGTCAGAGTCAGAGTCAGAGTTTCTTTATTGTCATTCGCACCACATGTGGTACATGTGGTGGAGCGAAATTATGTACACAGGGTCCCAGTTACATCCAACAATAAACTGGGACCCTGAGCTGCTGGCTTTCAGAAACTGTGCCCCCCTGAGCAGTTTAGTTGAACAGCCCTGATTTAGAGGGTGGAATACAGTTAAAATTTTCTGAGTGACGACCCCCTGACACCCCCCCCACCCGCACCAGTGTGCGCCCCCCCCATCATGAATGTGTCTGACGCCAATGATCACCACATTGTTCAAGCCAAGAACTTTAAAGAGGTAGACTATATAAGATTTTTTCTTCAAACCACTCCTTTTCATTCCGAACTTTTGTTTTATGTCAACATGTGACATATTTAGTTTAAACTGTAAATTAATGAAAAAAAAAAAAAAACTATTGTCAGCAGTGGGGGCTAAGCACCCCTACAAGTCAGATTCTAGAATCGCCCCTGGACTGTAATCAGATTCCAGGGTGATGTCTACAGCCCTGAAGCAACCCACATGTTCAGAAAGCGTGATGTCACACGCACTGCGCTGTGTTTAGGCAATTTACTAAGGATGCTATAAGTTAGCATGTGTGTATCGATTCGGAAATTGATGTGCCATCAGAATCAATTAAATTATTATCTTGCCTTGTGCCGGCTACTCCGGCAAAGCATTGCACTCTTGGAGTGGGAGTAACATACTGAAAGCAAAACAAACTCAAGTATCACTCCTATCACAGTAGTATCGATACAGTCCGACACCAATGTTGTTATTTAATGTTGGTGTAAATTCTCCACCATTTATGACATGACAAACTGAAAGAAAAGAAAAAACAAGGAACCGGACTAGCCTTATAGTTAACCTCTAAACTTCAATGGATATGTTTAATGTTTTTTTTTTTTCTTTGCAATGTTTTCCAGCTTAAAATGTTTTGGTATGTTGGAATTAGGTTAGGGTAAGAATTTACATACACAATAAAATTAATACTTTTGTAAAACAAGGCAGCAAAAATATGTCTTCTTATATTGTCAAAAGTTGAAAAATTCTAGAAGTAATATAAAAATCGAAAGCGGAGGGATAAAGGTTAAAAAAAAAATGTTACTGAGAGGAATGCAGAATTTTATGAAATTATATTAATGGGGATCAAAAATGAATTTATAATGGGTTTTCCTTATTGTCGATCTTCCACCTAAAAAACACTAGCCATCAGTAAAGTTACTGTGAGGTTACGGGAGCATGTGAAAAAGTTCTGACCAAACAATAAAAATTAGAAGGTTTTTTAATGGGGTAGCTGATAGAGCTGTTGCGTCTCAATGAGAAGGTTGCCGGATCAAATCCCATCCAGGGGCCATTCAGGGTGGAGTTTGCACGTTCTCTCCGTGTAAAAAAAAAAAAAAAAAAGCACAAAAGGAACGTATTATGTTACTTTGTATATAATAAATATGGGATAAAAAAATGCACGTAAAAAGGGTTTCAATGGGTTGATGTTTCCCGAGAAGTAAAGCTCCTGGGAGCATTTGAAACAATTCTGACCAGATAAAATACATTCCAAAAGCTTTTTAGGAGTGGTCAAGATGGTTCATATTTAATTACAACACCAAATAAAAACAGAAAATAAAAACAAGAACAAAAAAAAAAATACTTAGCAGATTTTTTATCCCTATGAGACATTTTGAATGTTAGACATTTAACTGAAATTATAGATCCTACATTTTCATTCCTACCTGCAAAAATGTGACTGTCGATGTCTTTAATTTTAATTCTTACTAGTAATTATGTTACTGTTACCAGGAGAAATGTCATTCACAAGATACAAAACAGACTATGGAAATAGGAGTGTGATTTAATTACTTAGTAGAACAATTTGCCATAGACTGAGCCGACTTGAGTGAGCATGCTCCGCTTTAGTGAACGCACACTCACAACACATTACTCTGCTGTGCACAGGACAGGAATCAGAACATATCTTCTTTTAAAGCACTAGCTTAGTTTGTAGTAACATCAAATAGAAGAATAAAATCCCCAAATTTTCAACACGACATGACACAAATTAAAATAAACGACCTGCAGGTTGTGTTTGCTTCATGTGGAGATATTATTTTCTGCAAATGGGGAAAATTCATGCAGAAAATAAAATGTGTGACAGTTGCATGTTCATTTCTACCATAATGACAAAATTCTTCTGGGGACAGTTCGAAGTGTAATAATGTAGCGGTGGTTGTGTCTTACCCAGGGCCACGCGAGCTGCAGAGGCATCATAATTGATCCAGAAGGAGACCCAGGAGAGGATGGTGATCAAGATGGAGGGCATATACGTCTGCAAGATGAAATAGCCAATGTTTCTCTTAATCCTGAAACTCAGCGAGAGCCTTGGATATGAGCCTGTGCAGAGATAGGATGGAGTAGGATGGAGAATAGTTTAGAGAACTCAAGGGCAAGAGTGGAAAACAAATTTAGAGAAAAATGGACGGAAGGGGCAAAACGTTGGCACCACTCTAGAGTTTCCACGTCTGCACTTTGACAACACACGGGGTAGTCATTTCTCCATTTGTTCGGATGGAGCACTTAATTTCCCCGAAGCGATAGATTCCTTTCCAGGGACAAGTTCGATTCCAATTAAACATGGCAGAAAGTCGCAAACACGGCACATTTTTCTGCAACCTCCTATCTCAGCAGGCAACTCCAGCATCCCCTCTGAGAATTGTCACAGTGAGCTGCTCGGCTTTTCTGTTGGACTTTCTCTGTCCTCTAAACATTACCAAAAGGGCATTTTCAAGAGGATAATTGCTGCTCACGCCTTTGCACTCAAACAATAAGAAATGTGTACACAGTTAGTGATTCATTGGAAAGTCTGTGCCAGTTGGATGTGCTAATTAAAACCTCGTGAAGATTGGAGTTTTTAATCAGTAATGTAATCAAAAGTTTAGCGTATGGAAACTCATTGCTTAGTTTGCAATACAAATTAGAGAAAGGCTCTACTGTATGGAACGAGACAGAAAATTAGCCAGTAAAGCAAAAATACTATCCATTTGTCTGTAAAACTGATCAAGTTACAGATATTTTGGGGTTGGCTAATGTCACTTAGCTACAGTGTTTGAGTTGGAATGACCCAAAAAGTTATTCAGTTGTACATTTAATTATTACTTTCTACAAAGTCCATTAAAACTTGGCCAGTGGTTCATGAGTCAATGTATTTTAGTGCACTGTACACAAGCAAAAGGACAATCGTCATCCATGGCATTTCAGCATGAGGCAATAAGAAAGATAATACAGAATATAAAGTAATACAAAGTTTGTGTTTAAGGGTGATTGTCTCTCGGAACAGCCATACATCGCAGTCCGCTGTGACAACAATGTCTTACTAAAGCATTCAGAGTTGTTGATTGGCCATGGTATGTTGAAACAAATTTAGTAAAAGTAGACCTCATGTACACTTAGATGCCAAGCAGTCTTACCTGTGGTAAACCTGACCTCCCTGGACACTAAGTGGAGCTCCATGATGGAGAACTGAGGTAACTCCAACTTGTCGACCCCAGTCACAGCACTGTCTCCTCCTTGCCAGAAGAATACAATGTCGTCCGTGGTATACCCATCTGTGTCAAAGTCAAAGCAAATGAAGATTGAGGAAAATTTCACCATTAACGTAAACCATGTTTCTACTTAATGTCCGCTGCGTGAGAAGGAATAAAAACATGAGATTGTTTGACAAATTTAACAATACTATGGGGTGTCGTTTGTAAAGTTACACAGTCAAAAATTAACAGTAATTGTTAGAGATTTTCTATTTTATCATTTAAAAAAGCTTCCATCTCATATTAATATCTGTTTCTGCATGTACAGAACAAAAGGTTTATTTTGGTTCAGCGTTATATCATTGCTGTGTATAAGTTCTGGAAAGTTCTGCTTCTACATCAAGTGGACGTTTATCAAGAAACTATCTGTTCAGACTCAATCTTCTGAATGTTCCGACCGTCATCCTGATAAGATTTTGTTCATGTAAACTTGACCTGTTTTCATGTTCCACTTTTATCTAAATAAATACCAGACTCACCCAGCAAAACGGCAGAGTTCACTCTGACATAAAGTGACTCTCCCTTTGCAAATGTTCTGAGCGCTAAAACCCATCTCGCTGTGTTGTGTGAAATGATTTTCCATAAAGGTCAAACAGAAAATACCTAACAGTAATATTTTGGTGTATTTAGCCTTTCATAAGAAAAAAATAAAACTAGTTTTTTTTTTTTTCAAAGTCATATTTTCATCATGTCATTCATACATTTATAAATGTCATAGTTTCAAACTAAATATTTAATTTACAAGCTAAATATTTAATTTACAAACTAAATACTTAACTTGCAAGTTAAATATTTAGCTCCACACAAAATATTTAATTTACAAACTACACATTCATGTGCAAGATAAATGTTTAATTTACCAACTTTTTTTTTACTCGCAAGTTAAATATTTAGTTAGTGAACTAAATATTTAGGTGTAAATTAAATATTTCATTTCCAAGATAAATATTTATTTTCAAAATTAAAAAATTATAGTCCAAGCTAAATATTTAATTTCCAAATTAAACATTTAATTTCCAAACTAAACATTTAATTTCTAAGCTAAAAAAAAATCTCAAACTAAATATTTAATTTGCTAACTAAATATTTAGCTCAAACCTAAATATTTATTTTCAAGTCTAAACATTTAATTTCCACAATAAATATCTAATTTACTAACTAAATATTTAGCTCGGACCTAAATATGTATTTTCCAAAATGAACATTTAATTTGCAAAATAAATATTTAATTTGCTAACTAAATATTTAGCTCAAACCTAAATATTTATTCTCAAAGCTAAACATTTAATTTACAAAATAAATATTTAATTTGCTAACTATATATTTAATTTGAAAGTTAAATATTTAGATTGTAAATTAAACATTTAGCTTGAACATAAACATTTAGTTTGTAAACTAAATATTTAGTGTGGAACTAAATATTTAACTTGCTAACTAAATATTTAACTTGCAAGTTAAGTATTTAGTTTGTAAACTAAATATTTAGCTTGTTAATGAACTATTTAGTTTGGAACTATGACATTTATAAATGTATGAATGACTGTGAAAATATGACTTTGAAGAAAAAAAACTTTTTTCTTCCTAAGAAGGCTAATAAATCAACCAAAATATTGATGTTAATTTTTGACTGTGTAACGTTACAAACGGCACCCCATAAATATCTGCTTAATTTTAACTGTGAAATACACGCTCATTCTAAGTTCAGGCACACTTCATCATTTTGATCTGTTTTGTAGCATAATCTCCTGCAAGTACTCAGCCAGGTACTGGAAGATTACAGTAGGGAGGACACCAATACACTTACACACTTACACAATGGAGGCCAAGGTTGTTGATAACAAAATTGAAACATCATTATGTTAAAAGAATAAGCAAGTTACTGTCAGTTTTTAAGTGTTTGATGCCATAATGTCTGCCAATATAATAAAAACATGCTTTTCTTTGAAGATAATGGGACATGTGAGTGTTTATGTAAACAATGTTGTATTAATTATAGCAGACTGTCATCAAATTGACCCATGAAGAAAGTTTAAGTTTCAGTACTGTAGGACTCTTAAAGGTATTTGTCAGATGTTCAATAAGTTGTCCACAGCTGTCAGTCTCTGAGTCCTTTTTATTTATGAAGCTAAAGTCCTTCTTAATAAGTTGATATGTTTAAAAGAGGGGTTTCTATGGAGTTGTTATCAACAGTCAGTATCTTACCCGCAGTAGATGGCAGCCAGAATAATTTCAGTTTAGGGATATAGATCAAAGTTTTGATTGTATAGCCTAGCTCATGGCTGGTATGAGTGAACTTCTGATGCCTTAAATCAACACAAATTTCAAAAATTTATAGTGGTTTGTGTGGAGACTATTTCAGAAAGTTTTCAAATTCACATTAGAAGGTTATTTACAATAAAGACCATGTAGGTCCATGTGAACATTCATGCATTCGTGTTTTTTACTCCCTGATCTTGTTCAGGGATGCAGAGAGCTGGCACCTATCTCCAGCTGTCATTGGGCAAGAGGCAGGGGACACACTGGACAAGTTCCAAGTCCATAACAGAGACTCATGGAGACAAACAACCATTCACACTCTCATTGATACCTCATAATAAATAACCTTCTAACTAATGCAAAAGCGACAGTGGTGTAGATGTTTAGAAAATAATGTTTGCATGTGCCAACTATGAAACCTTCAACTGGAGTTGTTTTAAGATTGAACAAAGATTCATTAGTCTTGGCACCGCCATGACTTGCTGTTAGCTCGACTATCCGGTCAAAGCTTCTTTTTTTTTTCTTCCCGAAACTGAAAAGATTCTGGTGTTGTCTACCACAGGTAAGGTACTGAATGCTAATAGAAACTTCAAAAGCATCCGAGCTGTCTCTTTAAGGACCGTTTTTGGAAGTTGTCAATCCAACATGCAGTGAAAGACGCTCTGATGTACGTCCACAGCTTGATATTTTCATTAGAAAATTTAGAAACACAGAGTCTGGTACAGTTTCTCATAGGGCGAGCATGAAACACAACCCCAGTCTTTGAAAAATGTCTTGCTAAGATTGACGTCTGCTAGCATACAATCACACACAGCACTCCCCAAACTCCCTTGAAGCTATATCCCCTCATGTACCACAACCAGCATGAATATTCATCAACATGTCATGTGCTGTGACGCCGCCACACATCCTCCACACATCCTCCACTGGCAGTTCAATTTGAAAGTGACCACAGCTGTAGATTTATGGCTATAGGCTGGCATGCGTTCACTGCGGAGCCATTTCTCAGTCCGGGAAGTGTTACCACATTTCACATTCTGCTACACTACATGCAGACCTGGATAGCATTAAACTTGCTAAGGGACCAGGATTCATTACCATTAAATCTCTCTGTGAGGTTGTAGGGTAAGAAAATGTGACATTGTCCACGAAATTGAAGCAACTGCCTGCTCAATCCATCAAACTGATGGTTAATGCGCACAAGTCAGTGGTGCGTGGCATTCCATGAGCATAAACAGCAGATATTCTCGCAGCTTTTTAATTCGTGGCCTGTCCATATTTCATTGCTTACTCTGGTTCCTGAGGGGAACAGTCTGCAGTTTTACCCTGAACAACGAGTACCGCAAAATGTATTGAGCAGGCCTCTGTGATCATTGGCGTGATCAGAGAAAATAATCAAGCAGATGTTGTTTCTAATTACACAACAAGCACGTTTCTTTCACACTTAACTGTTTGTCAAACAGTCTGAACGTATCCGATGATACGATTTCTCAAAGCAGTCTTTAATATTGCCCACTTTCTTAGAAAAGATAAGTTCAGTGCTCAGATTGCTTTAAGTGGGACTTTATCTAACATTTATGAACTCAAACATAAAATTGCTGAAAAAAGCCAATAATATTTTTGTCCACCATAAAAACATAAATCTTGAATTGTCCAACTTGAATGAGCCTTTTTGAATTTAGACAAATTTATTATTACAGATATTCATGAAACAGAACCCAGATGTTTTAATTAAACAGAACTTCTTCTTTCATCTATTCTCTCTTTACTGGTCTCCACAGCGAGTCATCCTTCATCTCACTCTGTCCTCTGCTTCTTCTGTCCTCACTCCAACTACCTCCATGTCTTCTCTAACTGCATCCATAAATCTCCTCTTTGTCTTTTTCCTGGCAGCTGCATTTCTAACATCCTTCTACCAATATACCCACTGTCCCTCCTGTGGACATGTCCAAACCATCTCAGTCTGGCCTCTCTAACTTTATCTCCCAGTTGTTCAACCTGTGCTGTACCTCTGATGATCTCATTCCTAATCTTTTCCATCCTTGTCTCTCCTAAGGAGAACCTCAACATCTTAATTTCTGCCACTTCCAGTTTTTTTCTCCTGTCTTTTTGTTCATGTCTCTGTCTCCAGACCATACAACATAGCTGGTCTCACCACTGTCTTGTAAACTTTTCCTTTGACCTTTGCTGACATTCTTTTGTCACAAATCACTCCTGAAACTTTTCTCCATCCACTCCATCCTGCCTGGACTCTCTTTTTCACCTCTTTACCACACTCCCCATTTTCCCAGACAGTGGACCCCAAGTATTTGAAGCCCTGCACCTTTGTGACCTCTGCTCCTTGTAGCCTCACTGTTCCACCAGCCTCCCTCTCATTCACACATGTACTCTGTCTTACTACGGCTGACTTTCATTCCTCTTCTTTCAAGTTCATACCTCCACCTCTCCAAGTTCTCTTCCACCTGTTCCCTGTTCTCACCATAGATCACAATGTCATCTGCAAACATCATAGTCCATGCATAGTCCATGCCTGATCTCATCTGTTAGTCGGTCCATCACCAGAGCAAACAAGAAGGGGCTCAGAGCCGATCCTTGATGCACTCCCACCTTCACCTTGAAGCTATCTGTCACTGCTACAGCACATCTCATCACTGTCCTGCTGTCCTAACACACTTTTCTGCCACTCCAGATTTCCTCATGCAATACCACAGTTCCTTTCTAGACATGCTGTTATATACTTTTTTTTTAAATCCACAAAGACACAAAGGAGATCTTTCTGACCCTCTCTGTACTTCTCCATCAGCATCTTTAAAGCAAATATGGCGTCTGTGGTGCTTTCTCTTGGCACAAAACCATACTGCTGCTCACAAACCTCTCACCTAACTCCAGTTTCCACAACTCTCTCCCAGATCTTCAGCATGTGGCTCATCAACTTAATTCCCCTGTTGTTGCTACAACTCTGTTTAGTAAATTAGTATAGTTTTTTTTTTTTTTTTTTTTACTACTTTGTATATAAATTTGATCCACCACAAATTGTCACCTCTCTTCAAAGTCTAGGTTCATTGTGTGACTCATCAACTTAATTCCTCTGTAGGTGCTACAATCCTGTACATCACCATTGTTCATAAAAATGTGTACCAGCACACTTCATCTCCCTTCCTCAGACATTTTCTCACCCTCAAATATGCCATTGAATATGTGAGTCAGAAACCTCACTACCATCTCTCCAAGACATGTCCAAACCTCCACTGGTATGCCACGAGGCCCTGCTGCCTTCCTCTTCATTATTTTCAAAGCTTTCTGATTTTTCACACTCCCTTATCTTTCAAATCAAAACACTTTAATCAAACTTAACAAAACGGCAAATATTCCGTCATACTGAGCTAAGGGGCCTCTCAAGGATGTGTACTCAGGCCTTTGCTGTTTACTCTGCTGACACATGACTGTACTGCATTTCAGCACAAACTAACTCATGTAGTTTCCTGAGGACACAGCAGTGATGTCTGAACTGTAATGATGATGAAACATCTTTCAGAGCTGAGGTGAGCTGCTGTCTATCGCTCTTTGTCAATAAAACTAAAGAGCTGATTGTGGGTTTTAAAGAAAAAAAGGCTGAGTATCAGCTCCTGCTCCTCAATGGATCCCCTGTGGAGATTCAACAGCACAAAATTTTGGGGAAACTACATCGCTGAGGATCATTCCTAGACTCTCTACATCATACACCTGGCCAAGAAAGCTCAGCAAAGGAAGCACTTCCTCAGGAGACTGAAGCGTATGAGAATCCCCCTTTCTATCCTCAGCACTTTTTACAGAAGCACTAATGAAAGCTTCCTGACCAGCTGAATCACTTCTTGGTATAGCAACGTGTGGTAAAAATGGCAGAAACAGGGTCTCACACCCTTCCTTCAAAGTTTATTTTTATGAAAAGCTACAAGAAAAGAAGACTTCAGTAGAATATTAAGTAAAATATACTGAAGACAATACCATGAAATTACCATCGTGTCCGAATGTGCAACAACTCTGTTTCTCAGGCAGTAAAACTGCTAAAACTCCAGCAACACCCAATAACTGAGCAAAAAGTAGTTTGTTTCTTTATATTTAAAATAAATAACTAAATAAGTAATTGTATATGAAATGCCTAAATAAAATACTTTTCACCACTTTCAATAGCACAGGTGGGGAAGGTTTTTTTTTTTTTTTTTTTGAAAGGACATTTTGAATTAATGGGTTCAAAGGGCCACTAACTGAATTGAAGCATGAGCACAATATACTACTTGAATTGATCACAAACATCTAAGGGTGCACCATCGGCCCCGATTTCCTTAATTTTGGGAAATCGGCCGATACTTGCACGAGAAACTAATTTTACCAACTTTTTTTAAGTTTTAACAACAATTGTCTGAATTTCATTTATATTTCAGAGCACTACCTCATGGCCAGTTAAAACAAGTTTGGATTGTTTCTAAGCTATTGTTCAAGGGTATGTTATTCAGTCAAATAAAATTGGAAAATTGAAGGTGCATTGTGACCTTAAAACACCTGACAGTGCCGCTTATAAAACAAAATCGGTATTGGCAGGTCAGACTTTTTAGAAATCGGTGATCGGTCAGAAAACTGCAATCAGTGCACCCCTACAAACATCACATCATCTGCAAAAATACACAGAAAAAGTTGTTTTACAGGACAACATTAGGCTCACGGTTGTATTTTTGTAAATTGTAGTCTGCCTTTTAGTGCATTGCTGCAATGATACGTCAAAATTCAGTTTGTTGTACAGCTATACTGCTGTTAGCATTTGTTACGTTGCATCTGTGAGAAAACACGTGGCATTATTTAAAAAAAAAAAGTCCTGACCCATTGGCTATATTTCTTTGCTATTTGTTTGTTTTAGTGAAAACTTCAATTTTTATTAAAAATGGTAGAACTGCAGTACAGATTTGATATTAACTTTCCTTAAAAGTCATTACTAAAGTTCTGTTTTTTATTTTTTTTATTGTAATTTTTTTGTACAAGGACGTCAAGGGCTGCTTTTGGTACTTGGGCCTAAATATTGCTAAATAATTCAAATACCTAAAACCAACTTTTGCTCTTGTTTTCCAGAGAATTCCCAATTGATTATTATTCCCAGTTGGATGCTAAATAGATCCTAACTAAGAAGTAATCTCTACTTTCTTGTTTCTGATTGATTTGTTGCGTTACTTACTGGGCACATGGAGACTAAGGGTGCTTGTAATATATGTCATTATGAGTCTTTCAGAAGTGAAGGATCCAAGCTTAGCAAATGTTATCAGAAGAAGAAAGTGCTATGTGTTGTCATTGATCCATCTTTGGGGTAATCATCATAAAATCCAGAGGGTGGTTGCAAGCAGGAAGACTGGCAGAACTTACAGCTTTCAATTTCCAGAGTGCAGTTCTGTTCATCAAGGGGGTACCTCCGTAAGTCCATCATGCAGGCAGCCGTGGTTGTTATTCTAAGAACGAAAAAGAAGAAGAAAAAAAGTCATTCAAACCAATAATGGTTAAAGTTAAGAAGAAAATCACACTTCAGGTTGTTGCACAGTGACCACACAGCGTACCAAGTACCCAACTTTAATAGTTTTATTGGTGTTTGTTGAATACATGAACATGTCCCAGCAGTTCATGGTAAGTTTCTATTTATGGTAATTTGAAAATCCAGACATTAATGGGTGTGACACCCGGTCTACCAGGTCATCGGGGTCATTAAATCTGAGGGAAACCATGACAGAGGGAGCGAAGAGGTGACCAGTATTCATGTGTTTAGAATGGTGTTCATATGTATATCAAACGACAGAAACTGTTTCACACATAGGAGACAAAACC
>NC_056511.1:32805886-32809416 GCF_014905685.2 Nematolebias whitei | reverse complement strand
TGTATATATATATATGTATGTATATATAATGACCTGCTGCCAAAAGAAAAAGAGGTGGGCAACACTGTTTTTACTCCTATCTCTGTGCATGTTTGTCTGTTAGCAAAATATCTCTTGAATCACCAAACAGATTTTAAGAAAACTTTCAGAAAGTAATCACTGGGTTGACAATAACGATCAACTGTCTTTTAGAATCCACGCAACTCAAGATGGACCCCAAAACAATGCAATCTTAGGAAACACAAAAAATGATATATCTGAGCACTAATGCATCATACAAGATCTTTATTCAAAACTGGCATTAAATTTTGATGTTAACTCTTTTTTGTCTGTTAGCATAACTTGTCATGAACCACTGGACATATTTTAATGAAACTCTCAGCAAGTAATCTCTGGTTGTACATCCACAACTTGTTAATGCTCAGCGTCAATCCCATTCAAAATGACTGCTACAGCTAACTGTCCTTTTCCAACACAAAACAGTCTATAATTCAGTCATTTTAAAAAATATTGACCTAAAATTCGAGTCGTCAATAACATATATTCTGATTACTAAAAGATCCAGCATCACATTTTTTCAAGGTTTCACATGAAAATGGCATAAAAACTGATATGACATGTATATAAAAGTTTATTAATGTCAAAAATACTGTATGACCCAGCAGCTCATGAAAATGTATTCTTGTAACAAACTACAAACATGAGGTTCCCCAACATTTGGTTGATTTATCTACCAGTGTCACAAATTTTGATAATTTCATTTCTGTTGTTGAGACCAGCTGCTCAGTGTTCATTAACTCACAGCCCTCCAGTGTAAACAAAATGGAGACATTTATTTTCAGTTCAGTGTCTGTCAGAAGCAAATGCAACATGCTCAGAGAAGGTTTGACGTGCACGACATTCATCTGGGCTTAATGTTGTCACGTGACTTTTTTTCCCCTCTGAAAGCTAAAATACATTTTAGGTACGAGTGCCACAATGTCTCCCACAGAGTAAGGTTTCACATTGCTGCGGTAAGCAAATACGCACAAGCCTCGACAATACCTGGAATTAGTACTACACAAGATAATAAGCTGTTTGTGCTGAAAATGTATTGCTCGAATACAGAGTCGGTAAATTGGTCACGGTTGCTGGAGCAGAGTTCTGTTGGCAGGTAATTGGAAAATAAAATATGTTCTGCTGAAACTGATTTTGTCAGATTAATGGAGAAGCATGTACAGCTTGTGCATTCATAATGGTGGGAAAGGCCCCATAAAGACAAAAATACTTGGAAAAACCGTGTAACTGATATGTGTTTACTGAGCTGCCCCCTGCTACACAGAAAACTGCAGCTTTCCTCACAATGAGCCTGTTAAAAACTACAAATATTACAAACTGTGGCCAGATCCAGTCTAATTATACTAAATGGAAAGGTCATTTAGAAATGTATGGCCAGGAGTTTAAGTAAAACACAACTAGAAAACTTTTTTTTGAATTGAAGAGGGCAACACAGCTGTCTGAAATTCCATTGTTCGTTCAATGTCCTCTTTAAAGCCCAATTATTAATTTGAGACATATTTTGGTGATAATCTGAGCTGACAAAATATAATGACATACAAATATATATATATATATATATTCATATTCATTCATTCAACCTTTATTTAGACAGGTTAATCCCATTGGAGAATTTTACTCTGACCACTCACCCATAGCTGCCTCATGATATTTTAACGATGTCTATAGTATTAAGTACGTTTGTTAACTGGGCTGACAAATGTTCAAATAACCTACTTTTTTATTAGATTTGCTTTCATATAAAGTACATTTACTCTATTGCCATCAGATTAAACTTCGGGGCAATGTAGACTTTAAAAGGATAAAGCATGTGTGACATGCACAGGAATCCTTTCCTCAGCGCCAAAAGGAAGAAAAGGTGAAAGATGCAGCCCTAAGTAAAATGTGGACGAGCCTATCATTTGTTATCGAGACTTCAGGGTCATGTATCTCCTGTGATCCCAAACAGGATGACAGATTCAGTCCACCGTCCTTTTGTTCTCTGAGACAATGTCTCGGGTGCACTCGCGCAGTGAGGCGGTAAAAGTCGGGCAGCATAGATCCAGGGTGTCGCAGCAAAAAAACACAGCAGAAAGAAAATGTACTTTTTTACGTGGCAGTTAACAAGTCTGGAGAGAGTCATCACTTGAGCAGGCGTGAGTTTGGACAGCTCACAGCAAGGATTTGGGATTTGGAACTGTCAGCAGATGTAGGTCAGCAACTTCAAGTCCCACCAGAGATGCTCAGCAGCCTCAGACCTGAGCCGGCACCGCAGTCAGACACTCAGCAGTCTGTAGATTCTGGACCGATCAAGATAGTTTTGATGTTTGTATGCGTGGGAAGTCAAAATCAATGGAATACTAAGACAATACATGAGCAAAAGAAGGAGCTTACTTATAGGGATTTTATGCCCAAACTACTGTATAAACAAAGACAATGGTACTTTGTGTTTATTCAATTAAATTCAGTTAAATCAAATTGTTTAGTTGTATTTAAAAAAAATCAAAGAGCACTAAACCAATAAGCAATTTTGTGTAAAAATCCTGCATAACATTAAATTCAAAGTTTGACCAACCTTGTTGTAACAGCATCATTTCTCAGTTATAAACCCAGGCATGAAGGAATGCTACGCCTGTAATTAGATATGTAATCAATACTTCAGAGGCCCACACAGACTTTTCCTGTCTGCATCACAGCAGATCATTGTACTATCACAGCTCTTGGCTTAATAAAGCGAAGGAACAAGTGAGAAAGCAGAATCATTGGAATGGGAAGAAAGAAATCGCAATCTGGTGAGAGCTTAGCTCAACAAAGCCCCTCAATGCTCTCAGGACCCAGAACGCTGTTAGTCTGCTAATGATGATTCAGCCTCTTATTTCACAGGCGAGGTGGAAACTACTATTATTATTATCCACACTATTCTTTTAAACAGGGCCTGGTGTCTTTGACTGATGTTTAAAATGACTTTGTTAGCAACATCCAAATGATCCGTTCAGGCCGAACTTCTCTACTGTTCACGCTGAACCTTCAGCGCTTCTGCTTCATGAGGATTTCAGGTTGAAAAAGAATAAAACGTTTTCCTTAAAATTGCAGAGTGAGCTCAATGACTTTCCTAAAATTTGCTGAAAAAGCAGAAACTGAGCTGCTAAAACTAAAAGAAACAGCACACCAGTTAACAGTTAAAAGAAGCAACACGCTAACTTAATGCTTAAAGCAAGAGAAGGCTATTAAAATTAACTAAACACTAGCTAAAAGTAGCCATAACGTAGAAAAGTAAACACTAGTAAAAAAGTAGCAATAAGGTAGCTAAAATTTAAAAAATTAATCAAAATGCTATATAGAAGTTAAAATTATCAAAAATATTAGCTAAAATAATATCGCTGTTGGACCATGGCGTTCAAAGCTGACTTGTTATTCCCAGGTGGAGCGAGGACTCACGCCGACACGAATAATAATAATAATAATAATAATAATAATAATAATAATAATAATAA
>NC_056511.1:32798388-32805876 GCF_014905685.2 Nematolebias whitei | reverse complement strand
AATAATAATAATAATAATAATAATAATAATAATAATAATAATAATAATAAAAAAATATATATTGTCATCATAATGTCATCACTGTATGTTTCCATACAATGGCAAAATTAGTCTCTGCATTTAACCCATCTACCACCAGGTGGTGCAGTGGGCAGCTATTGAAAGCGTCCGGGGGGCATTTTGGGGGTGAGATGTGCTGCCTAGAGACACCACGAGGTGTGTAGTGACCAGGGATTGAACCTGGGACTTTTGGGTCCCGGGCCGGCTGCCCTGCCTCTACACCATATGGCAAGAAAGAATAAAATTTCAACATTTAATTTCTATTAAATGGACTGTACTTATATAGCGTCTTTCTATCTTATCGAGATTATCAAAGCTCTTTACACAACAATCTGTGCCTCATTTACCCATTCATACAGCACTCTACTAGATCTCTACAAAGCTAATTGAACAAATCATTCGAAAGAGACTAATCCGAGCTTTATCACATTCATACACTGATGGGACACACATCAGAGGCAACGAGGGGTTCAGTGTCTTGTCCAGGGACACTTCAACATGTGACTGCTGTTGGATTGAAACCCCCAACTCTCGCATTGGAGGACGACTGCTCCAACCACTCAGCCACAGCCGCCCAGACAGGCAGATAAAAGTTACAGAATTATTTCAGTGCTGGACATTGTCCTGACCCGCCACGTTTCAGAACCAGAAACGAAGAGCCGAACCCACAGAGACTCTCGGCTTTCTTAGGCTCTAGATTCCGCCCCTTAGAGGGGACGTGAGTTGGGTGTTTGTGTGCAACTGTCCTTGTGTGCATGCAGCAGATAAACAAAACCCAATATGGCAAATGGCTTCAGGTGGAAGAAGTCTGACTGACTTCTTGTTTTCACTTTAACACTAGCATCATCCAAGGATACATGTAACAACTACAAAACTAGGTAAAAGTAGTAAAAAGCTTGCTAGAAGCAGAAAGTAGTGAATGACTAGCTTATAACTGAAAGTAGCATGGGAAGACAAACAAAAACAGCTTTAACAGATTTTAAAGAGAACAATGTATTTTTGTGAAATTGAAAAGAGAATGCATTTCTATAGGTAAATTGTATGTAAAAGTTGAAAATTTAGTATAAAAGACACAAAAATCTAATATCTCAGTATGTGCTTCTTGAACGAGCTGAACGTTTTGATGTATGAAAGGCTGAAGTAGCACAAAATATGCACAAGTAGTTTATTTTCAAAAAGCATTTGAAAATGAAACATGATGAATAAGCAGTCACTGAAATAACTGAGGAGATTAAAAGCCACACAAAAAAAGTATTGACTCAGACTTGATCTCAAGCTCAGCTCAGAACAATAATAAATAAAGTGAAGTACTGTCAATTTGGAAATATGGATTTAATTATTATTTGGAAATATGAAAGGCTGCCAGTAATGCTTGGCTGTGTATTTGTCTGCCTGTTAGCAGAATTTCTCATGAACCTCTGGATGGATTGCAATTTTCAGCAAGTAATCCTTGGATGAATAACTTAACTTTACAAGTCAACCTGATTCAAAATGGCTGCCACAGCTAATCGATTTTGGCAAACATAAATGTCTTCACTCTGTCAATTTCATAAATACTGGGCATAAGTTAGGTGCAGAAGTAGATGACAGTCATCCCCAACACATACTCTGATCACTAATCAATGTTTGCCTTACTTGTTAGCAAATATCTCATGAAGCTTTAGATAGACATAATGAAACTAACCTAAAGTAATAATTTATGCACATCTGCAGCCAATTAACTTTTAAAGTAACTCCAATTCAAGATGGCCACCCTTACTAATCAAGCTTAGCAAACACAACAAGTGGTACGAATAGTGAATGTTGGTAGTTTTGAGTGTTCTGGACTGGATTTTGACCTGGAAACCCAATTTTACATTGTGACCTTTCCTATGACTAGATGCATCTACACCAGAATGGAAGTCAGCACATTGCTTATATTTTGTTATTCAACTCACAAGTCTAACATAGAAACACGTATATGGTGGCAGTCATGTTGGATTTTGATGTAGCATGTAGCCACCTAGCAAAATGGAAGCCAGTATCTCACTTATTTTTAAAAATATCATGCTCACAGCCCAGATGGACATTTATGGTGGAAGCCATCTTAGATTTGGAATTGGCAACCCATCCATCAATTCATCCATTATCTTCCACTTATTCCAAAGTTGCATTGTGGGGGCAGCAGGTTGAGCAGGGAGGCCCAGACATTTCTTTCCACAGCCACCTCTTCCAGCTCTTCTGGGAGGACCCCAAGGCGTTCCCAGGTCAACCGAGAGACGTAGTCTCTCCAGCATGTCCTGGAGTTTTCTCTGGTCTTAGCCAAGTCGGACATGCCCGAACCACCTCAACTGGCTCCTTTCAATGTGGAGGAGCAGCAGCTCTAGTCTGAGTCTCTCCCGGAAAACTGAACTTCTCACCCTATCTCTAAGTTGGATAATTTGAAAAATAAGCAACATGCTGACTTCTATTTTGGTGTGTGGCTACATCTAGGCTTATGAAAGTTTCCTTTAGAAAAATTGGGCATACATGAAAGACATGAAAATTGGGTTGCCAGGTCAACCCAATTACAACGAGACATCCAAAAGCATCTCGGGGTTTTGTTCACGAGTGGGGGAAGAATTAAATTTAATTCAACCTTTATTTATACAGGTTAGTCTCAATGAGCCTCAAGGACTCATTTACAAGAGAGGCCTGTTTTTAACAAAGAATGATTCAAAAAACGTTCAATACAAAACAACTGGACTTTATTTGAAAAAAAAAAGACGTTTTGCTCCTTTTTGGAGGAGCGAGCTTTCTCAATTCAAACAGCATTGAGTGAGGGGTTCAGGTTATAAGGCTGAGTGAGATAAGATACACATACATATGTAGATTGACAATTCACACCTCACACCTTAACAGTAGGGGTTTCTCAAGGTATTTGTTACTCTAATTCACAGATGAGACCCCTCTGTTCCCATCAGGTGTGAAAACTGGCTGGGAATCAGTCTTAAAACTGTATTATATGTTTTTGAAAGTTGAAATCTGAGGCCTCCTCCTCTGTTAAGAGACAGCTTTTTTCTTTTTTTACATAAATTGCTTCCTTCACCCCCCTCTCAAACCATCTGTGTTCTCGGTCCAAAATGTGCACATTTTTGGTCCTCAAAAAAGTTTCCCTTATCTGCGAGGTGGAGGTGAACAGCTGAGTCTTGTTCTGAGGAGCTGGCTCTTCTGTGTTGAGCCATGTGTCTGTGAAGTAACTGTCAGGTTTCTCCAATGTAGAGGTCTGGACAGTCCTCGCTGCACTGGACCGCATATACTACACCACTCTGTTTGTGTATGGGTGTTCTGTCCTTAGGGTGGACCAGCTTCTGTCTGAGTCCTGCTGGGTTTGAAATGTACTGGGATGTTGTGTTTGTTGAAAATCTTTCTGAATTTCTCTGATACTCCAGCAACATAAGGGATGACAATGTTTTTACGTCTGTTGTTCTCCTTTTTCTGTTTATTGGTGTGTTTTGTAGATTTCCTCGCTGACCTGACAAAAGCCCAGTTAGGATATCCACATGTTTGAAGAGCATCTTGGATGTGTTTCTGTTCCTTTACCTTCCCTTCTGTCTTCGTGGGGACGTGTTCAGCCCGATTCTGTAAAGTTCTGATGACAGAGAGTTTGTGTTCCAGTGGATGGTGGGAGTCAAACAGAAGATACTGGTCTGTGTGGGTTGGTTTTCTGTAAACTTCAATGTTCAGGCTGTCCTCTCTTTCCATCTGAATCAAACATTCCAAAAAAGGCAGTTTGTTGTCGTTTGCATTTTCTCTGGTGAACTTGATGTTATCGACCGAGTTGATGTATCTGGTGAACGCTTCTATTTCCTTGGCTTTGATTTTGACCCAGGTATCATCCACATATCAAAACCAACGGCTTGGCGTTGTTCCCTCATAGGAGTTTAGGGCTCTCTGTTCCACTTCCTCACAAGGCTGTCACATATACATATTTGGTGACAGCCATCTTGGATTTTGAACTGGCTAACTTATTTTGAAAAATAAACTTTTTTACACCTAGAAGTAGCCACACATGAAAATGGAAGTCGATACCTCACTTATTTTTCAAGTTAACTTGCTCACAACATGTACGGATGAACAGAGAGTACAGTATTTCTAATTCCCTCTTTTCACTCTACGACAGAGGACATAAATAGCTATCATAAAGTCTTATAGTTATAGAGGTCATTTTTGGTGGGGTAGTAGCTGAGAGTAACAGTAAACACATCTTCCAAGTGCTCACATGTATGCATTATATGGATACATTTTCATTGTTATGCTGATGACACACAATTATATTTGTCCATTAAACCCAATGAATCCAATCAGCTACTTAGACTACAAGCATGTGTTAAAGACATAAAAACCTGGATGACCCTTAATTTTCTCCTGTTGAACACAGACAAGACTGAGGTTTTGGTTTTTGGACCTGAGCACCTTAGGAATGAATTTTTCAGTCTTTCTCCCTCCTTAGATGGCATTAATCTGTCCTCCAGCTCTAATGTTAAAAATCTTGGTGTTATTTTTGATCAGGACATGTCTTTTATCCCCCACATTAAAAACGTTACTAGAACTGCCTTCTTCCATCTGTGTAATATCAATAAAATTAGAAACATCTTATCTAAAAATGATGCAGAAAAACTGGTCCATGCATTTGTCACGTCTGGACTGGTCTATTGCAATGGTTTATTATCTGGAATTACTCCAGTTTTAGTTTCTCTCCACTGGCTCCCTGTCAAATCCAGAATAGAATTCAAAATCTTACTTCTAACCTACAAAGCTCTCAACAACCTGGCTCCATCTTATATTAGAGATCTTATTGTTCCATATTTTCTTAACAGAGTGCTTCGCTCTCAGACTGCAGGTTTACTTGTGGTTCCTAGAATTTACAAAAACAGAATGGGAGGCAGATCTTTCAGTTATCAGGCTCCTCAATTGTGGAACCAACTTCCAATCTCTGTCTGTGAGACTGACACATTATCCAGTTTTAAAACTGGGCTTAAGACTCTCCTTTTTGCTAAATCCTATAGTTAGGGTCGGCTTGGGTTTCCTGAGCTGTCCCTTACTTATGCTGCTATAGGCTTAGACTGCTGGAGGACAAACTAACCACAATTTTCACTCTGCTACTGTCTTTACTTACTCTGCTCAACCTGTTTTGTATTTGTAATTAATTTTTCTATCCTTAACATGTGTTTTTGTTTTGTCTTTCAGATACACCTGGACCTATACCTGGACCTTCCTGTCCTCTCAAACCAGTCGGTCAAAGCAGATGGCAGCTTGTCCTGAGCCTGGTTCTGCTGGAGGTTTCTTCCTTTTAAAAGGGAGTTTTTCCTTTCCACTGTTGCTACTGTGATTGCTCAGGATGGGAGACTGCAACAAAGCCAAGATTCATCTTGTCTGCTGGATTCCTTAGATAGAGAACTTTACTAATTGGCTTTTATGTATGTGAATGTTTCTGTAAAGTGCCCAGAGACAACTGTTGTGATTTGGCGCTATATAAATAAACTGATTTGAATTGAATTAATATCAATTCAGGACAAGTTGTGAAATCTACTGCATCTGGTGAAATATGATTCTGACTGAAAATAGCAACGAATCTAAAACTATTCAGTGCTCAGCGTCAGATCAATGCGTAACAAAATGAGTTTGCTGGAGCGAAGCGGAGAGGTTGTCAGTTTGTGCTTAAAATGAATACAAAAATAGATCTGGTTGATCAACACAACTTGTACCTTTAAAAAACAGTAAAGAGTAAAATCTAGGCTAAAAATAAAGACAAAAACAAACTTGGGCACATTTCCTAGTGAAGGGCTAGACTCTGCAGCACAGAGACCGAGGCAAGCAGAAACTTAAACCTGGCAAGTACAAAATTCAAAATAAACAAAACGGAGACTTTAAATGTCTATGGTTAGTTGAGACTTCAGTTCTGGAAAAAAAAAAAGTGCATACAACCCTGAAGCAAAGTCAAACATTACAACAAAGCAGTTTTAATTGCAAGCTTGGGGAAGGCTTGTAAAGGTCCTGGAATCACCACTGGATGCAGATTGTGGGCTCCCTCTAATTACAGTATTGTGCACAAAGGGTCTGGAGGACAGATGCAAAGGCTTGACGCCATCTGCCTTCCACAATTACTTCTTTAAGAAAAGTGATAGCTAAAAATGTGTTCTAATTGCAATCCTTAATTTTTTATATTTTTTCGGCTGCTCCCTTCTTCAGGGGTCACCACATCGAGCTGAGTCGCACATAGACTTGGCAATTATTTTTACGACAGATGCCTGTCATGGCATAACCACAGACCACCGAACTACCACAGCCTTCTGTGTGGAGCAGAGAGTCGCTATCTAGGGCACCCAGGGGAGCAGACGGTGAGGGTTAAGGGCCTTGCTCAAGGGCCCAGAGTGGGGCAAATGACGATGGAGACAGATGTGGGTGCTTCACCAATCTCACCCACATTTTGATGTTATCGGTATTGGGAGCTGAACCAGCGATCTTCCGATCACAGGCTCACCTTCTCTAATCTCTGCTCCACCACTTCCAATTGCAACTATTTATGTAATCATTAATACAGGGGTACAAAATGTTTTACGTCTGAACAACGTTGAAAAACGGACTAATTTGCATTCTTTTATTTCCACTAGTTCAACAGGTCAAGTTTGTACAGCATATCCTGGGTCTTCCTTGGGGTTTCCTCCCAGTTGGACATGGCCGTAGTACCTCCCCAGGAAAGTGTCCTGGGGGAATCCTGACCAGTTGCCTGAACCACCTCAACTGGCTCCTCTGGACGTGTAGGAGCAGCTCTACTCTGAATGTCTCCTGAATAACTGAACTGAACTAGAGTCCAGCCACCCTGTGGAGAAAACTTGACCTGCTGGCTTCTTTAGATAGAGAACTTTACTAACTGGCTTCTCTATGTATGTGAATGCTCTTGTAAAGTGCTCTGAGACAACTTTCTTGTGATTTGGCACTATATAAATAAACTGAATTGAACAGAATTGAATTGAAAATTCATTTCAACCACTTGTATCCACAATCCTATCAGTCACTACCTAAAGTCTGGGACAATAGGTGAGAGTGAGACATTGTTTTGTAATTTTTTACAACACCCACTTGAATAATTCATATTATAAGTACAGTAGCCCATCGCTACTTTGTGGTTCATTTTTCATAGACTATCTCTGTCACGATTTTTCCAAGTAAGATTGGACATGACACACAATTGGCTGATTGATAGATGAGCCGCATGATTGGCATGGAATTTTTATTTAAAATAAATTGTTTAAAATTGTTTAGCACCTGCTACACAGATGCACAGGTGCACAGGTCTGTGAGCAGCCCAACGTTGCAGGAGAAGCTTCCTCCTGCAGCATGTCATATCTCTATATAATACTCTATTCTCTCTATAGAATACTGCTTGAATAGCTCCAAAAGACAACA
>NC_056511.1:32770833-32783388 GCF_014905685.2 Nematolebias whitei | reverse complement strand
CTCCAGGAGATATTTATCAGTACAGCAGTAGACAATCATAAAAAAAACATGATTTGAAAATCATACATATTAAAAACGGGCAGCACGGTGGCGCAACTGGTAGAGCTGCTGCCTCTCAGCGAGCAGGTCCTTGGTTCAAACCCCGGTCCAGGGACCTTTCTGGGTGGAGTTTGCGTGTTCTCTCCGTGCATGCGTGGGTTTTCTCCAGGTACTCCGGTTTCCTCCCACAGACCAAAAACATGCATGTTAGGCTGATTGGTAACTCTAAATTGTCCCTAGGAGTGAGCGAGAGTGTGAATGGTTGTTTGTCTCTATGTGTCCCTGTGATGGACTTGCGACCCGTCCAGGGTGTGCCCCGCCCCTCGGACAGTGATTGCTGGACATGGGCACCAGTGACCCCCGTGACCCAAAATGGAATAAGCGGGTAAAGATAATGGATGGATGGATGGATATTTTATATGCTGTCAGCTTCACATTATGGACATGTACCCTGAAATCTTTAGCTCATCGATCTAATTTAAAAAAACTTTTTTTCCAAAATGAAAGCTATACAAAGAGCAGATAAAATGTAAAAATGTTCACAAGCTTTCCACATAGCCTACTTTAAAAGTTCAGAACTATGGCTTTGACATCATCTTCCCTTTCTCAGCTGAATTCTGATGTATAACACTTCGTGTATCCACTTTTGTTTTGATGCATATTAGAGCGACTTCTGTAGCTTCCCTTAAAACTCCTTTCAGGTTTAAATCCAGAAGCTGCTTTGTGTAAAGCGTGGTGAGGGGAGCGAGCGCAGAGAGAAGGCACTCATCCATACTAATTTCTGCTTTAGCAACTCATGTAAAAGAACAGGAAGTGCAAATCATGCCTCGTCTATGTGATTACAGTATATGTAGTAAATATGTAAGCAGCTATGCACAATTACTCGTACACGTACAACAACACCAGCCGGCCTACTTCAACATTTAGACAACTTGCTGTTTACGAGGATTCACAGTCCCTGAGTAACCAGCAGGCAGCGACTTAAGGCTCAGTTGTTCACTCGGTCAAACAAATATGAGCGTGTCCCGAAGCCAAATACACATCCCGGTAGAAAGATTTATACGTTGTATATAGTTTTATGCTTAGAAATTTTGTAAGTTCAGCTTTTTAGATAAGACGCAGTAAGGAAGACGTACAGAACATTACGTGATCCCTGACATTCACTTAATAAGAGCCCAGAACCCACGGGCTTTTGGGAGCAAGCAGATTTGTTTGAGACTGATTCTCAGCATCTTATCAATACAAATTATTTCCATGGCTTTACGCCTGAACACCCTCCCTCAATCCTTTCTTCTTTTTTTTTTTTTGCACTTGCACTGTCACCTTTGCTTTGCTTGATCAGACTGCAAAATATGAAGTGCTGACACTGAAAACAGAAAGTACACTATTGCTTAGCTCACGCTGCGGAGCTGAATCGGTATATTTTTATAACTTGGTTTTGTAGTGCAAATGGCATTTTTATATAATTCATAAACTGCACAGAAACAGCTCTACTACTGGTATAACATATATTCTTTCAATCAAAGAAATATGAACTTCAAACCTAATAAAAAGTGCAATAAGATTGTGTTTTGGTGCAAAAGCATTATATTGCTGCTTTTGCTGTTTCGTATTTCCACCGTACTTCCTTCTGCTGCTCTCTATCTAATCAATAACAAAACAGATGATGGCATCAATCAAGTGTATTTCGCTGATCAGAAGCGGCTTGGGAGGTTCAGCTTTGCAAAGCTTTATTTATTTTACTTTTCCCCTCTTTGAAAAAAATGCATACACATCAATCCTTATGAATTCTCTGGAAATTATGTGGATTTATTCCCATTTTTCATGACTACGGAGGTACAGAGAAAGTTTTGTGGATTTTTCAAAAACTCAGCTTCAGATTATTTTATGCCTAATGGTCTTGTTTTCATTAAACTTGGTGCCTGATCACGATAAATTCTGTCCTCCAGTTCTAATGTTAAAAATCTTGGTGTTATTTTTGATCAGGAGATGTCTTTTATCCCCCACATTAAAACATTACTAGAACCACCTCCACCTGCATAATATCACTAAAATTAGAAACATCTTGTCTAAAAATGATGCAGAAAAACTGGTTCATGCATTTGTCACGTCTAGACTGGACTATTGCAATGATTTATTATCTGGGTGTCCAAATTTTTCTTTAAAAAGTCTTCAGTTAATCTAAAATGCTGCTGCCAGAGTCTTAACTGGAGTTAGTAGGAGAGATCATATCTCTCCAGTTTTAGTTTCTCTCCACTGGCTCCCTGTCAAATCCAGAATTAAATTCAAAATCTTACTCCTAACCTAAAAAGCTCTCAACAACCTAGCTCCATCTTATATTACAGATCTTATTGTTCCATATTTTCCTAACAGAGCACTTCGCTCTCAGACTGCAGGTTTACTTGTGGTTCCTAGAGTTTCCAAAAGCAGAATGGGAGGAAGACCTTTCACTTATCAGGCTCTTTTTTTGTGGAACCAACTTCCAGTTTCTGTCCATGAGGCTGACACATTGTCCAGTTTAAGACTGGGCTTAAGACTTTCTTTTTGATAAATCCTATAATTAGGGTTGGCTTGTTATGCTGTCTTAAGCTTAGACTACTGGAGGACAAATGAACCACATTTCTTAAAATGAATTGTTAAAATTGAAAAGTTTTCATTTGAAATTATTGTATTGTTCGGACTATAAGGCACACTTAAAGTCCTTTAATTTTCTCAGAAATTGACAGTGAGCCTTTTAATCCAGTGTGCCTTATATATTAATTTTGGTTGTGCTTACTGACCTCGAACCAATTTTATGTGGTACACGGCGCTCAAAAATCTGTCAAAATGAACTTGTTTTGCTTAATGCGCCTTTTAATCCAGTGCACCGTATGTATGAAAACAGGCCCATTCATTGATATTGCGCCTTATGGTCCAAAAAATACGGTATTTCTATCTCAACATGGGGTTCTTGACCTACCATTGTGTATCTGTTCTTCTCAAACCCAGCCAGTTGAAGCAGATGACCACTTGTCCTGAGCTTGGTTTTGCTAAAGGTTTTTTCCTCATGAGGGAGTTTTTCCTTTCCATTGTCACCTTCATGCTTGCTCAAGATGAGAGTCTGCGATTAAGTTGAGCTCAAAGCAGTCTGCTCCTCAGATAAATAATGCTAAATTATTTTTATATATTTAAATGTTTCTGTTCCGTGCCCTGAGATTACTTCTATTGTGACGGTGCTAAATACATGAACTGAATTGAATTGGTGTATATATATATTAAAAAATAAAACATATCCCTGATTCCATATATATTAGTTGTATAAATCTACATTCAACTTAATGATTATGTTAATGCAAACAAAGTTTGTATTGTATGTGAGTACTACATTTTGTTATGGATTTCTGAAGGTCATTCTAAAAGTAGACATCCAAAGGGTTGGAATGGTTGGAACACATCGTTGGAAATGCTTAATTCCCTGCACAGTCTTGCCTGCTCGCTCTGTGCCCATCAACTACAAAAATTTATTTCAGCCATGTTTAATGAAAGAGAGTGAAGTCAAAGTGATGGAAATAAAGGTATTATTTTGAGACAGTGATGTCATTCTGTACAAAATCAAACAGTTCTACAAAATAAATAGATCTACAAGATCCGGCTCCATCTAAAGAGCCACATAAACATCTCTAATGTTTTTTTCTGGGGAGCCTTTGGGAGGAAACCGGAGCACCTGGAGAAAACCCACGCAAACACTAGGAGGACATGCAAACTCCACACAGAAAAGACCCCTGGCTCAACCCACGGCTTCAACCCAGAACCTTCTTACTGTGAGGCAACCATGCTAACCACGACTCAGCTAGACGAGCTATATGGTTCTTTGAAGGGAACTGGATCTTGACGATCCGTTTGCTTTTCATAGAGCTGTTCAATTTTGAACAACAGTGATGTCATTACGAACACCATACAAGATGATGCATGGCGTCAGAGCCGTACCACGTGTTTTGTCAAGCGAGCAAACACCCCCCACCACCTCCCTTTTTGCATGTTCTCCTTCATATCGGTGAAAAAGCAATGGAGTGAATTTCTCTGCATTTGAAGAGGAAAACACACAAAAAAAGTACAAAAAATAAACTAGTAATGGACCTTTAATGTCTGCAACTCAGTTCTTATTGTTTGTTAGAAAGAGACGTTCAATCAGCCGTTTGCAAACGTCACATCTCTACATACAACCCAAAGCCATCTGGTTTGAGAACATGGAGAGGTTTGTTTCTCTGTCTTAGTCTTGAAACACCATTTTGATTTACTTTATCAACATTTTGACTCATCATTCTGGCGGTATGCTCAAAATAGCACTTAGACTTTAATCTTAAAACTTGGAAACAAACAGACAAACAAACAAAAAATCCCATTTTGTTTTCATCTAATCCTTGTCTGCTCAAGTTCATAAAATAAACAGAAGTAATATTTTTTTTGATCACATTGGAATGACATCCTTTCCTCTTATCTGAATTTGTTTCATATACAAGACTTTAAAATGCAAAAGTAAGAAAACAAACAAACAAAAAAAAAAAACTGACAGCTTCTGTACACAAGATGAGTTGTGCAGAATGTGTGCAGTTCAAAGCTAAAAATAATATTTAAAAAAATGTACGAAATACATTAAACATAATCAGTCCAAGTGTTGTTAAATGTTCTGGAATAAAATGTATTAAAATAAATATATGGTATGACTTTAAATAAACACTTACTAAAAAAAAAAACTCATTCAGTTTTAATGACTAACTAGCTCATTTAAAGTGTTTTTGATTGTGATTCTTTATCATTTATCTTAAAATCGTAATCAAATTAACAAATGGACCTTGTTATTTGTGTTTTAATATATATGTTTTATCACATATTTTTAACTTAGGGACATCTGAGTGTCTCCACAACAACTATAAAGTAGATTAAAATAGAGATCTGACTGGCCTGTGGTCAGTGGTAAGAGGAGATCAGAGCTAAACAGACATGGTTCAGTATACAGTCAGTTGTCTGCATGCTTGGACAGGCCCAGGCAGCCTCCTGCAGGGCATGCTGCCAGGACCCAGCTCAGACCACAAGGACCATTCAGTATCAGTCTGCTCCAAATTTATTCCCAATAAACCTGGAGTGATGAAAGCTGCTTTTTAGCACACGTGGCTGTTAGCTGCTATGACAGAGCTTTAAATGTATCCGGATATACTGTATGAATATTGTATTAGTGAAACTGAGTGTTTACAATAATCCATCCATCCATTATCTTTACCCGCTTATTCCATTTTGGGTCACGGGGGTCACCGGAGCCCATGTCCAGCAATCACTGTGCGAGGGGCGGGGTACACCCTGGACAGGTCACAAGTCCATCACAGGGCCACATAGAGACAAACAAGACTAACAACCATTCACTCTCTCACTCACACCTAGTGACAATTTAGAGTTACCAATCAGCCTAACATGCATGTTTTTGGTCTGTGGGAGGAAACCGGAGCACCCGGAGAAAACCCATGCATGCACGGAGAGAACATGCAAACTCTACCCAGAAAGGCCCCTGGGCTGGGGTTTGAACCAGGGACCTGCTCGTTGAGAGGCAGCAGCTCTACCAGTTGCGCCACCGTGCTGCCGTTTACAATAATATGATTTGCTATTCTGGTATTCCCTTCAAGTACTGTTAGTGAACTCTACATTTTGTGTTTGTGTGTATGTGTGTTAGCCTGTATCCATTGGCATCAGAAGTATCTGTAATGTATGTGTGTGTGTTTGTGTGTGTGTGTGTGTGTGGGAAGGGGGGGGGGGCACACTGGTAGTGGGGTCTGGGGGTCCTCCCTCAGAAAATTTTGAATAAAGTAGATGCCATTTCCTGCATTCTGGTTTATTTTAATGAGCATTCAAACATCTACGTTTACCTACATAAGTAAAAACTTGATTCAATAACTATTTTAGAGTACCTGACCAACAGCCCCCCCCCCCCCCCCATAGACAATTGCTGTCACAAAGTTAGCGTTAAACTAGCGGCATGCAATACAGATGCCCTGAGTGGGGGAAAAGACCAGATTTGTATAGCAATTTATTAGATTGCTACTTCATAAATGTTCATTACTTACACAAAATGTTATGGCATGTATTGTGGCAGAAGAGCCTTTAGCTGTAGCACTTCCAGCTGAAATATCACTGAGAAAATGATGCATAAAAGTTTATAAAATATTATTTGGATAAATCACTAAAATTATTGAGACAAGCGTTGTCTGAAGATGATAGAAATGTATTTTCGTCGTATTGCTTCAAACAAAAAGCTTTATATCTACAGCAGGTAAGTTATTAGTTGCTCATAACTTCTCCACAAAACCCTACTTCAAAGGAACTGAATGGTTGCTTTTAGTTTATAGGGAGCATTCTGATAGACGAACCACTTTAGATAATCAAACAAACCATAGACTCAAACAAAGTAGAAAAGCATGGTGTCTACTGTATTTCACTAGGGTCCTTCTTGCAGGTAGTTTCTATCCAAATACTGTTTCTAAAATATTAACTACTTATGTGAGAAGATGCATCTGTCCTCGCTTCTATTTTCTAAATCTTTTCTCTTTGCTGACTTACCCTACTACACAAAACACCCTAAAGTGTTGTATTTCCTGACCTCTGTCTCAAGAAAGTAGAAAGAAGGAAGAAAAAAGTGGGGCGGAAGGATGTGCAAGGGAGTGGGTAAGTAATGCCGTTTTCTGTCAGCACTTTGTGAAGGCAACCAGCCACAGTTTTCCCCTGAGATATCAAAGTGCGCACATTCTCCTGACGGAAACAGAAAGCATCGTATCTCACTCCTCGTGCTATGCATGTTCTGACGCTGCCTCGGTGAAACGGAGGCTATCACTTTCCCAAAGTGTCAAAATGAAGCTGCACATGTCCTCGACAAGTTGGCGGAAAAGACAAAAAGCCTCTCAAAAGAAACCTTTAGATCTTTTGTTAATTTTTAAATAGCATTTAAAATTTAAATATTTTCCTATGATTTTTTTCTTCTTCCATATTTGCAAATTTTCCAAACCTTTTTGCTAACACACCAAAGGTTAGATCCCATATAAAGACGAGTCACTGGGATAAAGAGGTCATAATGTCCCAAATCATATTATCTGTATACAATTACCTATGTGGTACCAGAATATAAATGCTTTCTGCACTAGATATTTTTCCCTGTAAAACTCTGAATGTGTCAACCTGCCCTGGTTTTTTGACGGCTGTTGGCCAACACCACAGCAGGAGCAGCTTCTAGCAGATGTCAGATGAAGGATTGGATGTAGATGTGGCAGTTTAAAACACAACAGAGAAGGAAACAGAATACAACAATCTTTGGTTGTCTACCAGCTCTGCCCTATGTGACTCCCTGTGAAATCAGCTGTCAGAGGATTTTAATGTACCCGAACTAAAGGTGCCCTGTGAAGTTTTGGATGAATACAAGGATGGCGGTGAGACGATCACTTGTTCCACCAGCAGGAACATCCCCATGTCGCCCTCTTGCTGTGAGTACCGACTGGCAACACCGAGTGATCACAGTTATTGGTGGAACTACACCGCAGACATCAGTGATGGAGAAGACATCTAATGCCAACAAACCCAAATTGAACTGGAACCGCAAAACAAAATATTAACAATGCATGAAATATTCAAGTGCTCACAACGTGAACAGAAATCATTCAAATCTAATACACTGGAGGGAAATAAAATCTTTTTGAAGCAGAGTTCTGTCAGTCTGGTTATATTAGGTTATTTTGCCTACCTGTATCACTCTTTTAATTACAATATTATTATATTAAGGCAATATGTTATAATTGAAAATAACTATTTATGGACCTTTGCTTGTCTACAAGCACTTGGACAATAAATAAATGTGTGACTGATCATAATTCAAGCAAACTAGACAAAATCTTCAGAATGAATACATCCATCCATTAACCACTTCTTCCTGTTCTGGTCTGGTCACTGGTGACCATATCCAGTCATCACTGTGTGAGAGGCGAGGGACACCCTGGACAGGTCTCCAGTCCATCACAGGGACACATAGAGACAAACAACCATTCACTCTCTCACTCACACCTAGAGACAATTTAGAGTTACCAGTCAGCCTAACATGCATGTTTTTAGTCTGTGGGAGGAAATTGGAGTACCTGGAGAAAATGCACACATGCACAGAGAGAACATGCAAACTCCACCCAGAAAGGTTCCCGGGCCGGGATTCGATCTGGTGACCTTCTCACTGAGAGGCGGCAGCTCTACCAACTGCAGCCATAGTGCCTCATAGAATCAATACAATAAATGTAAATTATATACTGGTATATTTGATCATTAATGCATTACATTTATTACAGTACATTTATGTCACAGTATGGTTCAAATTATAAGCAAGTTCAGCACATCCAAATCACCCAAAACTTGTTCATATTGTTATAATCACGTGTAATTTGGAAATCTGCTGATATTTATGACAAACAAGTGAAGCTGACACTTTTCCAACATTATGAGTTTTAGAAGAAAATACTTTAACAGAGAAGCACATCTGCTATAATCATAGAAATAAAAATTTACATCTTTTAGTGTTAATATTGTTTGAAACCAAAAACTATAATAGAAGAAACAGTCACACCAAGAGAGACACAATCAAGCTGCGCACTCCTGCAGCAGCTGATCGGTTTTTGTCACAACACCTTTCCTACAGAACTCACCTCAGCTGGGTTGACATGGAGCATGACACATTAAATTTTTGACAAATGTCATATCTTTTTAAAAAACATAAATCTACTCAGTTTCTTACATTTTTTTAATTAAAATCTTTGATTTTAGTGATAACACACCTCCCTATTTTCCAAACTTATACTGTCAAATAGAAAAATAAATATACTAATAGATAGATGTGTTGATTTGTATGCCCTAAAATTTATATAAAATATAGGTTTGGCCTGCAACAAGGGGTTGCAACGTAATTTGCACCTGCTACGTTATGGCCTGGGGAAAAATTAAAACAATGAGCGACGTGGCGCCCCAACTTGGCTGGGCCTCGGGTATCCCTAGGGGGGCACGCCCCAGTTTGAGAAGTACTGATCCAATAAATGCTTTTTGTCTTTACAGTGGTAAGATCTCTTGAATCATTTTTTTATTCTGCAGCAGTGCTTTTGTCACAAACTATGGGATTTAAGGTGGAAAATAAATACAAACTTGATGTTTAAAACGTGTAATGCAATGTAACTCACACGTACTAAAGCAGTAATATAGAAAAGACTGTTGAAGATTAAGGGCAGCACGGTGGTGCAACTGGTAGAGCTGCTGCCTCTCAGCGAGCAGGTCCCTATTTCAAATCCCAGTCCGAGGGCCTTTCTGGGTGGAGTTTACATGTTCGAGTATTCCAGTTTCCTCCCACAGACAAAAAACATGCATGTTGGCTGACTGGTAACTCAGAATTGTCCCTAGGTGTGAGTGAGAGAGTGAATGTTTGTTTGTCTCGTTTGTCTCTATGTGTCCCTGTGATGGACTTGCGACCCGTCCAGGGTGTACCCCGCCCCTCGCACAGTGATTGCTGGACATGGGCACCAGCGACCCCCGTGACCCAAAATGGAATAAGCGGATAAAGATAATGGATGGATTGATGGATGGATGTTGTAGATTAAAGCATTTTAAATTCATTTGTCTAACTTCAATAAACTGTACTTTAAAAGTATTTGGCATTAATGCAAAACTTGCAGTTAAACAAACTCAACAGCTACAGGGATTAAAGCAGAAAAACATATTTGACTGAATTTTTTGCTACACCTAAAGGTTAGAGCAGTCGTCCTCCAATGGAAGAGGTGGGGGTTCGAATCCACCAGCAGTCACATGCTGAAGTGTCCCTGGGCAAGACACTGAACCCCTCATAGCCTCTGATGTGTGTCCCATTGGTGTATGAATGTGATAAAGCACTGATTAGTCTCTATTAGAATGATTTGTTCAATTAACTTTGTAGATCTAGTAGAGTGCTGTATGAATGGGTAAATGAGGACACAGATTGTAGTGTAAAGCGCTTTGAGTATCTTGAAATAAGATAGAAAGGCACTATATAAGTACAGTCCATGTAACAGTAACACAAGAAAGCATCTGCTTTCACTAGGAAAATATGTTGTTTCATTTCTTGCCTCCATTTATTGGCACTGAACTTTAAATGTTTTCACATAACTTCAGTAATAGTAAAAAATAACAACAACATAAACTTTAAACAGCACCGCTGTCCACTACACCAGTTGAGGTTGTCTGCCCAGGGGTAAAAAAAATCTGTCAAGGCTGAACTCTAAACGTGGTGACACAATGTTGTAGTGGAAATGACAGCTAGACTGAGAAAAACAAACTGTCAACAAGAAGTGAAAGAAATAAAGTAAAATAAGACGCCCCTTTGGGTTGATTTTGAAGGGAAGAGATCAACCAGACACTAAGGTTATAGTGATTATTATAAATATACATAGGTTATAATCTATTAAAGTAAAAAATAAAACAAAACATTTATTGTCAGCTTCAGTCTATATAATAATAATTTTTAATATTACAATACTGGAGCTTTTTAAATATACAGTCATTTCATATGCTTCAACTTCCTGTTTGACATCAGCTGTGAAAGCACTGTTCAATTTGAGGTGAAATACATATATGGCTTTTTAGCTGATCAATACCAATGCACAATACTTAAGCTATTTTTACAAGCACTAAATGCACACATCACTGCTAATATTTACACACATTTACCTCTAATGAATAAACTATTTCATCTCACTAAGAATACTGAGCAAAGCAGATGACGCTGCGTTCGGAGTGAGTTTAATACAAATGTCTTCACCGGACAATGAATGTTTGGTGTAATGTGCTTTTTTAAGCTTTTGCTTAAATTTTGTTTATTTTAGATCTACCAGTTTTACTTCTAAATTATTAAGCTAGAATATAGTGTTTATTAAAACCACAATTATAACATCACAATTTAAATAGTTTTGCTAGCAAATAATTGGAAATTCTAACTGAACTTTTTTTTTAAATAGTAAAAAGTATTTTGAAGACTTGATTTTTTTCATTAAAAAATGTCATATCAAGCTACAAACACAAATTGCATGAAAGCCTTTTTTTTGTCTTTACCGTGTTGAAAAGAAACAATGTCAGGATGCAGGAGACGGTAAGAACAAACGTTGCTTTTCTTACTGCATTGCAGAGTTACTGTGTCAGACATGAATGGAACTTTATTGGACTTGTTTGTAGCTGTATGGAGCAGAACAATGCAAACATTAGATTAAACAGCTGTAGTAGAAAACAGATCTTATTAATAACCTTAAAATATGTAGTTAATTTTATTTTGATGCATTGCTCAGAAAGTACTAAGGTGTTGTTAGGCTGATCTCTGCTTGTTTGCGTTTCATCTAAAGTTCAACCCGAGCAAAGACAAGCTCTGTCTGCTGTTGCTCTTGTTGATTTGAAACTAAACTGGAAACTACAGTAAATTATCAGCAGTTTGTACATGGTTAATGCAGCTTTTCTTTTTTTTTTCCTGCTGCTCCTTTCTGCAAGGTTAAACACAGCAAGTGAACTCTCAAAATATTTTGTAATTATTTTACACCAAATGCTCTTCCTGGCCTGCAACCTGGCCTCAAACCCACAGCCCCAGGATCACAAGACCACAGCTTTGAACACCAAGCTATCACAGCCCCTTACTGCAGGTGTTTATTTAGAAGAAAATTGATTTTTTAAATTTTCAAACGCTTTGCTCTTAGTTCATGTGGACATTGTCACCACCTAGTGGTGCTGCCAGGTACTTCAGTATTTTTATTAAAATGTGTACTGTAGATTTGAAGGGAGTACATTCACTGTGTGATCTCTATGTTGATGGTAGTTTTGCCTCTTTTGAGCAGCTGGTACAGAAGTTCAGTTTCCAAAAGTCACAGTTTTTCACACCTGAGACGAGGTCTAACTCTGACTGTTTTCCTTTGTACCGCTCTAAACATTTTATGGTTGAGCTTTTGAAATTTAGTTCTGATACTAAGGGGATCCTCAGCAAAATGTTTACACTACTCAGTTCATACCATGAGACCAGTTTGGACTTCCTTAAACTGAAATGGGAAATGGACTTGGAGGAATCCATATCAGACTCAATTGCGAAAGACCATTACGAACATTTACTCATGTCTGTCTGAGACATGCTGTAATTCAATTCAAGGTGGTACACCACCTGCCCTGGTCCAAAGACAAGCTGTCCAAGAGCAAAGCCAACCTGGACCCTGCATGTAATCATTGTAAACAAGCTCCAGCTACACTCCTGCATACATTCTGGACCTGTCCCAATCTGCAGACCTTTTGCCAATCTATTTGTGACGCCTTCTCTGGGATATGTGGGGAAACTGTACCATTACCACTCATCTCACTGTTCAGGGTGGTCCCTGTGGATACGTCTTTCAGCAAGTACGACAAGGCTGTGATTGCTTTTGGCTCTCTTCTGGCCAGGAGGCTTGTTTTGTGCAGTTGGAAGGACCCCCCCCCCCC
>NC_056511.1:32764664-32770733 GCF_014905685.2 Nematolebias whitei | reverse complement strand
CCAGCATATGTTCATTGGACAAGAGAAATGATGTATTATGTCCATTTAGAAAAAATCAGACATACCCTGAAAGGTTCTGTTAAAAGATTTTGGGACACTTGGCAGCCTTTTGTGTCATATGTGGAAAACTGGTCAATGCCTGTTTAGTTTATTTGTGTGTGTGTGTGTGACTGATCCCGTGTGGAAAGGGAGGGGTGGGAGTTTTTTTTGTTCTTTGTGTTCACCTTTTTGTTTGTATGTTTAAAAAAAAAACAAAAAAAAAACTTAAAGACTTTGTTTAAAAAAAAGAAGTGGACTGTAGCTAAAGAAAAATAAATGGTAAATAAATCAGGTTAAAAAGTACCAAGAGTAGTATACAAGCCTTAAATATGCTACGTTAAATGGAAATGTTGCTAAAAGTGTTAACTAAACTAAAAACTAACTAACTAAAACCATTTACTGTTTTAATTTACTTTAACATTCTTGTGTTTGCTTAGCCATTTTTAGCTGTATGGATTAAAGTTTTCCTTAGCGGATTGCCATCATTTTGAATGTGGCCAGGATGGATTTCCGTCATCTGTAAAAATGAGAAGGGGGAAGAAAACATGTTTTGTTGTGATCTTGTTAAAGCCATCCAGTCTAAAGATGATACAACGATTAAACTGATGCTTCTTTCAACCATAAAGAGAACCAGAGCCACTCAGCCACAGCCGCCTAGTTATGGATTAAAAGTAATTCAGAAATTCCATCGTTTAATTCCATTACCCAATTTACTTTGTAGTTTAAAACCATAATAAATGTGAAAACATGCAATTTATGAATGTTTAAGATCTAATGTTTATGTATATTATCTAGGATTAGAAATAACCACTTATAACTAGAGTCTGACCGATATGGACATTTTTGCTCTCGCTGATGTGATATGATTGCTGAAAATTTTTGAGCTTTGTGCACCTCCAAGAATCTAAGAAAACAGCAAGTGGAGCGGGAGTTGTTTATTCAGCGCAGCTGTTAGCAAATATCAAGCTAAGTAAATCAGATCCACGCTAGTCCCACGTAGTCCCACAGTAGGTTTACAAGTGGTGTACTGGTCATAAAAAAAGCCGTATTAACATGCTTTCACATTTTCTATCCTCCACTATTCACCATCGTGTGTTACAAAAATATAAATTAAACAAAGAAACAGCCTTCCCTGTTCATTGTTTAAACAGTCAGTCAATTATGGTGAAGGCCTAATTAGTATGACCACAAAAGCATTTATTTTTCTTTGCAGAGAAGCAACAATTTCAGATAAACAATGCATTCTACTGAGGACGACAAAGCTAAAGTTACTAACACTGATATATTTTATCTCTGTGTTAGATTTATTGTTCTTGATAAAGTTTTAAAAGGCAATAGCTTATGCTAGGTTATCTAAATGTTAGCTTGTTAACTTGAGAGGCACATAGCTAATGACAAGCAGGTTGGAGGATTGAATATAATTTATTATTGTTGATTAGTTTTACACCTCAGTTAAAATAAATTTACCATGCTCTGTTCAGCAAACAATGCTACACAGTATTGCTCCCTGCTTTGTCTGTGCTGTAAGTGAAACGTAAGTGAACGGCAATGATTTGAAAATAGTCTTCATGCGCCCTCTGCTGGATACATTGTACAATTAAGGCTGGTTCCCAGTATTTTAGGGGTGAAAATTAGAATTGCTTATAGTGACGCATAATGGGACAATAATCACAGATACCGATAGGTCCCCAAACATCTATATTGGCCTAAATTATCCACCCTACTGATATATCGATTGGGCTCTACTCATAACCAGAAAAAACATACATCATTTACTACCAAAAATCTACCACATAAGCTAATAATTGAGTGAAATCAGCAGTTATGTTTTGTTGACAAAAACTACGAGTCGTTAGGTTACATACAATGACGAGTACACTTTGGACCATTTTAGGGAACAACAGATAACTAAGTAAAATAATCTCCAGATTTAAACAGCGTCATAGGAGAGAACGATTGAACGAGAGACACCATGTCGAATATTTAAAATTTAAGTTTGTCCTTTTACTGAAAACCAAGTCACTATCAGATATTGGGTTGCCAGATCAAATCCAAGATGACTGCTGCCACAAATGTCCGTCCGTGTTATAAACAGGGTTGTAAAATCAATTAGGTACCAGCATTCAATTTAGGTGTGGGGCTACATTTATGTATAAGAAAACCCAGTGCATAAAAACACTAATCTTGAAAACTATGAACATTCACTTTTCAGATCCCCTCAGCGATGGAGGACATCGGCATACCACTTGTTTACTTTTAATTAAGGGCCAAAGGGTTCAAGTAACACTGAGAAATGGGAGTAGGCCTTAGAAGATTGTTACAATAAAAGCAGATTACATTGTACCTCTATTACAAGCCTTCAGTTCTGAGTTGAAAATAACTAACATTACTGTTTAAGTAATTATACTTGTTGCCACCCATCTTGGTGCCTGAATGTTGGGGTTCACCCCAGAGAATGAGAGGGTAGTCTCCCTCTGCCTACATGTGGTGGGACGGGTTCTGACTGTCGTTTATGCTTATGCACCAAACAGCAGTTCAGATTACCCACACTTTTTGGAGTCCTTGGACGGGGTACTGGAGAGTGCACCTCATGGGGACTCCCTTGTTCTGCTGGGGGACTTCAATGCTCACGTGGGCAATGACAGTGAGACCTGGAGGGGTGTGGTTGGGAGGAATGGCCCCCCTGAAGTGAACCCGAGTGGTGTTCTGTTGTTGAACTTCTGTGCTCGTCACAGATTGTCCATAACAAACACCATGTTCAAGCATAAGGGTGTCCATATGTGCTCTTAGCACCAGGACACCCTAGGTCGCAGTTCAATGATCAACTTTGTTGTCGTCTCATCTGATCTGCGGCTGCATGTCTTGGACACTCGGGTGAAGAAAGGGGCAGAGCTGTCCACTGACAACTACCTGGTGGTGAGTTGACTCCGATGGTGGGGGAGGATGCCGGCCAGACCTGGTAGGCCCAAACGTATTGTGAGGGTTTGCTGGGAACGTCTGGCAGAGTCTCATGTGAGACGGAGCTTTAACTCCCACCTCTGGGAGAACTTCGAACATGTTCCGGGGGAGATAGGTGACATTGAATCCGAGTGGGCCATGTTCTGTGCCTCTATTGTTGAGGCAGCTTACCGGAGCTGTGGCCGCAAGGTTGTCTGTGCCTATCGTGGCAGCAACCCTCAAACCTGGTGGTGGACACCGGTGGTGAGGGATGCTGTAAGGCTGAAGAAGGAGTCCTATTGGGCCTTTTTGGCCTGTGGGACCCCGGAAGCAGCTGATGGGTACCGGCAGTCCAAGCGACATGCGGCTCGGGTGGTCGCTGAGGCAAAAACTTAGGCATGGGAGGAGTTCGGAGAGGCCATGGAGAATGACTTCCGCAAGGCTTTGAGGCAATGCTGGTCCACCATCCGGTATCTCGGGGGGGAGGGGGGGGGAGCGTTACACCACCAACACTGTTTATAGTGGGGGTGGTATGCTGCTGACCTCAACTCGGGATGTCGTGGGTCGGTGGGCAGAATACTTCGAAGACCTCCTCAATCCCACCGGCACATCTTCCACTGAAGAAGCGGCGCCTGGGGACTTTGGCTCAGGCTCTCCAATCTCTGGTGCTGAGGTCATTGAGGTGGTTGAAAAGCTCCTTGGTGGTGGGGCCCCAGGGGTGGATGAGATTTGCCCAGAGTTCCTTAAGGCTCTGGGTATTGTAGGGTTGTGTTGGCTTATACAACTCTACAATATTGCGTGAACATCAGGGGAAATTCCACTGGATTGGCAGACCGCGGTGGTGGTCCCCCTATTCAAAAAGGGGGACTGTAGAGTGTGTTCCAACCACAGGGGGATCACGCTCTTAAACCTCCCTGGTAAGGTCTATTCGGGGTTTCTGGAGAGGAGGGTCCATTGGATAGCCGAACCTTGGATTCAGGAGGAGCAGTGCGTTTTTTGTCCTGGTCATGGAACACTAGACCAGCTCTACACTCTCTGCAAGTTCCTGGAGGGTGCGTGGGAGTTTGCCCAACCAGTCTACATGTGTTTTGTGGACTTGGAGAAGGCATTCGACCATGTCCCTCGGGGAACCTTGTGGGGGGTACTATGGGAGTATGGGGTACCAGGCCCTTTGATATGGGCTTTTAGGTCCCTGTATGACCGGAGTCAGAGCTTGGTCAGCATTGCCAGCAGTAAGTCGGGCTCTTTCCCGATGAGAGTTGGACTCCACCAAGGTTGCCCTTTGTCACAGATTCTGTTAATAACTTTTATGGACAGAATTTTTAGGCGCAGCCAAGGTGTTGAGGGGATCCGTTTTGGTTGCCTTAGGATTGCTTCTATGCTATTTGCAGATGATGTGGTCCTATTGGCTTCATCAGATCATGATCTACAGCTTTCGCTGGAGCAGTTCGCAGCCGAGAGCGACACGGCCAAGATGAAGATCAGTTTCTCTAAATCTGAGGCCATGCTCTTGAGCCGGAAAAGGGTAGAGTGCCCTCTCCGGGTCGGGGAGGAGGTCCTGCCCCAAGTGGAGGAGTTTAAGTATCTTGGGGTATTGTTCACAAATCAGGGAAAAATGGAGCGAAAGATCGATAGGCGGATAGGTGCAGCATCTGCAGTGAAGCAGGCACTGCACAGATCTGTTGTGGTGAAGAGAGAGCTGAGTCAAAAGGCGAAGCTCTCAATTTACCGAATGATCTATGTTCCTACCTCATCTATGGTCATGAGCTTTGGGTTGTGACCGAAAGAACGAGATCTCGGATACAAGCGGCCGAAATGAGTTTTCTCCGCAGGGTGTCTGGGCTCTCCCTTAGAGATAGAGTGAGAAGCTCGGTCATTCGGGAGAGACTCAGAGTAGAGCCGCTGCTTCTCTACATTGAGAGGAGCCAGTTGAGGTGGCTCGAGCATCCTCCTGGATGCCTCCCTGATGAGGCACGTCCCACGAGGAGGAGACCCATAATCCATAACCAGGACACGCTGGATGGACTATGTTTCTCGGCTGGCCTGGGAACGCCTCGGGACTCCCCCGGAGGAGCTGGCCCAAGTGGCTGGGGAGAGGGAAGTCTGGACCTCCCTACTTAAGCTGCTACCCTTGCGACCAGACCCTGGATAAGCGGAAGAAAATGGATGGATAGATGGATAATTAGATTTCAGTGATGTACTGTGTATACTATGCCAAAAGTTTAAAAGTAAAAACACCAAAATAAGAATTAATACAAAGGTTTTCAGTATCATATTCTCAATGGAGCATGGAATAAAATAAACCTAAATAGCAAGTTTCTAGATTAAATCTTTCTGGAATAATCTAATCTTGTGGTTTATTCATATAAGGTTATTTCTTCATTCATGGACTAAGTATAAAAAATTGAAATATTGGCATTTATAAGGTTTGAAAGGTAAAGATGAGAGAACGTACTTCAGTGGTATCACAGTAACATCCATCCATTATATTTTACCCACTTTATCCATTTTGGGTCACGGGGTTGCCGGTGCCCGTGTCGAACAATCATTGTGCGAGGGGTGGGGTATACCCCTGGACAGGTCGCAAGTCCATCACAGGGCCACATAGAGACAAACAACCATTCACTCTCTCACTCACACCTAGGGACAATTTAGAGTTACCAATCAGCCTAACATGCATGTTTTTGGTCTGTGGGAGGAAACCGGAGTACCCGGAGAAAACCCACACATGCATGGAGAGAACATGCAAACGCCACCCAAAAAGGCCTCCGGACCGGGATTTGAACCGGGGACCTGATTGCTGAGAGGCAACAGAATTGGTAAAAGTTAATTATCCAATCACCAAATACATAGAATATAAAGGATTGTCAATCGTAGACATGCAACCAGACAGCCTTATGGTCCTTAATTCCGGTAAGATGGCGCCCATGTACATGGCTTGCAATCCACCTCTGCTGACGGTGTTCGGATTATTTGTGTTTTGTTCGTTTTTCATCTGGGACATAAACTCGCTACTTGTGTATGACTGACAACAGCTTCTGGATCTTCGATTTTCTGATATGAGCGTAACGCAGGACCCCCCCCCCCCCCCCC
>NC_056511.1:32759572-32764564 GCF_014905685.2 Nematolebias whitei | reverse complement strand
CCCCCCCCCCCCCTTCACCTTCCCCTGCTTGAACATGTAAACATGATTGTTAAATCGTGTTTCTTCCAACTGAGGCGGCTGTCTAAACTGAAGCCCATATTATCCAAAAATAACCTGGAGACAGTAATACATGCATTCATTACATCTAGGCTTGATTACTGCAATTTGCTCCTGTTTGGTATCAGTCAGACCTCCATTGCACGGCTACAACTGGTCCAGAATGCAGCAGCCTGATTTTTAACCAGTACAGGCAAAAGAGGGCACATTACTCCAGTTTTGGCCTCACTGCACTGGCTACCGGTTCACCTTCGAATCCAGTTCAAAATCCTCCTGTATGTCTACAAATCGCTGAATAGTTTCGTCCCCCCCCCCCCCCCCCCCCTCTGATCCGCCACCACCGTATGTCCCACCACGTTCCCTGAGGTCAGCGGGCCAGTTACTTCTCACAGTTCCAGGAACTCAGAGGTCACGCAGAGGTGACAGGGCCTTCTCTGTAGCAGGCCCAAGACTTTGGAACGAGTTACCTCTGCTTGTCAGACAGGGCCCCTCCCTCTCGGTTTTCAAATCCCGTTTAAAAACCCACTACTATTCAGTAGCTTTCAACACCAGAGGATCTGTGTTTTGAACCTGTTTGCTTCACACAGGTTAGTCATCATATTATCTGCATCGTTTTTATGTCTATATTCTGATTTACTTCATTTTGTATTTTGCTTTGTGTGTTACTTGTTGTTCTGTCTGTACAGCACTTTGGTTGGCCTTGTCGCTGTTTTAAGTGCTCTATAAATAAAATGGTAATGGTAATGGTAATGGTTAATGGTCTTTTTTTTTAATTAATAGCTGTTTTTTTTTTTGTTTTTTTACCACCACTGTTTACCAGTGAAGCCTTTCTTTGTTTCTGCATTTTATATAAATATTAAGTGTCTGCATATTCAGAATAAACATATCAAACCGAATAAGTGTCATTCCACACATCCTGTCAGTCATAAGGCTTTCTGAGAGCAAATCTACTGGACAGCAATGAAAAAAATATCCTTTATATATATATTTAAAAAAACCTGATAATCAAGCTGTTGCCCGGCAACAGAAGGTTTCATAGCAACTGTGCAGCATTTCCTCCACAGTGCTGCAGGAGAAGCACAATGATTTATCCAGTCGAATCTGTGTTCGCTTTTGTTTTCAATGGCGAAGCCCTTGCCCTCAAGAAAATGAACAAAAGCGACAATATGGTGGCCCACACCAGGCTGCTCCTGCGTTCGGCACGATGGCCTCAATTATTCTGATAACAAAGATTGAGCAGAGCTGCGGAGCTGGCACCTTTGCTCGGCCATCAACGGTGAACAGAAGGAGATCACGAAATAACAAGGACACCTTTAAGGAGGGTTAGTCAACACTGTTGATGAGAGGTCCGTTCAGTCCAACTCCATCACTGCACAGAGTTTTATGGGGTTTTTGGCCTTCCTACACCAGAATTAATTTATTGTTGGATCTATCAGGAAAGTACTTAATACTTTATGATAAAGAGTGAACTCTAAATCCATCCATTTTATATGTCTGATCAGGGTCATAAACGGGATGGAACCGGTCCAAGCTGCCTCAGAGCCTGACCTGGGTCTCACGGTGGACCTGGTACTAGTCCAGTACAGCATATACAGTCCATTTAAAATGGCTAATTAGTGATCCGGTTCTGGAGAAGGAGGACGGGCCATCCAGAGGAAGTCCAATGCTTGAAAAATCTACACAAGATACAAAACAAAGTTAAAATCTGGTTTTCCTAACATTAAAAATCTGTTTAAAATGTATGCCATTGTGTAATTTTATATAGACATATATTCTCTTAATAATCTATGATGTAGTAAACATTAGTTTAACTTGTTTAAGAGTGATGGTTGAGTAAATACTGAGACTCTCCACCAACATATAAATTTTTTTTTTTATATATTTGTTCATTTTCTAAACAAGCTTCAAGGCGGCAAGGAACTGGAGTCTGCATCCAAGAGTAAGGGGGCGTGAAAATGAACCTCAAACCGATCACCGGTCTATCACAGGACCAAACACACACACACTGACACACTTTAAAGTTGTGCGGTGGGTATCCAAAATAGAAATGCTATCTCTTTGAATACCATCCTTTAAAACTATGCCATGAATTTAATTCTGACCATCTTCGAATAGGCTGTAACGCTGTACGTACAGTATGTTTGAGTATGGGGAGTGTTCTTCCTGTAAATCTGTTGGACTCCTGGCAGGGACCAATGCAGACATGTTCCTCTTTTTAGTTTTATACATTTGTCTTGGAATCTAGCTGTTTTTTTTGTTTTGTTACCTTTTTCCTTTTAGCCATCCTATTTGTTAAAAAAAAAAAAAAAAACTGTAGTATGAGTTTTTATAACTGCTTATTGTTGTTGCTGTTGTCCATTGTTGTCATCTTTCTTTGTTGAAATCAGGTCTCTCTTGTAAATGAGTCCTCGAGGCTCAATGGGATTTACCTGTATAAATAAAGGTTGATTGATAAACTCCTCTTCTGGTGCCATTTCTACTGTTTAGCAATTTTATTTATTTATTATGCATTTATGTATATGAAATTATAAATGGAAGATTATCTAATTAAAAGAGGACTCGTTAGTAGGCCTGTCACAATAACAAATTTTGCTGGGCGATTAATTGTCTAAGAAATTATTGTAATAAACAATAATATTGTTTGAAATTTGACAATAGTACTTATTGTCAAATTGAAAAAGAAATGTTTAATTTGTTTTGCATGTAATACCTTTTATCGACCACTGGATGGCAGTATAAGACTGTTTGAACCGAAGGATGGCTAGTGAGGGAGCGTATCTTTTTAAGAAAAAATGGGAGGGAGGCCCCTTGATGTGATATGGGCTGTCTCTTGTCATTCCCCTATCTGTTACGGAAGCACAATCCGTAGTGTACTTCTGGGTCGCACGGATCGTCATTGTTTATGAATAAAAACTGTCTAAATATACTTAGAAAAGTACATGCTCTACCACCGACCTTTATGTAGCTAATTTACGTCACTCGTATTTCCGTTACAAATCACTGGTTAAGATTATATGCGACGCATTAGACCTGACCCCCAGCCTGGGCTGAATGAGAAAAACCCTGCAAGATACAGAATGAATTATTTCCATGGTGAAACAGCGCCGCTCAGCTTCTTTTGCAGAGAAAAACAACTTTTTAGTCAAAGGCACGGGTTTCAACTGTGAATTTTGGAGCTTTGAAAAGACAGAGGTTTTTTTTCCTGAGGTTGGCCTGTTAGCTTTTAGCTTAGTTTCTCAGTTTAGCTGCTTTTAACGATCCAAAAACACAATTTTGGACGGTTAAAATGGATTTTAGAGAAAAGAGAAAGGAGGGGTCAGTGAAGAGCACCATAGTTGAGCCTTTTACCATCCAGTAGAAAGAAAGAGACACGAAGAATTGACGAAGCCGATAAATGAAAATGAGGTCGATAATTTTATATATTTTATTTATCATGCGATTAATTGATTTATTGTTTATTGCAACAGGCCTACTCATTAGGCTTTTTTTTCCCTTTACTGGAAGCCACTAACCCATTTGAGAGTAAATGAAAGTTAAGAGATATTTTGGAATGACAGTACAGTGGTGCTTGAAAGTTTGTGAAGACTTTAGAATTTTCTGTATTTCTGCATAAATATGACCTAAAAAATCACCAGATCGGTCATTTATTTATTGAGGAAAATGATCCAATATTACATATTTGTGAGTGGCAAAAGTATGTGAACCTTTGCTTTCAGTACCTGGTGTGACCCCCACCCCCCATGTGCAGCAATAATTGAAAATACATGTTTCCAGTAACTGTTGATCAGCCCTGCTCATCAGATTGAAGGAACTTTAACACGATCCTCCGTACAGAACATCCTCATCTCTGGATGTTGGTGGTTTCCTCACATTAACTGCTGCTTCAGGTCCTTCCACAACATCTGGATTGGATTATGGTCAGTACTTTGACTTGACCATTCCAAAACATGAACTTTATTCTTGAACCATTCTTTGGTAGAACAACTCATGTGCTTACGGTCATTGTCTTGCTGTATGACTCACCTTCTCTTGAGATTCCGTTAATGGATAGATGTCCTGACATTTTCTTTGGATTCATCATTCCATCAATGATGGCAAGCTGTCCTGGCCCAAATGCAGCAAAACAGGCCCAAACCATGATACCTCCACCATGTTTCACAGATGGGATAGGGTTCTTATGCAGGGATGGATTATTTCTCCAAACATAACTCTTTTCATTTAAACCATAAAGTTATACTTTGGTCTTATCCATCCACAAAACATTCTTCCAACAAACAACCTTCTGGATTGTCCACGTGATCTTAAGCAAACTGCAGACGAGCAGCCATATTATTTTTGGAGAACAGTAGCTTCTCCTTCAACCCTGCCATGCACACCATTGTTGTTCAGAGTTCTCCTGATGGTGGACTCATGAACATTAAAATGTAAGAGAGACCTTCAGTTGATTAGAAGTTACCCTGGGGTCCTTTGTGACCTCGCTGACTATTCCACATCTTGTTCTTGAAGTGATCTTTGTTGGTCCACCTCTCCTGGGGAGGGTAACAGCGATCTTGAATTCCCTCCATTTGTACACAACTTGTCTGACTGTGGATTGGTGGAGTTCAACCTCTTTACAGATGTTTTGTAACTTTTCCAAGCCTGATGAGCATCAACAACATTTTTTCTGAGCTCCTCAGAAACCTCTTTTGTTCCTGCCATGATACACTTCAACAAACATGTTGTGAAGAGCAGACTTTGATAGATCCTGTTCTTTAAATCAAACAGGGTGTCCACTCACACCTGATCATCATCCCATTGATTGAAAACACCTGACTCTAATTTCACCTTCAAATTAACTGCTAATCCTAGAGGTTCACATACTTTACCACTCAAAATTTGTAATATTGGCTCTATCTATCTATCTATCTATCTATCTATCTATCTATCTATCTATCT
>NC_056511.1:32759265-32759562 GCF_014905685.2 Nematolebias whitei | reverse complement strand
TATCTATCTATCTATCTATCTATCTATCTATCTATCTATCTATCTATGGCTCAGAGCAGGTCAGATGGGCGGCCGGGAGGCCAACGTTCAGATGGACGGCATGGAGGCTGTCCAACGGGCTGGAACAGGTCAGGTACGGAGGTCACATGCGGGTCAGGGACCAAGATCACATGCGGGTCAGGGACGAAGACCACCGGCTGAGGCAAGGACCCCTCAGCAGTTTCAAGACCCCCCAGACTGAGGCGAGGACCCCTCAGCAGTTTCAGGACCCCCAGACTGAGGCGTGGACCCCTCAGC
>NC_056511.1:32730162-32759255 GCF_014905685.2 Nematolebias whitei | reverse complement strand
CTCAGCAGTTTCGGGACACTCAGGCAGAGGCGTGGGACCCTCAGCAGCTTCTGAGCTGGTTGCCGTCTCTGGACAGCCTGCAGGTACAGGTTGAGCTGCAGATTCAGGATGACCTGCAGGTTCTGGGACCGCTGCAGGTCCTGGATGGGCTGCAGGTTCTGGGCTGGTGATGACTGCGGGTTCTGGGCTGGTGATGACTGCAAGCTCTGGGTTGGTGAAGACTACATTTTCTGGATGGGCTACATTTTGCTGAGTATGTTCTGAATCTTCTGTGGCAGATACAGGATGCTGAGCAGGTTCTGAGTCTTCTGCGGCAGGTACGGGATGCTGGGCAGGTTCTGAATCTTCTGGGGCAGGTACAGGATGCTGAGCAGGTTCTGAATCTTCTGCAGCAGATACGGGATGCTGGGCAGGTTCTTAATGACCTGTAGACTCTGAACCATCTGCAGGTTCTGGACTACCTGCAGACTCTGGGCTGGCTGCAGGTGCTGGATGACCTGCAGGTTCTGGGCTGGCTGCTGCAGGTTCTGGATGACATGCAGGTTCTGGACCAGCTGCAGGTTCTGGACTACCTGCAGACTCTGGGCTGGCTGCTGTAGGTTCTGAATGACCTGCAGGTTCTGGGTGACCTGCAGACTCTAGAGACCCAGGTACCACTGCAGGTTTTGGAGGACCTACAGACTCTAGACCAGCTGCAGGCTCCGAGTCCTTTAGTCCCACAGGTAGGTAGGGGCTCGGGTACTCCCCTACCTGCAAGAGGCTCCCAGACTCTACAGTTGAGTCAGTGTGCGCAGGGACCAAAACAGGATTAAGTTCAGTTTTTAGTTTCCAGGCAAAGTTAAAGATCACCTGATGGACAGGGGTGCAGAGCAGGTCAGGCTGGGAGATGAAGATATCTAAGAGTTGGTCCACCAGGTGTCTTCTAACTCTAATTCTGTCTCTGGAAGTGAATCTGAGAATTGTTATGGAACCCCTGATGAGAGGATAAGCCATCTGGTCCTCTAGTGAAGGCAGCTCAGGGATCTATCATCCTCAATAGGAGCAGGAAGCGATTGCTCAACATGCTCCTTGGGCTGGCCGCCCTTCGTCTGCTCCGTAGACAAACTGGGGGATGACTGCCCCTCCCACTGCAAAATTCTCCCTGATTTTGCAGGTTCTGGTTGAGGAGAGCAGGCTGGAGGCTGGGACCAGGAGGAGGCGGAACCAAAAGACTCAGCCTCGCTGGGCCGAGTGCGAGGAGCTGGACAGGCAGGTGATGTGGGCAGAAGAGCAGCGGACCAGTTTCGGTTTCGTCTTCTCTTTCCATTCTGGCGGTGATGTGGGTGGTGTACCAGAGTTCGCCCTCTGACTCGGCATCCTTCCCCGACGTCCACCCAGAGCAGACTGGTGAGTAGGAGGAATTGGACCTGGGTGCTGTGTGGTTCTTCTGGAGCTGAAATCTTCGTCTTTCCTCCTGCAGTAGGAGATGTGAAGGCAGAACTTCAACCGCCTGGCTATGGTATCCCAGTCCCAGGATGGGTTTAGTCCAAAAAGCACCGCACCAGATCGCAGCTCCCTCCATCTGGACAAGCTCAGGCAAAAACAGGTGAGCAGAGTTTGAGCAAGCCTGCCTGCTGGGTTCAGCTTTGGTCGATTCGTACTGTCAGGGTTTCAGGCAGGTCAGGACAGGAAAGAACCCAGTTGAGAAGGCAGGACTCAGAAGGCAGGTGTACAAAATAACATTTTTTAATAATAATAAATCAAAAGGCTGACATGACCGCAAACTTACAAAATAGTCAGGACAGGATCAGACTGGACAGGACAGGCAATATCCAAGGATGAACCGACACTGACAGGACTAACAGATGGACTTTATATACACAAACAGGACATGAGACACGAGTGATGTTAATCAGACAATCAAAGCAGAAACACAAGAGAGTACAGACAAGGGAAGGGCCACTAGATGGCACCATCCCTACACACTCCAGTTCCTCCTGGAGGAACCTGAGGTGTTCCTAGGCCAGAGGTTATACATTCCCTCTACGGCAGGGCTGTTCAACAAAACTTCTCAGGGGGGCACAGTTTCTGAAAGCCAGCAACTCATGGGCCGGCCATCCAGCGATCAAAGTCATTATGAAAATAAACCAAATATGACAATGATCTGTTACCTTTTAAATGTGTTTGTTTTATTACATTGAATCATAAATGCAATCAACAGAACCCAAACCCAGACACCCCCATTTTTTTTTTTTTTTAATGAACTCATTGGTGGGCCGGACTGAAGTCACCCCACCAGTTAAAAAGCCCTGCTCTGGGGAGTTCTAGGTCTGTCCCAGGGCCTCTTACCAGTAGGACATTCTTGGAAAACCTCCAAAGGGATATGTTCAAGAGGCATCCTAATAAGATGGTTGAACCAAGCCACCTCAACTGACTCCTTTTGATGTGAAAAAACAGCAGCGGTACTCCGAGTCCCCCAACCCCCTACATGCCACTTGTATCTGGGATTGCATTTTTTTTTGTCACAATCAATCAACCTTTATTTATACTGGTAAATCCCATTGAGCCATTGAACAATCCAGAGCTCATGACCATAGGTGAGGATTGGACAAGTAAATCAAGAGCTTTGCCTTTTGACAAATCTTTCTTCACTATGCCTGACCGAAGCAACACCCTTATTAGTTTAGGCCCCAATCCGTCAATCCATCTCCTGCTCCACCCTACCATGACTTGTGAACAAGACGCCCAGATACTTGAACTCCTCCACCTGAGGCAAAGACTAGTGCTTGACTCAAAGGGAACTGGGATTCCACCCATTTCCAGTTGGGATCCATGGCCTCAGACTTCGAGGAGCTGACGATTGATATTTCAATAGAACTCATAAAATAGGCAACACCGTTTTCAACATCACAGTTAATGAACTTTAGAATAAAACTCTACCAGATTAATAACGCAGATTACTTAAGATAAAATATTTGACGAATACAAAGTGTGTTGCGTTTAACCCATTTACAAGATCTCTGTGGTCCAACTTATTATTTTTTTACTCACAGCCCTAATTTATCTGGAAAATGTCTCAAGGACAGTTTGAATCAGTGCCAGTATTTTTATGCTCTGTTCTCATCTTGTTAAACAAAATGGATTAACATGCATATTAATAAAGATTATTTATTTTTCATATAGAGGACATTTGTTTTTGTCTGATTCAGCTGATGTAAGGCCTCAAAGCTAAAATTTATACTCAAGTGCTATATTCACTTGCATGTTATAAGTGCAATATACAGTGCTGCTAATTTTTCATGTATGTATTCTCCTTTAAAGTCCCCTCTTAGCTTAAATTCTGTTCACATAGCTTTGTAGTTAAATGTATAGTATTACATGTACTTATTTATACGTTAAATTTATAATACGTCTGACTGGTGAACTCTGCACAAGAATTCCTATGTACCTGAACCTTGTGTGAAAGTACAGATGGCAAATAAAGACTGGCTCTGACTAATCTCATGAGTAACCCTACATGTGCAGTGAATCCCATGGCTTCAGCAGTACGTCATGTATCAGTAAGAGCTGCTGAAGCTGTCAGCATAATTACATTAACCTGCTGTAATTACGTGGAGATCCTCCTCACCCATCATGCCTAATACGTCTCAAGAGAATAGGATTCATGAATTAGCTCTTTATTGATATATATTAATTTGCAACCCCACCATCACACTAACGCTGGTGTGCTTGTGATAAGTCGCCACAGAACAAATTGTTTTACAAACTGCTTTCTAAGAACATGGAAAAAATGACAGTATTCAATGAATTTTTAGAGGATATTAATAATTAGAAACACAAATAAATATAAAACAGAAAGGTGTCCTGGAACTTAGATAAAAAAGAAAAACATTTGATTCTCTCTGAGATCTTTTGAAATAAAACATGAATGTTTGTTATTCATGAAAACAGTGAATGAGACAGAAACTTTTGTTTTCATTTGCGTGAATTTCATCGACATTACCATGTAGCGTTAAAAGTTCATTTTTAAACCTGGTAAAACCAGAAGGAACTTTAACCAACTCACAAACAAGTATGTTCATCTTTCTTACTCTGTCGAAGGTTTCTCGATGAAAGGACTTGAAGAAAAATGGAAATTGAGGGGCGTGTCACTTCAGAAATGCTTCAGACAGTTTAGCTCATCTATCATCTTATACATTCATCTATATTGAAATTTATAGGAAGGTGACCCCACATTGCAGATGACCTCCCTACCCTGTAAACTAATAATAAAGATGAGGATGGGAAAAAAAACACCCCAGGGTCTCCTGATATCTTGTACCGAGAACAGGTCAATTTGGGTCCTCTGGGGGTGGGATTACAGTGGTATGGATTTGCTTCCCAGTAGTGGTTTGTGATACTGCAAGATTTGGTATTTGATTCCTATTGTTACAAATTCCAGTCGTAAGTGTGTTGGATTGTAAATCAGACTGCATTATTGTGAATTAAGTTTTGTAACCTTGCAAAATAAAATGGCTGAGAATTTCTGCTTTGAGCACGTGTAGATAGGAATGTATGCATGTGAAAAAGTATTGTATATATTTTTTTGTAATACCATATTTTTCAGACTATAAAGCACATCGGAATATAAGTAGGGATGGGGCCGATCCGATCTGGTATTCGTATCGGGCTCCGATACCAGCATAATTTACGTATTGGAATTTTCTGATCCAACCTGCAGAGATTTCCTATCCATGATGCATGTCTGTGTCTGCTGAAACATCTCCACATGTGATTTCCTGCCAGCTGCTCTGCAAGTTGGCTTCAAACTATGGAATGGATTTCCTGGATGGAGACGTGTCTCATGAAACCCAGAATAATAACGTCCCTAAATATAAGGTGCGATATCAATGAAAGGGTTGGTTTTCAATACATAAGGCGCACCGGATTAGGAGGTGCATTAAGCGAAACAAGTTCATTTTGACAGATTTTTGAGCGCTGTATACCACATAAAATCAGTTTGAGGTCAGTAAGCACAACCAGAATTAATACATAAGGCGCACTGGATTATAAAGCTCACTGTCAATTTTTGAGAAAATTAAAAGATTTTAAATGTGCCTTATAGTCCGAAAAAAGGAAGCATACAAATTGAGAATAACAAATGACGGAAAATGGTATTTAAAAAACAAAACAAAAACAGCTAGATTATAAGGCGATGTAGAAAACTAAAAACAGGAACATGTCTGTATTGGTTTTTCCCATGAACTTAGCAGACGTTTGAAGCCACTTAGAGAGGTCAAGGTTAAGAGCTTCAGATCTTTTTGCAAGATATTCCAGGAAACAGGAGTAGAGTAGGAGAAGGCCCTTTTGCCAAGTTCAGTCCACACTGAGGGAACAATGCAGGTAATAATGTCCCGAGAGCGCACATTGTAGCCGCACTTACGCAGTGACATGTAGAAAGAGATTTATGAAGGCAGCAGACCAAGAAGTGATTTAAAGATGAAAATGTACCAGTGAGAGAGTCTGTGTGAAGTTAATGATGACCAGTTAACCAGTGAATACAGGGTGCAGTGGTGGGTACAGTAGTTATAGCCAGTTATGAATCTTAGCGCACCATGATAGACAGCGTCCAACATCTGCATGGTGCTAGGTTGCCTTCAGGCCAAGGCCTCACTTGCAAAAGAGATCTGCTATCTCAATGGATTTTGCCTGGTTAAATAATGGCTAATAAATAAAACTGTAGCATTCTGAGTATTGGGTGCTTTCTTTAGGTTCACTTGGGCCATTAGAACGCAGCTGCTGTTGTTAAACATATTGTGCAAAAGGAAAGAATATACATCCATTTTCCTTTTGTGCCTTTTACATTCCAGGTCATAGGGAGCTGGTGTTTATCTCCAGCAGGAGAGCTAGGGTTCACCCTGGACAAGTCACAAGTCCACCATAGAGACAAATGGGGCATTAATGCTTTCACTCACACCAAGGGACAATTTAGACTTACCAATTAACCTAACGCGCATGATTTTGTTCTGTGGGAGGTAACTGGAGCACCCAAAGAAAATCTATGCAAACCCAAGGGAGCACATAAACATCACACAGAAAAGCCACAAGCCAGGAGGCAAGCATTTAACATTCTAGTGGTGAGGCAACAATGCCAACTACAGTCAGAAATAACATAATGATAAATGTATTTGAATCATTGTTTAATTGGGCAAATCCCCTTGAGATCAAAGATCATTTAGGAGGAATGGAGGCAGCACGAGCATGTATGCTTTTTTTCGGTGGGAGGAAACTGGAATATCTGGAGAAAACCCTAACAAACACGAGGAGAACATGCAAACTCCACAAAGAAAGATCTCAGTCTTCACCCGGAGCTTGAACCTGGGACACGCTTGCTGGGAGGAAACGGAGCTAACTACTAAACCATCATGCTACCCAAGATAATGAATTCTTTATTGATGGTTTCAAAAAACAATTGTGTAAAAATATCCCATCACAATGGTATTCAGGCCTTCAGCTTTAGCCTTGAGCTAAATTAAAAACACACATACTTGTGTATATAAAACCAAATGTTTGAGGGAACATTAGGCCAACAAGTCAGGAGAAAATTGGCACTAGACCTGTGAAAGAGAACAAAGTCAAAGTTTGGATCTTGTGGGAAAGTAGGTGAGAACATTTCTGCTACATTTTAATCAGACTGCAGTAAAGTGCCCTCTATTAATCTAAAAAAAGAAATAACTCTTTTAGAGCCACCAAGCATTATTAGATCTGAGATGAAGAGTTGGTCTGATTGGTGACCATCAAGTCAATGGTTCCAAAAATAATGTGTTTTTTCAAGAAGAAAACACTTCATGGACATCTGTCAGTGTAGCACTCTACCAATCAGACATTTACTTTAGAGTGGTCAAGTAATAACCATTCCTCACTAAAATGCACATGACAGTATTCTTCAAAGTTGGCAAAGGACACCGAAGTGATTTTCTGTTAACATGGAAATGACAGAATTGTTCTGCTAGAGTGTTTTTACTCTGACAGGAACTGATTCACGGCTTTGCTTCTACTGTACGCTCAGCTACGAAACCTGTGGGATGTAAATTTCATCTTCTCTAGCTGTCTGCCAGGGTCCACCAGGTCCCTCGGCAAGCAGGCGTGTAAAACCCAGATATTGGTGACTGAGCGGATTGTGCATGCTGCACTTCTTTACACAAAGGAGATGCCAAAGACACAAAAGAAAAAGAAGGCCACAAGTCCAATCACCAGCAATAGAAAAAACGAACAGATGCTTGTTTTGAGAAGAAAAAAAAACCGGTATGAGATGAACTACTTTTCACATTTGGATAATTTATTTCAGGGAACAAAAAGACAAAAACTACGTCAAAGTTCTAGTAATAAATCACTCAAAGTTCTTATTGCCTTTTAAACAGACAGTTGACAACCTAACATTATTGACCTGTTGTGAAAACTTTAGACCCGAGTTGAACTCAGGAACTCGGCTAAAACCAAAAATAGTATATTTCCAAGCATTTACAAGGACATCAAATGTCTTGCAGGCATGGGCACCCATCAGGCATGGGCACCCATATGCATATTTAAGGCCTGAGGTAAAACCATAGCTCACCACTTAGCTCTTCCCTTGCAGTTTCCATGTTCATGCCAGAGGGTAGAGGTGTCCCAATTTATTCTGTGTTGTAAGGCAAGGGGTAAAGTTCAGGTATCTGGCTCCAACATATGAAGGTTTTACAAGGGACCACTTCAAGTAAAGGAATATAAGCTGCACTTGAAAAGTGCCTCAGTAATCTAAGTAATTTCTCTGTTAAAAATATTACATTTGTCACAATCCCTCGCGTCTGGTTTGACATATTCCAGTGATTTTTGGTATCATTGATTATTTTTAACATGCATAAAAATTGGCAAAAAATGCATATTTCTTGGTCAAAAGTACTTTAAATCACATTAAACTCTATAGTGTTTAGTATGGTATTTTTAATACATTATTTTGCATCTTTAACAAATAATTTTGTATATGAAAGTCTTTTTTAATGTATATAATTTAGTGAAATGATATATTAAGACCATTTTTGTTTATGGTCGAGGAATCTGAAACATTTAATAGAATACCAATGCTTGTTGAAAGAGTGTCCCATTTTGTACTGGAATATTTCCACCACTACCTATAACCATTTTGAGTTAATGACCAACGTGTCAGTATCATACTACAGACCTGAAATATATAAGGGCACAGAAAAACGTATAAGAAAACAGAGGAGAAAACAGCTTTGTGTACGTGGACAGGTTTAGAATTTTAAGGGGACATCTTCTTAAACCATACCACTAGAAAACCCAAGAGCAGCTTTTTTTCAGAATATTTGAAAGGGAAAGCAACAGTCACTGTGCGAGAGGTGGGCTACACCCTAGACAGGTCATAAGTCCATCACAGGGAAACAAAAAGACAAATGAAACTAACTATCATTCACACTATAACTCACACTTAAGTACAATGTAGAGCTAACTTGCTAACCTAACATGCATGTTTTTGGTCTGTGGGAGAGAACTGGAGTGCCCAGAGAGAACCCGGGGAACAGGAAGAACAAACTCCACACAAAAAGTCCAGACATGATCCTGTGACCGCTCTGACCACTTCACTGCCATGCCAAAAACACACAAACTCCATGAACAAGGGGTATGCTGATGTCACTTGTCACTGAAGGATTCGAATAGTGGATGTTTTGGAATTTTTGAGATGAGTGTTTTTCTGGTCTGAAATTAAACAGGGAATGCAAGTAAACCTTAATGTTATTGGTGCAAGATATTTTAGTCGGTAGAAGTTACAATGTGTATACGAACAAAGGCAGTTTTATTTTTTCTTGCACAGAGTTGTGGTTCCTGATGAGCAATTTAATCCACCAACAGGTGCAAAAATGGAGCTGTGGTGGGCAATGGTGGCCTTGGCCACCACAGATTTATCTTTGGCCACCCCTCCAGCCACCCAATAATTTGAGGAAACTATACTTTTAAGCTAAATAAAAACTAGAAAGCAAAGTTTCTTTCTTCTAGATGTAGCCACACAACAAAAATGAAGCTATCCCATTGCTTATTTTTCAAGATATTCAGCTCACAAGGCTTACATATGTATATGGTGGTGGCCATCTTGGATTTTGACATGGCAACTAAATTTTCAATAGGAACTTTTCTTATGACTTGCAACCTGTCCAGGGTGTCCCTCTCGCACAGTGACTGCTGGATATGGGCATCAGTGACCCCTGTAACCCGAAAAGGCAGAAGTCGGTAAAATATAATAAATGGATGGAACTTTTCTTATGCTTGAATGCAGCCATACACCAATATAGAAGTTGGTACCTCGTTTATTTTTCAAGGTGTTGCACTCACAACATACATGGATGGACCAAGGGTATTTTTCAATTCTCCCTTTTCACTTCACGATGACGGGACTAAAATATCTACAAGACCTTACAAATGGCTTTCGTGTATTTATTTACACATATTTATTATTTTTAAGCAATTTTTAAAAGTATAATTTCACTTTTTGACAAAAACCAATGGACAATTACATTTTCTTTTTAAATAAACTACCTTTGAAATCAATAAATCCCAATGTAGCAAGTTGCACTTTGGCCACAGCTTTTTGTTGCCATCAACAAGCTCGTGGCTTGATTCTGACTGGATATCTGCCCACTCTTCCAGGCAGAATCAGTAGTTAATTTCAAATAGTTGATTTTCAGGCACAAAGCTGGCATTTACATATAATTCACCAATTTTCATTAATTTGGTCTGAGTGTAGAGTTTTAGGAAGGCCATTCAAAAATCATGTTAGCTTTCTTTATCCTTTGAAAAACCAGTTTGGATGAATGTTTAGAATCATTGTTCCTGTTGGAAGAAATGTGTTCAGGTTTCAACATTCTAGCTATGGATGTAAGGACAAATCAAAAAATTTGTAGTAGTATGTCTTCTACTTTGTGCAATGCAATAGTATCACTGGCAGCAAAACAACTTCACAATATGATGCTACCTCCACCATACTTGGCAATTTATAAAAATCCTTTTTATGCTGACATTTATAAAACTATTAGCTGCATTCAATGAACCCAAATATAGAGAAAGTTTACTAATATAGACTTGTTTTACCCTAAATAATGGATTATTTGCCCTTTACAATCACTGCTATCTTGAAACCCTGCATGGCAAGATGCACACAAAACTCCTTTAAGTGGAACCCCTTTTTTTTAACGACTGGCTGTTGGAGTTTAATGAGATTGGCTTTTAAGCAAGCTTCCTGGTAATAAGGTGAACAGCATCTACCTTCAAATGCTGTAAATTACTTTATTTATTTTTTTACACCTTTTATCTACATGAGACAAGTAAATAGCTGCTCTTGACTGGCCTAAACCTGCCTCGTCAAGGACACTCCTATCAGTTACTGCAAGTTCCAGAAGTAATCCACAGGGGACCACAATGCAAGAGTCAAAAAATAAAACATGAAAAAAGGCGGGGGAAAGTGCCCTACGTGCAGGATGCCTCACCAACGCCTGACCCAGGCTTTTTGTACTTTGCAGTCCGCTGTGATGCATTTTGGTGCAATTCCATCAGCATTTTTCTCCTTCATTTCAAAGTTGCTGAAAACAACACTTTGAATGGGAAGATGAAGTATGTCCTTTCTCCTGCATCCTATCTCTCACCACCTCTGCCCCCACTGCCTACCTTCATACACACCTCATTTAATTCAAATAGAAAACCCAAGCAAGGGAAACAGGGAAAAAGCGCCCAGCTTGAGCATTTTTTCCAGTTTTCTCTGTAATAAATCACTGGGCATTCTGCTCTCATCAGGATAGATATCACTTGTAGGCACTCCCACATCCATCCTGGGATTCTGACAACACCCTCCTGTTTTTGCGCTGAATAGGCATTATGCTGGGACTAAATTACGATGGCCTCCGCTATCAGCCCGTATGCAAAGCAGCCCACTGTTTGACACGAGGCAGCACACAGACTAAAAGATTGTCCTCAGTATTGCAGAAGTGTTCGTTGGCCTTGCCAGAATTGCTCCCATGGATCATTTAACGGCCGCAGCTGCCAAAATGCAGGTTGTACCTCATGTCCTGCACACATCATTTACTGTCATGTTTACAGAGGGCAAAATAATGACGTGGAAAGTGATCTCTGTACGTAGCTGAACAAGTATGCAGGTATGGAGTTATCCCAACATAAAGCCACAGATAAGTTACACTTCCCTTCCACGGTACCTTACAAAGTGAATATAAAGTGCTGCAGTCCCTGCTGTTACTTTCATGTCCTGGCTCTCTTTCATATTCAGTCAATTTAATTCTACTATTCTACTCACCAGTCGGGCTGCAGTTAATCTGCAGTTTCATGGTTACATTCACTGTTTCTCTATTACAATAAAAGATAAAGCTGCAGCTGGGACTCATTCGGGTCAATGGGGAGTGAGGAAAAACCCAGGACAAGTGACTGTGGTTTAACAAGGCCACAAGATGTCAAAACTGGTCAGATCAGACTAGTTAGATCCAACTGATTGGATCAGACTGGTTAGAGCAGTCCACTTTGACCTTGGCGCTGCTCAGACTAGTCATTATCTTGTCAGTTTGATTAAAATTAAATCAATTTCCTCAAACTGAAGATGTTCCAAAAGCAATCTGCAACATGTACAATATGATTCAATTTATTTTCTTCTTCAAACAATCAGAATTATCACTTTAAGATATGACACTTTGTGCTTGTTTTAACACAGAAAAGGAGATGTTTTTTTTTTTATATATCTCAGCAAGAACGTTTAAAATTAGGCATAATCTCATGGTAAATTAAGTAATAGGCTCTAAATTACAGTACTATTTGCTGGACACAGATTTTGATTACAAACCTTTCTACTAAAAGCACTCTGAGAGGTTTATTTTAGGATAAAAAAGTTTCTTGACCCATTCTTTAGGTTGCTTGAATTCTCAAATCTACTCATGGGGTTTTGAGGATTACAACTAACCATGTAAACTGCAGCTGAAAGTCTTGTTTAACATGAGCAGATTTTAGTGTATTTCTTTTTTGAGCTTTTGTCTCAATGCTCATTTTGTCAACAAGACAAAAATAAACTAACTGTTGATAACTGCAAGACAAGAGACAAATGTTGATAACTGCATTTACAAGAGAGACAGAGGTCTCTCTTGTAAATGAGTCCTCATAGTTTAGTGAGACTAACCTGTATAAATAAAGGTTGAATGAATGAATGACATGTTGTTGGAAAAATGTGGGATGCTTATCCTTGCCGGTCACCCAAAGTCAGATGAGATACCATCTGCCTTGTTCTTTGTACAAATGCACAAGGTTTAAACATCTACATCTAAAAATAAAATAAAGATAAATCAGCCAAGATAATTGGAAGAGAATTATTAACCTCTGCAGGTTAAATGGAAACAGTCCTCTCTTTATCTACATCAAATTGGTGAACCCTAATGAAACAAATTAAATTATACAAACCAGATTCCAAAAAAGTTGAGACACTAAACAAATTGTGAATAAAAACTGAATGCAATGATGTGGAGGTGCCAACATCTAATATTTTATTCAGAATAGAACACAAATCACAGATCAAAAGTTTAAACTGAGAGAATGTATCATTTTAAGAGAAAAATCTGTTGTTTCCAAATTTCATGGCATCAACAAATCCCAAAAAAGTTGGGACAAGTCCATTTTTACCACTGTGTGGCATCCCCCCTTCTTCTTACAACACTCAACAGACGTCTGGGGACAGAGGAGACCAGTTTCTCAAGTTTAGAAATAGAAATGCTCTCCCATTCTTGTCTAATACAGGCCTCTAACTGTTCAATCGTCTTGGGCCTTCTTTGTCGCACCTTCCTCTTTATGATGCGCCAAATGTTCTCTATAGCTGAAAGATCTGGACTGCAGGCTGGCCATTTCAGTACCCGGATCCTTCTCCTACGTAGCCATGATGTTGTGATTGCTGCAGAATGTGGTCTGGCATTATCGTGTTGAAAAATGCAGGGTCTTCCCTGAAAGAGATGACGTCTGGAAGGGAGCATATGTTGTTCTAGAACCTGAACATAGTTCTCTGCATTAATGGTGCCTTTCCAGACATGCAAGCTGCCCATGCCACAAGCGCTCATGCAACCCCATACCATCAGTGATGCAGGCTTCTGAACGGAGCATTGATAACAACTTGGGCTATCCTTGTCCTCTCTGGTCCGGACGACATGGCGTCCCAGTGTTCCATAAAGAACTTCAAATCATGACTCATCTGACCACAGAACAGTCTTCCATTTTGCCACACTCCATTTTAAATGACCCCTGGCCCAGTGCAAATGTCTGAGCTTGTGGAGCTTGCTTAGAAATGCTTCCTCTTTGCACTGTAGAGTTTCAGCTGGCAACGGCGGATGGCACGGTGGATTGTGTTCACTGACAATGCTTTCTGGAAGTATTCCTAAGCCCATTCTGTTATTTCTTTGACAGTGGCATTCCTGTTTGAGGTGCAGTGATGTTTAAGGGCTCGGAGATCACGAGCATCCAGTAGAGTTTTACGGCCTTGACCCTTACGCACAGCGATTGTTCCAGATTCTCTGAATCTTTTGATGATGTTATGCACGGTTGATGATGATAACTTAAAAGTCTTTGCTATTTTACGCTGGGTAACACCATTCTGGTATTGTTACACTATCTTTCTGCGCAACAATGGTGGAGTTGGTGATCCTCTTACCATCTTGGCATCTGAGAGACACTGACGCTTTGAGAAGCTCTTTTTATACCCAATCATGTTGTCAATTGACCTAAGTAGTGTTAATTGGTCTTTCAGCTGTTCGTTATATGCTCAATTTCCTTTTTCCAGACACTTATTGCTACTTGTCCCAACTTTTTTGGGATTTGTTGACACTGTGAAATTTTGAATCAACATATTTTTCCTTTAAAATGTTACATTTACTCAGATTAAACTTTTGATCTGTCATCTATGTTATATTACAAATAAAATATTGACATTTGCCATCTCCACATCATTGCATTCAGTTTTTATTTACAATTTGTTTAGTGTCCCAACTTTTTTGGAATCCGGCTTGTATTTAGTATATATTATATTAGTGTTTCATCTGGAAATTCAGTGAAATTTTCAAATCAGTTATTAAGATCTGACTGTTAGTCCTTCTATCTATAAGTAATAGGCTCTAAATTACAGTACTGTTTGCTGGACACAGATTTCGATTACAAACCTTTCTACTAAAAGCACTCTGAGAGGTTTATTTTAGGATAAAATAGTTTCTTGACCCATTCTTGGGTACAACTTCCAGGTGCCTGGAATGCCGATGTTGCATTCTTCCATTCAAACAATTAAACACAAGTATAAATGTCATGGGATACATCCTGTAATGGGCGGCATGGTGGCTCAGTTGGTAGAGCTGTTGCCTCTTAGACAAGTTTGCCGGTTCAAATCCCAGCCTGGGACCTTTCTGGGTGGAGTTTGCATGTTCTCTACGTGCATGTGTGGGTGTTCTCCCACAGACCAAAAACATTCATTAGGCTGATTGGAAACTCTAAATTGTCCCTAGGTATGAGTGAAAGAGTGAATGGCTGTGTGTCTATATATGGCCCTGTGATGGACTGGAGACCCATCCTGGGAGTACCCCGCCTCTCCCACAGTGACTGCTGGATATGGGCACCAGTGACCCCCGTGGCATGAAAAGGAAGAAGTGGGTAAAGATATAGAATGGATGGATGGACATCCTGTCATAATACCACTCAGAAGGGAGGCGGGTTGAGTGTTCTTGCAATGAACATGATTTGTTGTAAAAATCAACCTCAAAACACAATGACCTTGTGACCTGCTGAAGTTTCAGAGTGTCAGTATCCACAGAAAAACGAGTTCTGTACCAACATGGACTGAAGGCCATTCAGCAAATAAAGCAACAATAAAAATCTAGATTACAGTTTGCTAACACACATGAGACAGGGCCTGTGGTCTAACAAGACTAAAATTGAATGACCATCATTACATTTAGAGGAAAAAATCCAACTGTGAAGAACAGGGGTGGCAGCATCATGCTGTGGGGGTGTTTGGGTACAGGAGGGACTGGTGGTCTTTATAAAATAGATGGAATTATAAGGAAAGAAAATTATGAGGAAACATTGAAGCAACATCCCATGTCATGAAGGAGCTTGAACACAAATACTGTAGATCTTCTAATTAACAATGACCCTCACGTCAAGTTTCTGATTTTATTTTATTTATTTATTTTTGCTGGAATCTATTTCCATAGTACAATTTCCATTTAACTTTTTCCATTAACTCGTTAAAAATCAGATAAAACAGATGGTGTAAAGCTAATTCTTAAGGGTGATGTCTACTTCAATGAAATCCTCCTCGACGGTGACTTTAATGTTGATTGGAGAACTCAGATCCCACAGAGCCCACTATGTGAAAAATTCAAAGAATGTTACTTGTCATTTAATCTCACCCAAATCATTGACACCCCCACCAGACCTACAAAGCGATGTCCTGAAAAATCTACCGCATTAGACCTCTTAATTACAAATTTGCCCCATAAATTTCCTGGTTTGGGTGTTTTTGCTGATGATATGAATGATCATTGCATTATTGGAGCTATCAAGGACATTAAGCTACCTCACTCTAAATCCAGATTAATTCAATAAAAGAATATTTAACGTTTTAGTGAACAGACCTTCCTTTAGGACTTGTCCCATTTTGATTGGCATCGTATTCTATTAACTGATGACGTGAACACTGCTTGGAACTATTTTCAGAATAGTTTAATTTATTTTGTAAATAAATATGCTCCTTTTCGCCATTTCAGAATAAAAGGACTAGACAGCCCATGGTTTTATTCCTGAGCTAACTGACCTTCTGCACATGAGACATCAGCTTTGGGCTGCAATCAGAAAATCTGTCTCAGACACTGATTGGTTGCATTTTCAACAGCTGAGAAATAAATGTACAACTTCCATCAAAGCCACGAAACATAATTATTTCTTATCTCAGACCACCAAAGATCTAAATGATCCTAAAAGATTCTGGAAAACCATCAAATCTCTCGCCGGCAGCTCTCTTTAATCTGATCTGCCATCACAACTTCTTGTTAACTTCATTCCTGTATCGAATAAGCACAAGATCCTGAACTATTTCAACAAACATTTTGTGGCATCTAGTTCTTTGTTTGCCACAGCTACTAATGGAAAATCAGCAACTTCTCCATTAAGCCAAACACCTACAAATCAGATCTCTCCTACAAGTCAATCTTCAGTAAACCACACCTTTTCATTTTCACTGTTTTCAGTCAGTGAGGTTAGTAAATTGCTAGAAATTCTTGACTCTGAAAAATCTGCAGGCCCTGATGACCACCTTATTTCTTATGGCTGACTGCTCATATCATCGCAGAACCAGTGTCTCTCATCTTTAACCTGTCCATAAGCCAAAACTCCGTTCCAGATGCTTGGAAAACAGCCTTTGTTCTACCTTTGCTGAAGGGAGTTGACCCCACCTCACTGAACAACTATCAAACAATCTCTAAACTCTACATTTATATAAGGTTCTAGAAAAGCTGATAAACTCTAAAATCAAAAAGTATTTGGACTCATTTAACATCTTACCTCCCCATCAATCAGGTTTCAGGAAACAACACAGCACAATGACTGCTTCGCTGAAGGTTTTTAATTATGTAATTGAAGCACTGGATGCTAAGGTGCTGCACTTTACTTAGACCTGTCTAAAGCTTTTGACACTGTGGATCATAACATCTTGTGTCATAAGCTCTCAGAAATCAGTTTCTCAGAACACACCATTGGTTGGTTCACTAACTATCTCTCAGATCGGAGGCAATGTGTTCAATATGATGGTACTTCTTCCAGTTATTTAACGGTTAACAATGGTGTATCGCAAGGCTCAGTCTTAGGACCCACCCTCTTCACAATCTACATAGGTAATGGAAGTCAAACTATCTCTGATGCATCCTTACATTTTTATGCTGATGATACAGCTGTTTATTGTCAAGATAAAACAGTTGCTAAGGTTTTCCAGCTTTTGCAATCCGTCTTTGACATCATCCAGTCAGATTTGTTTCATCTCAAACTTGTCCTAAATGCCGACTAAACCAAAGGGAGATTGTTTTCAAACAGGAAGTCTGTCCCAGCAGTTCTTCCTTTGATTTTATCTTTGAATGGTATTCCTATTGAGTTTGTCAATTCCTATAAATATTTGGGTATCTTGGTCGATTCACATCTCTCCTTTAAGTTCCACATGGGAAACTTGGTAAGGAATCTGAAAGTTAAACTGGGTTTCTTTGTCAGAAATACACGTAGATCCTGTCTAACTCTGAATGCTAGGAAATGTCTTGTAAATGCAACTTTCCTTCCTTATTTACATGAATGCCCATACAAGCACCTTGCAGATGTTGGACGTTGTCTATCACGGTGCACTAAGATTTATAACTGGCTGTAACTACTGTACCCACCACTGCACCCTGTATTCACTGGTTAACTGGACATCATTAGCTTTACACAGACTCTCTCACTGGTACAGTTTCATCTTTAAATCATTTCTTGGTCTACTGCCTTCATACATCTCCTCCTACATCACTGCATGAGTGCAGCTACAGCATGCACTCTCATGACATTATTACATGCAGTGTTCCCTCAGTGCAGACTGAACTAGGTAAAAGGGCATTCTCCTACTCCATTCCTGTTTCCTGGAATATCTTGCAAAAAGAACTGAAGCTATCGACCTTGACCTCTCTAAGTGGCTTTAAGCATCTGTTAAGTTCCATGGGAAAAAACAATGCAGACATGTTCCTGTTTTTAGTTTTCTACACCGCTTTATAATCTAGCTGTTTTTGTTTAGTTTTTTAAAATACCATTTTCTTTCATATATTCATCTCATTTCATATGCTTTATTGTATGATTGTCTACTGTTGTCACCACTCTTTGTTAAAATTAGGTCTCTCTTGTAAATGAGTCCCAGAGGCGCAGTGGGACTAACTTATATAAATAAAGGTTGAATGATGTTCTCATATAAAACAACAAAATTTAACAATACTTGACATTGTAGGTGAATGCTTTCAAAAGGTTTTGCAATCCAGATATTCCTCTTTTATGACCACAATATGCCATAAAAAGCTCCACAGCAGCTGATTGGGGACTCATGGTCACCTTTTAAATGTTTTCTGTTTTATTCTCAAGTTACATGTTGCTGTGACAGTTCTGTCCAAGGACAAGGTCTTCTATCTGCCCTTTTGCCCTGACAAGGACACACGTCGACTTCTGTTAATGCAGCTATGACAAAAACACTCATGTAAAGTAATCACAAACAAAATAATCACATGCAATTTTAATCTATCGTTTTCCCAGAAAACTGATCCACACCAACAGCCCAACACTCACTGAACGATTGCATATGGCACAGTCGGTTGAAAATTTGCAGGCTCTCCTGGTTCTTTGTCATCCTGGGTATGCACATTTACGGTACAGTAGGCTCAGCGTAATTCATTTTTCCTTTGTGGCACAATTGACAAAATCCCATTTGAGACAAACTTAGCAAGTATTGCTGTTTATTTCACCAGACGGGGACAAAAACATGTACAGAGAGTGGCTTAGGAAAGCATCGCAGGATGGCATTTGTGCTGATAATCTCAATTATTTTCCATGTTCAAAAGGCTAAAAGACAATATAAAACGCTGAACTAATCAACAATGAGTGCAAAGAAGCTGAATCGCATGAAAAGGCCTCACAACACTGCATCACATATACTACAAATATGTCTCTCAGAGCAGAACTTGCACCGCTGCACAGTACACCATTTTACTGATTCTGCATAAATTTGACACTGTACTCTCTCATTAAGGGTTCAGGCATTATTTTCTGCAACATGTTTGAACAAGCACATCTGAAAACCACTATCAGCGGGTGCATTTTAACGGAACATAGAGAACAGATCAGTTTCTAGAGAAAACAAATGCACATTTAGCACACTTTAACGCAAAGTTAGATGATAAAGTTTCAAGGTTGGTTGAAACTAATGTGAAATTCCTCAGGGACAAAACAAGGAACTTTCATTATTTAAATTTATATAATTTATCAATTCCCTCTGATTTAATATGTTAAAGTATTTTTATAATGCAGCCCTGCATCTTTATGAAAACAGCATTTTAGGAGTCCCATAAAGGTATTTTTTCAAAACAGGTTCCAGATTGAAGAAATCTTGAAATACCACCTATGTGTTTTTGTGTAGTCAACTAAAACACAAGCTTTTGAAAACAATGATGTCATAGCCCCACCTCGAACCTGATCAACAACATCCAACTCATCATTGAAACAATCATGGCAGAGCAGAATCCATTCTTGTAGTTGTGCTGGAGATGCTACAGAACATAGATGCTCAACTACAGCAAAACCTTCGTATAATGAATTATTTTAACATCAATGAAGGCAGATGAACAATAATAACCTCCACCTACTTAAATCACAACAAACCTGGAAACCAAGTCTTGAAGGGGTGTATGCAGTTTGTCAAATTAGTGTCTCATGCTCTTGACTCAAGTCTTGTTTCCTGTTTTTGGTGTTGTTTCATGGCAACATTTCAGCATCACACACAGGCCTGGTATACAATATCTACTATAGTGTTTTGTCATTTTGGATGTTTTTAAGTGGGTAATTACATAATTAGAAACTAAACTGTGCTTAACATCTCTATACGTATCTGATGCATATGTTGTGGGGATATCCACTAAGGTCTACATTTATTGGTCATGCTGAAAACTTCTCTAGTATGAAAATTGCAACTTTGAAACTTCATATACTTCACACATACACCATAATTAGAAAAAGTTACGAAGCAGCTTCCTAACAATAATGACACACAATCTCATTCATTCATTCAACCTTTATTTAGACAGATAAGTCACAGTGAGCCTAAAAGAATCATTTACAAGTGAGACCTGTTTAGACAGACAAAAAGTAGTGAAACTGGACACATGTAGGAAATGAAGGTGAAAACAATCCTATCAGACTTTTTCTTCCTGCCTGAGAAGAAAAACTCTGATATTAAAAAACACCTCGCACAAACAAGCACATAGTGATGGAGACATTCTGCAGAGGGGGGAGATGACGAGAGCGGTGAGCATGTGCATAGACGATCTTGAGGGCACTGTAAGAGTTCTGATAAGGATATAATAATCAGCCAATGTCCTCCGGTGAGATCCGTAAACATCCTCGAGGTATATCCTGATGCATGCTCAATAATCCAGGTAGAAAAATCTAAAAAAGTTAAATCTAGTCCTCTGGACATTCAAAAAAACAAAACAAAGCAAATCAACAAAAAATGCTGAAATGCTGTTCAGTGTCAGGAGGGCTGTGATCAGTCTTACATTGGGGAAACAAAACAGCCACTGGCCAAAAGGATGGCCCAGCACAGAAGTTCAACATCATCAGGCCAGGACTCTGCAGTCTACACTCATCTCCAGGCCAGCGGTCACTCTTTCAGGGATGAAGATGTTCACATCCTGGACAGAGAGGAACAATGGTTTGAGAGAGGAGTAAAGGAGGCCATCTTTGTGAAAAGAAATCGTCCATCGTTAAACAGGGGTGGAGGCCTCCGGGTTCAACTGTCCCCCTCTTACAATGCTGTGATTGCTAGTATCACTCAGCCCTCTGTGAACAGTAAACAGCCATCAGTGTGCTAATGATCCATTGTTAGGCTGATGGTCCTTCTTGAGCATGTGATCAGCTGGTTTTGGTTGTCAGCAGCAAAACTGGTTGATCCACTCTGAGAAGGTGCTATTTAAGAGTCTGAGCTGAATACAGCTCCTCAGACTGAGGAAGTCTCTCGGATGAGAGACGAAACTTTTCTACATTTTTTGTTGATTTGCTTTGTTTTGTTTTTTTGAATGTCCAGAGGACCAGATTTAACTTTTTTAGATCCTCGAGGTATGTCAGAGAATGGCCAAGAATAATGTCTATGAGAATACAAGAGTCCTGAAATGATGACACAATGTTTATTCAGCTGGTTTCATCTGGTTATTAGTTGAAAATTTCTCAGGGAGGGGGTGGTGAACATCAGATCACATGTTCGCCAGGTGAATTCAGATAAGGTGGCCTTCAAGGCCAGCCAAGGGAACCAAAATTAAGATAAACACACAGTTGTTTTGGGGACAGGCAGAACTTAATGACATCTACCTTGAGTCTGTGTTGGTCCACTCGGTTCCGAAATGTCCAAATTACATGGCCACACCAATGGAACGTGACTGAGTAAAATCCCAAAGATCTGATCTATTCTGCCCAAAGCATTTGAGTTTGGGTGCTCGAGGCACGAACCATCCATCCATCCATCCGTCCATCCATCCATCCATCCATCCATCCATCCATCCATCCATCCATCCATCTTTCCATCCATCCATCCATCCATCCATCCATCCATCCATCCATCCATCCATCCATCCATCCATCCATCCATCCATCCATCCATCCATCCATTATCTTTTTCCCGCTTCTTCCATTTTGGGTCACGGGGGTCGCCGGTGCCCGTGTCCAGCAATCACTGTGTGAAGGACGGGGTACACCCTGGATGGGTCGCAAGTCCATCACAGGGCCACATAGAGACAAACGAGACAAACAACCATTCACTCTCTCACTCACACCTAGGAACAATTTAGAGTTACCAATCAGCCTAACATGAATAATTTTGGTCAGTGGGAGGGAACCGGAGTACCTGGAGAAAACCCACGCATTCACGGAGAAAACATACAAACTCCACCCAGAAAGGCCCCCGGACCGGGATTTGAATGAGGGTAACCTGCTCGCTGAGAGGCAGCACCTGTACCACTGCGCCACTATGCTGCATTTCTATCTATAAAAGTTATATTGGTACAATCTCTATGTGTTTATTTGTTGTAAATATTGTATGCTAATGTTGTTTTTATCTTGGCCTACCTTCTTGGCCAGGTTATCGTTACAAACGAGAACGATTTCTCAATCAACTAACCAAGTTAAATAAAAGGTAAATAATGTCAATTACCCACCCAATTTTCTGCTTTTTTATGCATGTAGTAAGAAAATCATTGCATATTAAAAATTACAAATATACAGAATACTTACAAAAAACAAGAAAAAACTTCAACGAAAGGGTAACTGCAGTTCATAACATTTGTAGTTGTGGTGCCGTTTTAATAAATTGAACAAGTTAAATAGAAGCTATGATGAGGTTGTGCCTCACTATTCTTAGTTAAACTTTAGGGTGGGTACCCAACTGAAGTTAAGTCTGGCCTGCTGATGAGTGAGACGTTTAAAAAAACTGATTTATTTTTTAAATATTTCAGTCAGAGAGAGGCAATCCTGTTATGTGCCCATCTCGATTTCAACGTTTTCATGAGCATACAGAAATATGCTTTAAGATGAGCCCCCTGACTACTGTAAACACTGAATTACATGACACAATGCCAGACCAGGCTAAGCCAGGCATCACTCTGTAACTTCTTTCTTCAGTGAGGATACGCACTGCTTAGCCATTCAGTGCTTTCCCTCTTATACATACCAGAAACAACCTCTGACTCATTGTCTCAGTTTACAGCCAATAACGTTCAACATTTATGCCAAAGCAAACCTGAACAAGGCATTATAAAGAACAACCCATTTGCACACTCAGAAACATTGTAAACCATAAGAAACATTGTAAACCATCAGAAACATTATAAACCATCAGAAACATTGTAAACCATCAGAAACATTGCACATATAATTTCCACAAGGCTAACCAGCATCCTTTGCAGCTCACACATCTCTCTGGGACTCTCTCACAGAGAGAACTTCGTGAGTTTGGTGAAAAATAAACTGACGTTAAACAGAAACATACATCTTTGGTTTAATCAGAGGCCTACAAATATCAATGTTTTGGTGTTAATAAAATTTGATCCTAAAAATTAAATTAGCAGAAACACAAGTCGAAAAGGTGCTCGATCTTGCAGCAGTGCGCCCTTTCTGTGTGTGTGATCTCCCATGAGCTGGATTAAAAAACAGATTTATTACTGGGGGAATATTGATGATGACGCACAGCAACTTTGTAGATAGTTTAAAAAATAGTTAACCACAAAAAGGATAAATTGTTAATTTAATATAGTAAATGACATGAAGGAAACATTCAACTCATTGTGCTCGCTTTCAGCCCAGCTGAATTCTGCTCCGCCTCTTTTGGTTCTGCTCAAAGCTCCCACCTGAGCAGGACATGGACGCTTCACCTGTGATTCATGCACCATTTGAGGAAGAACTGGTCTGTGCAGCCACTTCATTGCAAATGAGAACTAGTTCTTCATGGACCCACTTAGAACGAACATCACAACTTTTTGTTTTTGAAAAGCGTAAAGATTTGGCAAGTCAGAGATAGCAGAATAATATTTGTGTTAAATTGGAGGCACAGTGTGTCATTTTTTGTTTTTAATATTGTTTCACATCAGAATATCACTATTTTTACTGAAAGGAAATAAATCTTGAAATTTAATTTCTTTGAATTACACTTTTGGGTTCTGTTTATTGCATTTATGATTGAATGCAGCAAAATAAACAAATTTAAAACGTAACAGATCATTGTAACACTTGGTTTATGTACATAATGACTTTAATTGCTAGTTGAATAGTCTTGCTCTAGGGAAAGCACTCAAGTCTATCCTTAGCTAATATACTGTATATACTGTACATCCACGTCAAAACACACGCAGTGGGATAGATTGGAGAAGTAAAACAGAACATCACATTCAGAAAATAGCTTAACAGACCATCTGTATGCGGGAGCTTTTATACTATAATCTTGTCATACTTTATGCAAATATGCTTGACATTGTATAGGCTTGTGAAACCGGGGATCTATATGTCTTCTTGAAGATATAATGACCGGTAGAAAACAAAATATTGTGCTAAATTATTTATCTTGTTTAACTCATTTGCTAATTTAATGTGTAAAACTACATTAAAGAGTGTGCTACATACTTGAAGCACCTATTAATGATTTACAAGATTATTTTCATTTGCAGCACTTCTAATAATTTATTACCTTGGCTCGCACCAACCATTTTTCACATGGCCATGTATGGTATGCTAAATTAACATCTAGATTGGGCAAAAGGAAAGAAAAAAAATATCCTTTTATCCCAAAGTCACCGTTTAAAAAGTGTTTGTGTCAGAATACCCTCAGGATATTAGCTTACTATATTTAGTGAGCGGACTTTCAGCTTCACTAAATGCACTTTATGGTCAGCGATTCTATTTTAATGCATGCTTTGCATTACCTTGCACCAACCATTTAGAGCCTACTTGAAATAGATAAGAAATAATTATCCCATAACAGCACATTTACCCGTGTTTCTGTTCATACATCAGTAGAGTTGGGTCCAAATAAATAGTCTTTAACACTTTGTGGTCCAGGAATGTCCTTCACCCAGTGGTAGCTCAGCTAGAACAATGGCATGTTAGAAGTACAGTATTTGTAAGATGTCACCCTTCATGCTTTGCTAATGGTGGAAGCTGAGATCATAAAAGTCACTCTGATGATGGCAGCTTGATTTGAAATATGTCCTCCAGAAGGACAAATGTGTAAGCGAGGCGAGAGCTGAGTGTTGTGCTCCCACAGTTTCTCTTCCAACAGACAGCAGAGGCACTTGGTTTTAGATTTTTCTTGTTGATATATCATATTGGTATCAATAAAGTGAGGTAAATCTCAAGTCTGCACTCTGGTGGCCTATTTTTCAACAAGATTTCAGTTCCCATGCACAAATCAATAATGTTTATGGATGTCAGATCATCTTGCTCTTTTTTGACAAACTGCACATCTGTATGGAATATTTCTTCAGTTCAAGACAATTGTACAGTATAGTCTCTCTGTCTAAGACAATTGTACGGTATATTCTCTCAGTCGAAGAGAATCATACAGTATATTATCTCAGTCTAAGACAATCTTACGGTATATTCCGTCAGTCTAAGACAATCATACGGTATATTCCATCGATCTAAGGCAATTGTATGATATATTACCACAGACTAAGACATTTGAAAGCTGAAGCACACAGATTCTTACTGAATCACACTCTCAAACTGTCAAGCATGTGACAACAAATCAATATGCTAATGTTTTGATGTAACAACCACAACTATTGTAGCTAATAAGCAATTCACTGCTTGGCATCAACTTCTGGGCCATGTGCAATCTTAAAATTCTGGCAACAAAACCAGCGCCACGTTCTGAATATCAATGTTTCATTTTCTTGAGCACAGTCTGAGAGGTGCAGAGACTAAAGCGGCTCAGTGCAGCAAATAGAACAAATGCAATTTATTACAAAAACCTGAAACATCTGACTTTTGCAGGTGTGTGAGCTGAACGTAAGCCTTTATCACAATATCAAACAAACCTAGTTTTCTTTCTTCATACTGCTGAAATTTAAAATAAATGTCCAAATAATGAAGCAGCTGGGCAGCACGGTGGTGCATTTGGTCGAGCTGCTTGTTCTCAGCGAGCAGGTAACCTGTTCAAATCCTGGTCCGGGGCCTTTCTGGGTGGAGTTTGCATGTTCTCGCCGTGTATGTGTGGGTTTCCTTTGGGTACTCCAGTTTCCTCCCACAGACCAAAAACATGCATGTTAGGCTGATTGGTAACTCTTAATTGTCTCTAGGTGTGAGTGAGAGAGGGAATGGTTGTTTGTTTAATTTGTTTCTATGTGTCCCTGTGATGGACTGGAGACCTGTCCAGGGTGTATGCTACCTCTTGCACAGTGATTGCTGGACATGGGCACCGACGACCCCCGTGACCCAAAATGGAAGAAGTGGATAAAAGATAATGGATGGATGGATGAAGCAGCTTGAAGGTAGCAGCAAATCAGCAGCTGTATCAAGAGAACAGTTAATAATTAAACAGGGCTCTTATGAAACTGATTTAGCTAGGTCGTGTATTTCATTACTCTACTTTATTCAGATGCACTTGATGGATTGGTGTTTTTTTTTCCTGAAAATCAATTGATCACACAAGACGCTGATTTTACTGTCAGGCCAAACACGTAACATGCACTTTAAAGCATTTGAGCACACCAGTTTGGAGAACTTTATTCTTGATGGAGTTTGTTTGTTGTCAAGTTTGTCAAAGGAGACAAATTGACAAAAATTTTGATGCAGATATCTGTTGGGTCCATGTTCATTTACATGTGGTCTACAGAGCAAAATATTATGAGCATTCAACCAACACTTCAAATTTTTCAAAGTGGAGTTATGTAGAGAGGCTAAAAACATTTGATATCTTACCTGCTGTAAATAGATCTTTGAGCCGACTCAGTTTGAAGAAATTATTTCTGACTGGACAGATGAGCCGAGGCCAAGACTAAAATAGATTGCTCTTGTTCTAAAACAACTCAAATCTAAAATAAATCATGAGCACACTAATTTAAACTTAAACATTACTATTGGTTTCACATTACGCAATTATTTACATGAAATCCAGCAAATATTTGGAAGCACAAACAGCAGCAGATAGCTATAGCATTCCTGTGCAGCCTGGGGCACTTCAGGCAGGAATATGATTAGATTTCTGCAGGTATAGACTTTTTTTTGGGGCTAAATTTACAGCAATGTAAAGGTTTATAAAGTAGCTCTTATATTTTTTAGATTCAAGCTAGCACTTATCCACTTCATCCTTTACTCAACATGGTTCAGCAGTTAGTTTCTCAGTCAGGTCAAAAACAAACTCTTTCTTCAAACTAATTTTCTCCAAATAGTTTTGTAAAACAAATACAATGTTAATGTCTTGTAACCTATCCACAGAATCCAACATAGAAACAACTGAAATACAGTACTCCCTCACTAGTTTGCGGTTCTTCTTTCGTGGACTCGTTCTTTCATGGTTTTTCAACGATTGTCAACTTTAATATTACTCACATGACTGAGACAGTACAGGATAAAAAGTTAACGGAAAAATACTTCGATTAGGCACCTCCATTTTGTAGTTTTCTTTCAATAAACCTACATTGTAAGGCCAGTCAAAAGAACTACACTACCCAGAAGCCAACAGTGCTTCAGGCCGCTGCTTTCTGACAAAATGGAGGGAAAGTTTTGCAACGTAAAGTCAGAAGTAACGATCTATTAAGCTCAGAGAACCGGCAGGAAAGTCGCAAATAATCCTGAAGCTTCCTGAAGCTCAATTATTTATGTGCACATGAACCTGGACAGGGCGGTGGACTTCGTCGCTGCGGGGTAGGTCTGCAGAACCAGAACCGAGCTGCTGGTCTGCAGAGCTGGTGAGTAAAACTTTGCAGTACTGTACAGTACATATACAAATGTTGTTAATATTACATAGGTTTAAGAGTTTAGACCATTGCAAGAGTGTGGGAAGAGTTTATAAAGCTTTAAAACATATAAATACTAAAAAATATATAGCGTTCCTTGTGGTTTTTCACCTATCGCAGTGGTGTCTGGAACGTAACCCCCATGATAATCGAGGGACTACTGTATCATGAAACTGTGCAAGTCCAATAAGTATTGTTTCATAAGGTGAAAACACATTGCTATTGTAACTCAAGGACATAATGATTTCCAAAACCTATCAGAAGCTACGTGAAGAATTCTCTGATAGTATCTCTGATAAGAATACTGGTGCAACCAGTGTTTCAGGACTGATGTTGTTAAAACGATAAAGACCTGGGCTATTCAAATAAATTGCTCAGGGGGCCACAGTTACTGAAAGTCAAGAGCTCAGGGGCCAGACATCCAGCATTTATTCTCATTAAGTACGTTATTTTTATGGTTTAAAATCTAGTTTTATTCAAAATGAACCCATTGGTGGGCCGAACAGAGTTCAAATTCAAATTCAAAAATACTTTATTAATCCCAGAGGGAAATTATTTGTTGTTGTAACTCGTTATCCTCATTTCATTCAGAGATGTTATAGATGCTGATGGCTGTAGGCAGGAAGGATGTCTTGTAAAGGTCCATCCCACAGTGGATCCTAAGAAACTGGCTGCAGATGTCGTCCGATCCGTCCACCCAGACAGGGCTGGTCTCTCGGTTCCCCCGGGCTGTAGAACTGCCCCAATGCCAGGCAGAACTCCTCCCAGAGCGATGGCCACTCCTCCCGGTAGTCTGCCAAGCTCCTCGTCGCTGCGGACAGCCAACTGTAGGTGCTGAGGGACGATCCTGTCCTTCTGCTGTCGTGAGCCGTGTTTCCTGTTAGTTCCAGGATCTCAGTGGTCAGGCACTCGAGCATAGCTGGCAGGTAGATGAGAATGCATCCACAGAGCATCCTTTTCAACACATTTGAGATTTGTGGCTGTGGTTGAGATATTATTTGAGCTTTTGAGATGTTAATCAGCTGCTGTTGGTTATAGAAAAATGTCTTGTTTCCATGGTTACGCATCATAACAAATGTCCAAAACTAAAAAAGTTTCAGTAAAAATCCTTCCAGCTGCTCAGCTGCTCAGCATCAGATACCAGAGGAAACAATCATCCAAAAAAAAAAAAAAAAAAGATTTACATCCAGAAAAAGAGGAATTAAAGTTTCCAAAAGCAAAATCTCTGAATGAAAGTAACAGAGCTGCTCCAACATGCAGCCACTTTGAGTGGCGCAATTCTAGAATCATTCATTCATTGAACTTTTAGTTCACCTGTGGGACTGATTTGGCCCCCGAGCCACCAGTAGAATACCACTTGTAAAGATGGATTTTGCTGGTCAGATTTGTGGTCTTCACTTTCTGATGAATGGATTCACCATAACTGCAAACATGTCCATGTGACCATATAGCTATTGTTTCCTGATAAACATCCAAAGCCAATGGTTTTTAGAGCTTTAAAGAGTTGCGCAGCAGTCAGGATCGGAGATGATCGAAAATAGCTAAAATAATATTTGTTGATAACCTTTCAACATATTCCCACTTTAAAATAACAAAATGTCATAACAGTCTGCATGAACATGGCCTGAGTCCTCCACTGAGTCCAAAACACAGAGCAATGACTGTTTTCATACAGCAATTTATTATACAATAGGTACCTGCTATATTGCTCCATTTTGGTCAGATCTTCTTCTATATATACATGTATATATATACATATATATATATACATATACATGTATATATATACATGTATAT
>NC_056511.1:32695549-32715162 GCF_014905685.2 Nematolebias whitei | reverse complement strand
GATATATATATATATATATATATATATATATATATATATATATATATATATATATACTGTACACACAAGTGTTTAACCATCTCTTTCCCTTTCAACAGCAATATGAGTGTTTGCCTCCACAGAGCACCCTAAAGCTTTGAGAACATTACATCCAGCGTGCATCACGGTGCTTGCTGACTGCAGTGATGAGTTTCGGAGGCTTTGAGAAAACACGGCTCAGGAGCGCTACCTTGAAACAGGCTACCAGGCAATTGTTGCTATGCTACGGCAGAAGGCCCAATGAAAGTGTAGTGTGTTGCCTATCGAGGCTGAACTGCGCCACAGTGTTCCAAATATTTGTGTTTACACTCAAATCTTAAATGGCACACACAAGACAGGAAGAAAATGCTTGCTCAAGTAACTCTGAGAGGGGAGGGGAGAGCACGGCAACATGATGAGTAAGTTGAATAATAGCCACAAATTACATGCACTATATAACACCGGATGTCAGTTGGGATTCCTGCTATTTCCGTGCCCATACTTCCATGACTGACGTCTGTTTGAGATGATCAAGTGGCTTTTATAAAGGAGACACATTCACCTGGTGCTCATGATGTTGGATTAGCTCAATGTGCCGACATAATTGTAAAAGCACAAACCAGCCCTGATTGCCAATAAAGCATTAAACATGCCCCCGTTGCTCTGTATTTTGAAAGGATTTCATAAGACGCTTATCCTCGGGGCTCTGTGTGACATGAGTCAGACCGAGCAAAGGTTACACGTGTCAAACCGTCCACTGTAAAATAATAACTCCCACCAAGTGTTTGTGAGCGTTTCCATCTCATCCATTTATTTATTCACGCTCTCCCCACCTGTTCATTCTCCTAAATGAGAGAAGGCTTCGCCACCCTGCAGGCAACTAACTGACACAGAATGCTTCTCTGCGGTCCACACGGGAGCACTGCACATCTCAGAGAGTCACATGGGCTTTCTGGCTCCAAAATTAGCATGGCTGAGCTGCAACACTTGATGCTAAATAGCCACTGATGGAGGACAAACGCTAATATGAACGTGTAATTCTGTCCCCCGCCTCGGCTGGGTCCCTTTGCAATTCTCAGTGCTTTTCATTTAGAGAGCACGGTGTGTATTTACCCAGACCTCAGTGGCCTTTTATTGATATAAACAAAATGAATAATTAAGAGTTTGTAAAGGTCTGACATCAGGTTAATCTCCTCAGTTGCTTATCAATATCAAAACAGGGTATTTGTGACTCATCCAACAAAGTCAGTATTGTCTCCCTCCCTTCCTTTTGCATGTACGAGTGCTTATGGTCAGATACATGCATGCCTTTTATTTCTCACAGCGCAGATCTCTTACGAGTCTTTTACATCACACGGTCTTACAGCCAGATGGATCTCAGCATGCCACAGATTTACGTTTTATCAAACCCAGCGCTGCCGTCTGTCCATGTGAGGACAGCTTAAAGCCATGAGAAGACAGCAAAATTTAGCTGTTTGCATCCAAAGTGTCTCCACTTCATTTTTTCCTGAACTGAAATGTCAAAGACTGATGCAACAGCCTGCAGTTGTCTTTGCAACACTGAATCAATGGATGTCAACACCAACGCAACGCTCCGCCGTATTCCAAAAATATGCCGCACTTTCAGCAATAGTTGTCAAAAATAGCACCGTAGTATCCCTTCCTGTGTTCCTATCTGTAGTCTACGTGGGATTTCCACATGGAACTCCTGCATGAAAGGGTTAATGAATTCCTCACACAGATAGATGTTGCCATGGAAACAGCTGCGTGACTGCTTGCAGCTTGTATACACACAGGAGGAGAAGGAGCGAGAGAGCGAGAGAGAGAAAAAAAAACAATGGTGCCAAAGGTATTTTAAATTCTGCGAGCAGAGACTTTCCAATGCGCTCGGCCACATAAGTTTTTTTTTTTTTTTATACACAGTGCAAAGCAACAAAAGAGGGAGCCACGATGCACCTTCACTCCTTCACTGTCTCTGCCTCTTGACATTGCAGGTACATTTTCAGGAGCTCTGGACTTAATGCAGTCAAATGCAAAATAATGGCCTGGATGGGAAGGAAAATGGAGCTTTGTCTTTTTCTTTTCAATAAATAACATAGCATACACACACACACACACAGGCAGCATTTCATCAGAGAATAATTAATTCACAATATGAAACAGACCTTAGGCGATGCCTGGCAGTCGGGCTTGAAAAGAAGGAAAAGACTGAAAATTGATCAGAAGCTCGCATGGCTGCACACACAGACATACACATCATGCACATACAAAATAAATGATTTGTCACTTAAAATAATACACTCCTGTCATTGCTTTCAAAGTAGGTGGTGCAGCACACTGTGCAGGTGGAATAACCCAATCCATTTTGGCACAAAAACTGATTTTTGTACAATCCTCCCGACTGTGAGTCAATAGTCTGACCAACTGGACGTTTTTGCTTGAGTCTGCAAAATATAACTCTATTGGTGGGATTCTGCAGTGGCACTTTGATGCAAAGAGCAGAATTACTTTATTTAGATCCATAAATATTTTGCAATGAAAATCCTTTACGTCCGTTGACAACAGGTAGCCCAGTGGCGTGAGTTTCTGTAGGTGCATTGAGGATTTCAGCAGCGAAAAAAGACGTAAACAAGCAAACGGAGAAAAATAATGAGGGACAAACTTTGACTTATAAGACGGTTGGGCCTCTCGAATCAAAGACATGCACAGTGTGCAACTTTCTTTGTGTGTTTCGGGCTGAAAGGTTCAGAAGCACTTTATTTTGTTGTTTGTTTTTCCCCTCCTCCAATCAGAAACAAGAAAAGGGAATTCTCTCTGGATCTGAACCACATTCCATCAAAACATGTCCTGTCCATTCCTCTGGAATTATGTGCTCTATTTTTTTCCTCTGAAAAATGTGCAAGTTGTATCTAAGATGAACTAATGACAAAATAACAATAATCTAAATTGTGTGGGACGGTTGTTGTTCTTTAAATGCATTGAAAACTCAAAAAATAAGCACAGATGGCCACAGTCACATCACTTGTCCATCCTAACAAACATCAGATATGTTTAAAGAAGCAGGTTAGATTTCAGCTGTTGCAATCATGCGTTCAGTTAAGTTTTTAGGCCTCGTTCATTAAAATGAACTGGACTTTCTCTACACCATCGCACACACAGCTGGAACAGGAGCAGCAAACGTTCCGCTGAAAGCACATCGGAGCTGTGTAACAGTTTCCTGTGATTCCTTCTGCGGCACTCCGAACCTCCAGAGGGAGTTTGTAATTGATTAGATCGCTCGCAGCCACCACCAGTGACTAGATGTCATGACTATCAGTTTTTCTTACAGACGCAGAGAAGAAAGTCATAAACCAGAAGAGTGGGAGGTTCTGGGACTGTGTGAGGCAGGTACACCAGGCCATCTCATCTTATTTGCTTAATGAGCCGTGCAAAGAGACTTTTTTTTTACAGGAAGACATTAAACATCAGCTGAAATATGCCATCAAGCTGTTATATCCTAGATATTGTTAGTTTATGTTCATATTTATAAATTTTTAACTTTAGCTTGTGCTGACAGTGTGCTAAACTTCATCATGAAGGTTCACAAAGTGAAAACAGTTTGATAAATTATATAATGACAATTCAATATAAATGACCCACAAAAGAAATTAAGAAACACATCCCCCAGGGAAAATATATGTATTTTTCCATTTATGAAAAAATCTGAGCACACAGTTATTTCAGAATTGTAACAAAATGCTGAAATAACTACATCATGTCACTAGGTGGCGAGAATGCTTACATTAACGTTTAAATTCAGAGAAAGAATGCTTAGCTCAGCTGAAGATTCTCCCACCATCCAATTATTATTTTTATTAGTATATTTTCAATTGTCTTCTAGTTTTTAACTTTTCCATGCACAGATCAGGACAGACGTAAAATAAAGTGATGCAGATATATGAAAACAGGTAAAAATGTTTCATTTGTTGATTTGCACCACAGTTCATGCTCATTAATCCAGCTATAAATCCAACAATGTTCAGTCAGATTCAATCTGAGGAGCCACCAAACCAAATTGAATCCCACAAACAGCTCACTACCTTAGTGGGGAAAAAAAAAGTTTGCTGGTGATAAGATGGCCACTGGGGCCCTCCCTCTCCCCCATCAATTCCTCTAAGGCAGCCATGGTTCAAAACACCAAAGTTCATGCTCATTAATCCAGCTATAAATCCAAAAATGTTCAATTAGGTCATCTGGATGGTTTTCCACTCTGGGTGTATGCTATTTGTGGGATTCAGTTTGATTTGATGGCTACTCATATTGAAGGAGTCCTTCGGATGAAACCGCCCCAATGACCTGACTGAACAATGTTTGATTTGGTTTCGGAGGAAACACGTGATTGCGGGATTGTGAGATTGTTTCTGAAAATAACTACTAGCCCACACATCGGCACAAAAACAATGTATTTAAAAATCTCCACTTTGAGGGAGTTTTTCATTTCCACTGTTGCGTTTGTGCTAGCTCAGGATGAGACTGCAATGAAATGAAGACTCAATGCAATCTGCTGGTTTCCTGTCCTTCCTTAGATAGCTAACTTTACTAAATTGCATTTCATTATGTAACGTAGTAATCCCTCGCTACTTTGTGGTTTTTCAATGTAAGACTGTACACAGCACGATTGTCAACTTTAGTATTACTCGCGTGATTGGAATGGTACGTAATAAAAAGTTAATTAAAAAAAACTTTGGACAGACACCGCCATTTTGTAGTTTTCTTTCAATAAGACTATACTGTAATGCCAGTCAAAAGAACTACGCTATCCAAAAGCCAACAGTGCTTTCAGCCACTGCCTTCTGCCAAAATGGAGGGAAAGTTTTGCAATGTAAAGTCAGAAGTAACAATATATTAAGCTCACAGAACTGGCAGAAAAGTCACAAATAATTCTGAAGCTCAATTATCCACGAGCACATCAACCTGGATGGGGCGTTGGGCTTCATCGATGCGGGGACTGGTCTGCCGAGCCTGACTGGAACCGAGCTGCTGGTCTGCAGAGCTGATGAGTACCCATATAAAATTTTGTAGTACTGTATATCAAGTTCAAGTAAACTTTGTCGTTTCCACCACATGTGTTCCATGAGATGGAACAAAATTATGTACTCAGGGTCCAAGTTACATTTAACAATAGCAAAATATGAAGTATAAAATAAACAGTAAATAAGGATCTAAGATATACACTGAGATATACACTAAACACTAATAATGTAAAACAATATGGCATAACATCAGCAGCCCGAACATGAGTCTTTGGTGAGCAGATAGGTATGAATGAATACAGCAGCATGAGATAATCAGCAGCACAGATAAGTCACATGTCACCAATTAAAGTGGCATTACAGTGATTATCCTGGTTAGATATTCATGTAACAGTGTAACAGCTTCAGGGTAGAAGCTGTTCCTCAGTCTAGTGGTTCTGCACTGAATGCTCCTCAACCTCCTGCCTGAGTGGAGTGGGGCAAAAAGTGTGTGTGCTGGGTGAGTGGGGTCCTTCATGATGCAGGCGGCCCTCTTCCTGCATCTGGAGGTGTAGATGTCTGTGAGGGTGAAGAGACTGACTCCAACATCTTCTGCGCAGCTTTCACCACTCTCTGCAAAAGCTTTTCTTTCTGCAGCCTCCATGCCACACGTTGATGCTGGAGCACAGGATGCTCTCCACTGCACACCTGTAGAAGGAGGTGAGGACTGAGCTTCACAGTCCTATATACATATGTTATTAAAATTAGGTAGGTTTAAGAGTTTAGAACATTGTTAAGTATATTGCAAGAATGTGGGAAGGATTAGTAAAGTCTTAAAGTAAAAAGTAAAGCCTTAAAATATACATAAACACTAAATAATTATATCGTTCCTATACTTTGCGGTTTTTCACCTATCACGGTCTGGAACGTCTGGAACGTGACCCCTGTGATAATTGAGGGACTACTGTATGTGAATGTTTCTTTTCAGTGCCCTGAGAGAACTTATGTTGTGACTTGATGCTATACAGTATAAATAAACTGAACTGAATTGAAAAGTATTTTAAATGTTTTTTTTCACAGAAAAAAAGTGTTTTTAAAAAGTATTTTATGCATTAAAAAAAAAGCCATTGTAGCCATTGCTTCTACAAGCACCCTGCAGATGTTGGATGCTGTCTGTCATGGCACACTAAGATTCATAACTGGCTGTGATTATCGTACCCACCACTGCACCCAGTATTCACTGGTTAACTGGACATCATTAACTTCATGCAGACTCTCTCTCACTGGTGCATTTTCATCTTTAAATCACTTTTTGGTCTGCTACCTTCATACATCTCCTCCTACATGTCTCTGCGTGAGTGCAGCTACAGCGTGCGCTCTCAGGACATTATTACCTGAAGTGTTCCCGCAGTGCGTACTGAACTAGTCAAAAGAGCCTTCTCCTACTCCGCTCCTGTTTCCTGGAATATCTTGGAAAAAGATGTGAAGCTCTCGACCTTGATCTCTCTTAAGTGGCTTTAAGAATCTGTTGGACCAATGCAGACATGTTCCTGTTTTTTAGTTTTCTACATTCGCTTTATAATCTAGCCATTTTTATTACTTTTCTTGCTATCTTATTTGTAAAAAATTAAAATAAAAAAATTAAAAATCTGTATGCCTTTTTATAATTGTCAATTGTTGTCGCTATTGTCCATTGTTGTCATCATTCTTTGTTAAAATCAGGTCTCTCTTGTAAATGAGTCCTCGAGGCTCAATGGGATTAACCTGTCTAAATAAAAGTTGAATGAATGAAAAAAAAGCCATTGTAACATGTCTTATGGCAACCTAATATTACCACTTGATTACTTGGAGCCCATGGGTCAGTAAAATCCTTGTTTGGCCAGATCATTCTGTTATGACTTAAACTGTCTTTTTCCAAAGTTACAAAGTCACTGATCATGGACACTGAACAATAAGCGCATGCTTCATTTTAAGCACAAAGGTGCATTTAAAAAGTATTCTGAACATGAAGTTTGGAGATGTTTCAAGGTCTTTCTATAGAGTATTTTTCTTGTTTCTTTTTCGTTACAGGCTTGAGGGTGGGTGGACATTCCAGGAGTCTGAGGAGAAGCGAGGTAGACAGGTGAGTCTGGAGGTAAATAAGCTGATAGATAATTTTCTGGAATGGCATTGAACATCGGAGAAGTCTAATATTTAAGGAGTTGATGCGTTACAGCAAAGGAAACAAAGATGCTGCCACACTAAAATGTTGTACTAGAAAAAAAAAACTGTAAATTCTTAACAATATCTCAGTGAAAAGATATTCAGAGTTTAAAACGTACGCAGAAGTCAAATGAGCAGGAATAAGATTGGTACTAAAGAAGCAATAAAACTGTTTTTTTTCCCCTAGAGGATTTGTTAGACATTTATAACTACTGTTATGACATTGTAGTTAATATCAAGCAACAATACAAAACTTGTTGAAATCTGTCTTTGTTCAAAGTATCATTCATATTATTACAGCCATACATCCTCTTACCTCATTTAATGTCTATTTATATGCATGTTCAAAATAAAACGTGACAGTTAAGCCTGTAAATCTTTGATTCCAGTATGTTATATATTTTCTAAACCGTGACCTGATAAACAATACGTCTTAGTCCAGATGGTATCATATGGAGGGCACTGTTCTTCAGCTTTAACATTTATGAAGTGAATGAAACATTCAAAGTTATGAATTTATAAGGCAGAGCGACCATCTGCTGTACTGCTTCTTTGCCACGGAAACGAGAGTCATCCCCATCACATACTCCAAGTGTCAACAAATCACTCAAGGTCCTTGTTTGAAACTGCGGCACCAAAATAGTAGGTGGTATGCATTCCTTCAAGGAGTGCTCGGTCTTTAATTATAAAACAGTTTAGAAGCTGATCTCACATTAAAATGAATCAAATGCTTCAACTGCATACATAGATTTTGTTTACGGCACAGTTGGTAGAGCTGCTGCCTCTCAGCAAGAAGGTCACCGGATCAAATCCCGGCCGGGGGCCTTTCTGGGTGGAGTTTGCATGTTCTCTCTGTGCATGCATGGGTTTTCTCCTGGTACTCCAGTTTCCTCCGACAGAACAAAAACTTACATGTTAGGCTGATTGGTAACTCTAAATTGTCTCTAGGTGTGAGTGAGAAAGTGAATGGTTGTTTGTCTCGTTTGTCTCTGTGTGTCCCTGTGATGGACTGGAGACCTGTCCAAGGTATCCACTGCCTCCTATATATTGTCTGCTGGATATGGGCACCAGTGACCCCTGTGACCCAAAAAGGAAAAAGGTAAATGATAACCGATGGATTTTGTTTACGGAGCTTCAGCAGTTGCTCTGGTTTTCTCACTGTCCTTCAGTGGGCTAGAGGTTCTTAACTTTTCCAGTTGCTACAGGTCAAAAATTAGAATATCATGAAAAAATTTCAATATATTTTGTCAATCTTTTCAGAAAGTGAAACTCGTATATTATATAGATTCAATACACATAGTGAACATTTTCAAGCCTTTAATTCTTGTAATTTTGATGATTATGACTTACAGATAATTAAAAACCAAAATTCAGTGTCTTAAAAAAGTAGAATATTGTGAAGAGATTCATTTTTCATTCAACCTTTATTTATACAGGTTAATCTCACTGAGGCTCGAGGACTCATTTACAAGAAAAGAACACAGATGAGGTACATAAAAAAATAGGCAATCATACAAAAAGCACATGAAATGAAAAAATAAATAGAATAAATCATATAAAAACGAAACAAAAAAACAGCTACATTAAAAGTGATGTAAAATTGATTGAAAATTGGATTGTCTATTGTTGTCATCATTCATTGTTAAAAACAGGTCTCTCTTGTAAAGGAGTCCTCAAGGCTCAATGAGACTAACCTGTATAAATAAAGGTTGAATAGAAAAAAAAAAAAAGAATTAAAACAAGAACATGTCTGCAGTGGTGTTTCCGATGAACTTAGCAGATGTTTAAAGCCACTTAGAGAGGTCAAGGTCAAGAGCTTCAGATCTTTTTGCAAGATATTCCAGGAAACAGGAGCAGAGTAGGAGAAGGCCCTTTTGCCAAGTTCAGTCTGCACTGAGGGGACACTGCAGGTAATAATGTCCTGAGAGCGCACGCTGTAGCTGCACTCATGCAGTGATGTAGGAGATGTATGGAGGCAGCAGACCAAGAAGTGATTTAAAGATGAAAATGTACCAGTGATAGAGTCTGCGTGAAGTTAATTATGTCCAGTTAACCAGTGAATACAGGGTTGATGGATATGACAGTTTCAGCCAGTTATGAATCTTAGTGCACCATGATAGACAACAGCATCCAACATCTCAAGGGGCTTGTAGGAATGTTCATGTAAATAATGTCACCGTAGTCAATGGAGGGAAGGAAAGTCGCAGTTACAAGGCGTTTCCTAGCATTCAGAGTTAGACAGGATATATTTCTGAAAAAGAAACCCAGTTTAACTTTCAGTTTCTTTACCAAGTTTTCAACATGAGGCTTAAAAGAGAAATGCAAATCGACCAAAATACCCAAGTGTGTTTAAGAATCGACAAACTCAATAGGAAACCATTTGAAGATAAAATAGTAGGAAGAACTGCTTGTACCAATTTCCTGTTTGAAAACAACATCCCTTTGGTTTTATCAGCATTTATAACAAGTTTGAGGTGGAACAAATCTGACTGGATGATGTTGAATGCAGCTGAAAAACCTTAGCAACTGTTTTAGCTCGACAATAAACAACTGTATCGTCAACATAGAAATGTAAGGATGCATCAGGGATGCTCTGACCTGTGTAGATTGTAAAGAGGGTGGGTCCTAAGAATGAACCTTGTGGTACACTGTTGTTAACAGTTAGATAACTGGAGGAAGTACCATTATGTTGAACGCATTGTCTCCGATTTGAGAGATAATAAGAGAAGCAGCCTGTAGTGAGATCTGAGAAACAAATTTCTGAGAGCTTATAACACAAGATGCTATGATCCACAGTGTCAAAAACTTTAGACAGGTCTAAGAAAAGTGCAGCACAATAATCCTTAGCCTCCAATGCTTCAACAACGTCATTAAGAACCTTCAGTGAAGCAGTCGTTATGCTGTGTTGTTTCCTGAAACCAGATTGATGAAGGGGTAAGATGTTAAATGAGACCAAATACTTTTTGACAGTTTATCAGTTTTTCTAGAACCTTAGTTAAAATACAGAGTTTAGAGATTGGTCGATGGTTGTTCAGTATGATAGGCCACCTCCTTTCAGCAAAGGTAGAACAAAGGCTGTTTTCCAAGCATCTGGAACAGTATTTTGGCTTATGGACAAATTAAAGATGTGAGGCACCGTTCAGTCCTAATCATCTAATTAATTCCTACAGATGTGGCATTCCTCAAGTCAAGCCACTCCTGAACCAGAGACAATGGAAAGTTACAAAAAATAAAGGCTTGAAATATTTCACTCAATGTGTAGTTAATCTAAATAATATATGAATTTCACTTTCTGACGCGACTGACAAACAATATTGAGCTTTTTCATGCTATTCTAATTTTTTGAGATGTACCTGTATATGACCTCCTGAATATTAAGCACATATAGTTGTAATAAAGCATCCTTGTCAGAATTTTTATCCATGTCTGAGACACTTTAATGGTTTTTACTCAAGACTTTACTGGATAATGAGGCAATATAGTAAGACTTGATGTTACATCACTAGTGACTATGTGTACAAAGTAATTTTAGAACAAAATGTCTCATGCTGGATGTCACATTGTTTACATGAGAGCCCTGGATTCTGATACAAGTAATGAAAAAAAGAAGAAATCATGATGAGAGTGAACAGAAAGCTCCAAACAGAGGAAATCTCTGCATCTGGTGAGCTGTGTTTAGCCGCTGGAATTAATCAATAATTCCATCAGCAATCCCCTGATATATTATGATCATTTTGTGCGAAGAGGTAGTAAAATATTACTTATTACCCCTTTACAGTAATGTGGAGCTGTTATTTATTGTGCACATTATTTTTCTGTTCTTGAGTCAGCTCCAGTTGGACCCTGAATTTAAACCTCTGTGTCAAAGCCACACATATTACATTTTAAGATGCACTAAAATGATTTTTAAATATAAATTTCAATACTTTTAATTAAATACACATGGATCATTTGAAGATAAAGAAGCAGATTCCATCCTTCCATGCATTATCTTTACTTTGTACTTCCTTCTTCCTCATGGCTCAAAAACATGGAAATATTTTACAAAAAGTATGATTTGGCTGAAATTGATGCAAATGTACAACATTTTTTTAAACATTTATTCTTAAGGAAGTGTTAAACAGGTTTTAAATACACATGAAAAAGGCTTTATTAGATTTGTTTATATAAAAATTACTTTAAATCGTCGTTATTGATGCTCTTCTATTTGTTCATATTCTGTTGGAACTGATATTAAAAATATTCTGTTGACTGGAAACCAAACTACAACTAAATTTATTTTGCTAAGTTGACAGGAAAATCCCCTATCGACCTATTTTAAATGAGACAGACTACTTTTCTTAAATTTCGTTATTAACAGAGTAAAAGTAAAATAAATCAAAGTAAAGGAATGATCCTGAAACACTTGGCAGACTTGTTGCTCCAGCTGTGGCCTCGAAGGTTAATGGGCAGAGTACTTTTTGTACCTTTGGTTTTGCTAGTCATGCAGGACGGAGCCTTTGGAACAGATTCAACAGAATTAAATTGGGAAACCCAATGTTTTTCTCTCATGTTTCACTTGATTCAGTATCACTGTCCTCAGAATAACCTAGGACTGAAAGTCAAGCTGTGGTTGGTTTACTTGTTTCTGGGACACTATCAGATTGAATCAGCAGCTGGTTAGACTGTACCATTCAGGGTTGCCAAATAAGAAATTACAAAAATTGCGAACTGCGTCTTCAAAATTATTGTATTTTGATCCAAACTATTGTATGTTCTGAGTTTCAATGTGCTTTCTTGACCATCATGTGTAGGGGAATAAGATGAGGTGTTGTGATTGGCATTGGGGTTGCACACCTGGCCACTTGGTCTGTGTGGTTGGATCTGATATGAGAAAACTATTGATCACATATCATATAGACTAGGCTACAGTATCCAAAGTGTGTTGAGGGTCATTTGCAGCCATTGGAGTGATTTTGTGCAGCCCACAATGCAATTAAAGAATGGAGTAATTTTTGCCTGCAGGCTTAACTGGTTGATGCATTAGACCTATGTGGATCATTTTATAGTGATACTTTCCTTTGACTATAATCCATCCATCCATCCATCCATGCATCCATCCATCCACCCATCATTTTTACCTGGTTCTTCCTTTCCAGGTCACTGGGGTCACTGGTGCCCATGTCCAAATATCACTGTACGAGAGGCGGGGGACACCCTGGACAGGTCTCAAGTCCATCACAGGGTATAATTATTCTATTAATATATTCTTTGGATGGTACAAAGCACCACAAACCTTTACTGACTTCTACCAAAAAGTAGACTTTTAGAAAACTATTTTTTCAAAGTAAAATAACTGCAGTTGATTTAATAATTGATGGAGGGAAATTGGAAAATTTTAAAGGAATATAAAGTGGTATCATCTACATTCATTTTGATGATTTATTAAATGTCCCTTCAAACCTTCTGTGAATTTGTTTTATCAACTGCCAGCTATGATTTTTAAGTACTTCAATCACACTTTTGGACCATCCATAGTCCAAAAGACTAATCAACCCACTTTATTGTGACAGTTTTTAAACAATGGGCACTTATACTACACTTTTATTAGCTACTCTTTTTAAAATAGAATAAAATCATCTTTACAAGCACATGAAAAAAAATTGACCCCCAAAACATCCAATAAATTAAATCCTTAAAAAAAAAGGTTAATGTTCATGAATATGGGCACCAGTGACTCCAGTGACCCCAGTGACCCCAGCGACCTGAAAAGGAAGAAACGATTTCTTTGACAGTTTTGGCCCACTTATGAAAAAGTTTGGACACTTCATGGTAGACCCTAAAACAATCATATAAATACAATAATATTAGTATAACTGGCAACACTGATACTGATCACTGAGTCAAATGGAATACTCTGTTATTGGTAACTATTGAGTAAAATAATTTGTTATTTCATAATCATGTAGTTAAGATTACATTTTTAAGGATGGCCTCTTGGATTTCAAAGAACTCAAATTTTTACAGGTCAAGGATATTTCCTTTTCTCACATTTAAGTCAACATTTCATAATGAAACCAAAATAATATTGAACAGGAATTCACTGTGTGGTGTTTATAGTCATTGTACAAAATCTGTTCACTTTTGCACATAAAAACCCAGATTCTCCATCCAATCCCACCTCAACTAAAACAAGGTTTAGTTGTACCACTCGGAGTGTGTCTCATTGGTTTGAACTCATTGTCATAAGAAGCGTAACAGGAGTAATCGCAAGTGATGAGGGCAAATGTTGGTGTGTTTAAAGCATCTGCTGAGGTGAACTGAGCAGCCAGCCATGACACATGAAAGCATGTGAAGGCTGACGTATTTTGTAGGCTGATATTTTTAGAAAATTATATCATTCTTGATCAGATTGGAGAAGATGTAACATGGGAAAGCATTCAAGCATCGTGACAGGGTATATATTTAGACCTGCCCGATGTTAATTTAAATCCTGCTGGAGGAGTGTGAGAGGCCAAAGGGCAGATATATATGTTTTGTGTTTAACTGAAAAGAAAAATAATCCCAAAGCAAAGCTACCATCACATTCAACATGATTCAGAATGGCTGCAACAGCTAATCAAGCTCAGCAAAAACAAAACTGGCTAGAACATCACCAATTTTACAAATACTGAGCTAAAATGTGCTGTGGAAGTAACTGATAGTCATCCTCAATACATATTCTGAGCATTAACAGATCAGAAAAGAACTTTGTTTAAATATTTGGCATGCAAGGTGTGTAGTGTGCTAAAAGGCTCGGTTAGCTTGGTTAGCTTCAGAGCTCCACTACAATTTTATTTAATAACGGGTTCTCTCTTTTTCGAGCTACTTGACAGATATGTGACAGAGGTACTGTATGAAGATGGGTTAATCAGTGACATGAGACGTTAATTTTCTTTGACCCATCAAAATAAATGTGGCCATTTATTAACAGAATCAAAATTTAACATCAAAACATTGTACACTTGATTAGACTGGTCTGGTTCTGATTAATAAAACTTGGCACGTTTTACTTAATAAACACAACAGACATTTCTGAAGGCATCTGGATTTATTACTGGCAAGATAGAAGTTTAAAGATGGGAAATTAAGGAGTTTAAATGGAGAGAAAAGATGGATGAGGGAAAGTGTGTTGACTAAGTATGGCACCCTTCATCCGACCCCAGCTCAGCCCCGGTACACTCGGTAGGGAAGTGACTCGTTACCTTTGCAGAAGATAGGTCAGCTCCGGTACGGAGTTCCATTTCAACGCTACCTTTCAGCGTCTCCTCAGGATGGCTGAGAATCGTCCGAAGTAGTGACGGTACTCCGTTCAACAAACACGCTCATCTAGAGCAACTCCAGAAGAACTAGAAAAGCCTCCGAAGAGACTCAGAGGAACTTCAGAAGAATTCAGGGGAACTCCAGCAGAACCCAGAGGAACTCCATCCGAACTCCATCAGAACCAGAAGAACTAACGGAACTAAGAGGGACTCACGGAACTCAAAGGAACTCAGTTCCAGGAAGTGTCGACTTTTAAAGAGTTCTGCTTCCGGTCACTTTTAGTAAGTCCTGATTGGTTGAAGGAACCAACAGGGGTGTGGTTTTAGTGGCGTCAAAGGGTTTTTACAAGTCGAGAAAACAGCCAAAATGTTTAGGAACAGACAGAGAAAGTTTTGACGAAGTGAGAAACACTGCAGGTGCCAGTTCTCTTGTTTACTGTCTGAGAGCTTTAAAAACACGACAGCTTGTTCCAACAACTTGTTTTGGACTGTCTCCGACTTTTGACCGACATCACTCTTCTCATTTCACACAGAAGATCAAAAAATGCGTAATTACTTTGTAAATAGACATTTAACTTGATTTCTAATTTAAATGAGGATTAAAAAATCATTAATACTGTTTCACAGTTGAGTTAAAATGAGTGGTTCACTTCAACATTTAAAAATGGTATGAACCAAACACACTTTTGATTATCAAGATATTGTAAAATAGTAATGATAATGTAAAAAAGAGAGTGTTCTTTCAATTGATTAGTTCAGGATACAATTAGAAATTCTCTGGATGAGCTAATTTGTAATTCTGGATTCAAATCAATGTAATAACAGTTCCTGTCCCATGAAGGTCTTCAGAGGCAGGTTTTGATCAGAGGCCTAGTTCACTACAGGTGCAAGGCCAAATACGCAATTTCCTTCAAGGGCTGGTAATTGTTTTAGCTAATGAAGCTAACATTTCTATTATAATTGCATTTTTATTTTTATGATTGTTTTCATTATTTTTATGAAAGGTAACTTTTTTTGTAGAATGATTGTTGCAATGGTGGTGTTTACCCAAAAATACAAACTGAGGACCACAGACTCTTAGATAATAAAGTGATTTTATCTACAGTGCGGGAACCTGTGGAGGTAGGAGAAGCATCAGGAACTGGAAGGAGGGACTGGTAGATGGTGCAGGCTGTTGATCTCTTACAGGCAGGTAGGTGAGAGGTAGCGTTGAGAGGAGGGCAGAGGATTACAGGTAGGTTCAGATCCAGGATTGGAAAGCACAGACAAGTGGCTAGATGGTGGCGGAGCAACTGAAGAAGATCCACAAGGAGGTACAAAGATCCACAGGAGTTGAGGATTGGAGGAAGGTGACAAGGGACCTAGGAATGGAGGCTCAGAAAACAGGTTCTGGAAGAACTCAAGGAAAACACAAGGAAGATGGTAAATGGACTGTACTTATATAGTGCCTTTTTATCTTATCAAGATACTCAAAGCACTTATCTGTGTCCTCATTTACCCATTCATACAGCACTCTACTGTATCTATACAAGATTAATCAGAGCTTTATCACATTCATACACCGATGTGACACACATCAGAGGCAATGAGGGGTTCAGTGTCTTGCCCAGGGACACTTTGGCATGTGACTGCTGGTGGAATCGAGGATGACTGCTCTAACCTAACTATTTTATATTATTAGTATATATTATTATAATATATTAATATTATATTATACTTAATCTGAGATTTAATACAAGGAGACCAATAGCACTAATACCAGTATGTAAGTAATGCTCCAGCAGGGAGGGGAGCTCTTCTGCAGCCTCTTATGGTCCTGGAGCTTGTTAGTAGAATGATCCCCAGCTGTTGCTTGTTGGTGCCACCCTGGACTCACGAACCTGCAGGAAGAGATACAATCCTGCAATGATAGTTTTATCCACGGACTGGAAATAGTGACATTTTCTTATAAAAGTGTGTAAAACTGTTAAGGTTTATCATTTTTGTATTTCTTGTTTAATTTTTTTTTATTACAACAAAATAAATGTTGATTATTATTATTATTGATCTTTGCACAGAGACGGTGTTGCAGGTGTCAGCTGGATGTTTTCAGCTAGTGTACTTTTAGTGAACCATTGTTGTGCGCATCAAATGGACAGTTTCCTGCGTCAGTCCTTGTCCGAGTTTAGAAGGAGTTGTTTTTTTTTTAGCTGAGGAAGTTGTTAGTGTTCATTTGTTTAGATTGTTTTCAGGTTCTTTAAGTTTTCATACAAAAAATATAAATAGTGCAAAGAAATATGAACTCAACCTCACAACACTGCATCACATAAACTACAAATATGTCTCTCAGAGCAGAACTTGCACTGCTGCACAGTGCACAGTTTTACTGATTCTGCATAAATAAGACACTGTACTCTCTCATTAAGGGTTCAGGCATTGATTTCTGCAACATGTCTGCACAAGCAAATCTGAAAACAACTGCATCAGTGGGGTGCATTTAACCAACGAGAACACAGAGAACAGATCAATTTCTCAAATAATTGCACTTTTAGCACACTTTAAAAGAAAATAAAGTTAGAATTAAAAGTTTTAATGTTGGTTGCAACAAATTAGAAACTCCTCAGGGACTAAAAGAGGAACTGTCATTAACTAAACTTTTTCATTAAGGATCTAAAGTTTTTTAAAATTATTATTACAAAGTATTAATATAAGGTTATGGTAGCAGTAGCTCAGTTGGTAGAGTGAGAGAGTGAATGGTTGTTTGTCTCGTTTGTCTCTATGAGTCCCTGTGATGGACTGGAGACCTGTCCTAGGTGTCCCCCACCCCTCTCCCAGTGATAGCTAGACATTGGCCCTAGTGACCCCTGTGACCCAAAACGAAAGCAGCGAGTAAAGATAATGGATGAATGGATGAATATAAGGTTTGAGTTGTTCTGCATCCATCCATCCATCTATTATCTTTACCTACTTCTTCTTCTTTGTACATGGCAATTGTTTTTACACTTCTTGATGCATTCACTGACCACCGACCACCAACAGTGCAGATGTACTAAAACAGATACTGATTGTATGAAATGCAGATAAAACACAACTGAGCCTGCTTGTGCTTTCAGACGAACCTAATCATGTTATATTACATAAAATCATAAAATTAAACAAGTTCATATTGATAAAACTGTTTTAAATCTTCCTATCTTTATTATTAGTGTGCTCCAGTAGATTAAATCATCAACAATGGAGAGAATGTCAAGTCAGGGTTTACTACACACCATCAAGTCTTGTACAGTTCATGGGAGTCAGAAGTACTGATGGACTAAGACAAGAACAAAACAGCATTTGGAGCCGGGGGCCACCAGTTTCTGCTGATGAACCGCTGTCCAACATGCATTTGAATGACCTCATCTGTCAGGTTCAGCACATTTGTGGGTTTCAACGTCTTTTCAATCTACTCATGACTTCCAATCTGACTTTCAGAAATACAACAGTAGTCCATCGCTACTTGGTGGTTCGACTTTTGTGGACTCGCTATATCGCAGTTTGTCAACACACCATACCATTTTATTTATAGAGCACTTAAAACAGCTACAAGGTCAACCTAAGTGCCTTACAGACAGAACAACAGGTAACACACAAAGCAAAATACAAAATGAAGTTAAATCAGAATATAGACAAAAAACGATGCAGATAATAACGACTAACCAGTGTGGAGCGTACAGGTTCAAAACACAGATCATCTGGTGTTGAAAGCTACGGAATAGTAGTGGGTTTTTAAACGGGATTTGAAAACCGAGAGAGAGGGGGCCTGTCTGACGAGCAGAGGTAACTCGTTCCAAAGTATTGGTCCTGCTACAGAGAAGACCCTATCACCTCTGCGCTTAAGACGAGTTCCTGGAACAGTGAGAAGTAACTGGTCCGCTGACCTCAGAGAACGTGGTGGGACATAAGGTTGTAGCAAATCAGAAAGATAGGGTGGGGGGTGAAACTGTTCAGTGATTTGTAGACATACAGGAGTATTTTGAACTGGATTTGAAGGTGAACTGGTAGCCAATGCAGGGAGGCCAAGACTGGTGTAATGTGCTCTCTTTTGCCTGTACTGGTTAAAAATCTGGCTGCTGCATTCTGGACCAGTTGTAGTTGTGCAATGGAGGTCTGACTGATACCAAACAAGAGCAAATTGCAGTAATCAAGCCTAGGTGTAATGAATGCGTGTATTACTGTCTCCAGGTTATTTTTGGACAAAATGGGCTTCAACTTAGAAGGTTGCCTCAGTTGGAAAAAACATTAACATATATATACATATATATATATATATATATATGTATATATATATATATATATATATATATATATATATATTTTTTTTTTTTTTTTTTTTTTTTTGACACATGATTATCAACTTTAATATTACTCACGTGATTGGGACAGTACTGGATACAGTACTCTACAGTAAAAAGTTAACGAAAAAATTAAAATACTTCGTACAGGCACCGCCATTTTGCAATTTTCTCTCAATAAGCCTACACTGTATTTCGGCTCATAACAACCACATTTCCCAGAAGCCAACAGGGTCCCGCCGAGAAGCTCCGTTTCCTTCTGCTGAAATACTAGAGGGAATGTTTTGATCTGACTGGAAAATGCTCGGTGCTTATTACAGTGACTTTGACACCCAGTGGATCCAGATAGTCGCATGGAACCCACCGAACCAGAGCAGAACCAGACCTCCAGACCCATCACTGAATTTTGAGAGTTGGTAGCCAGCCCACAAGGAGCGGGAATGCGCCACAGTAGATTGGGACTCCATCCAGGGCCCATTGGGACTTTATTCATCCAGACTTGGATTTAAACGACCACCTTTGGTCCCGCGCAGAACACCCCCAAATGTGGTTCGGATCTCAAGGGCTGCAGTGAACTGGACCAGAACCAGACCCCCAGACTCAGCGGAGAACCCAAGAGCTCCTAGCCGGCCCACGAGGACTTCAAGGATTTAAGGATTTTTTTATTGTCATACCAGCTCACATTTTCTTGTTTATGGTATGAAATTTGGAATATTAACAAAAAAATAAATACAAATATGGCAATCTAAAAACCATTAAAAACTTGAAGTCCTCGTGGGCCGGCTAGGAGCTCTTGGGTTCTCCGCTGA
>NC_056511.1:32651446-32690549 GCF_014905685.2 Nematolebias whitei | reverse complement strand
CTCCGCCCCTGCATAGATTACCGTGGGCTGAATAAGATTACTGTCAAGAACAAGTACCCATTACCTCTCATGAACTCTGCTTTTGACCTTCTGCAAGGGGCCAATGTGTTCACCAAACTTGACCTTCGTAATGCTTATCACTTAGTTCGTATCCGTGAGGGGGATGAGTGGAAAACAGCTTTAACACCCCCACTGGACATTATGAATACCTGGTCATGCCTTTTGGGTTAACCAATGCACCTACTGTTTTTCAGAGTCTGGTCAACGACGTGTTAAGAGATATGGTCAATCAGTTTGTTTTTGTTTATTTAGATGATATCCTCATTTTTTCTAGAGATCTCCCCACTCATCGCAAACAGGTCCATGCTGTTCTTACCCGTCTTTTACAGAACGGACTCTATGTTAAGGCAGAGAAATGTGACTTTCATGTATCATCCACATCATTCTTAGGTTTTGTTATATCTCCAAACAAGATGGAGATGGACCGTAACAAGATTACGGCTGTTGTAGATTGACCAAACCCCAAGGACCGTAAACAACTTCAAAGGTTCTTGGGGTTTGCTAATTTCTACCGCAGGTTTATTAAGGGATACAGCCTCATCTCCAAACCTCTCCACTCACTGACTTCCACTAAGTCCCGTTTTGTTTGGTCCCCAGTCGCCGAAGAGGCATTTAACAAACTTAAGGCCCTGTTCTCATCCGCTCCCATCCTTCAGGCCCCCAATCCAGAGGAACCCTTCATTGTCGAGTTTGATGCCTCCAGCACCGGGGTGGGGGCTATACTCAGCCAACGCAGCAGAGAGGGGCGTCTTCACCCTTGTGCCTTCTTTTCTAGAAGCCTCTCTGCTGCTGAACGCAACTACGACGTGGGTGATCGGGAGTTGCTGGCCGTTAAACTCGCCTTGGAGGAGTGGCGCCACTGGCTGGTGTGGTATCCCCCTCAAGAATCGCCTCCAGGCGATCCAAAACGCTTCTCAGGGTGCGCTTGGAAGAAGGTAGTGATGAGGCTGGGGTCCAAGATGAATGAACATGGGATCCAAGATCGCTCCTCAGGACCGTAACCCTCCCAGTCCACTAGGTACTGGAAACCTCTCCCCCGGCGCCGGACATCCAAGATCTTCCGGACGGAAAAAGCTGGATGATTGTCGATCAACCGGGGGGGGAGGAGGGAGGTTGGTTGGAGGGCTCAACGGGCTCTCAGATACCGGTTTAACCTGAGAAACATGAAAGGTAGGGTGTACCTTCATGGAGGCAGGAAGTAGGAGACGGACTGCTGCTGGGTTGATGATCCTCTCGATAGGAAAAGGACCGATGAATCCAGGAGCCATCTTCCTGGAGAGGTCCTTGAGGTGGATGTCCCTGGTGGACAACCACACCCTTTGACCAACCTGGTAAGGCGGCGCCGTCGAGCGGTGGCGGTCAGCGTACTTCTTATTTTGGGCAGCTGTCCGAAGAAGGGCTGACCTGGTCTGTCGCCAGACTCGACGACAACGTCTGAAATGGTGTAGGACCGAAGGTACCATGCAATCCGTTTCCTGACTGGGAAACAGAGGAGGCAGGTACCCCAGCGACGCTTCAAAGGGAGACATACCAGTTGCAGAGGTCTTTTGTGAATTGTGCGCATACTCAACTCAGACCAGGTGACGGGACCAGGCCGAAGGATTGTCCTCCACGATGCAGCGCAAGGTAGCCTCTAGTTCCTGATTGCATCTTTCAGCCTGGCCGTTGGATTGTGGATGATACCCAGATGTGAGACTTGCGGATGCCCCCAGTGTCTTGCAGAACGATCGCCATACTTGAGAAATAAACTGGGGGCCTCGGTCGGAAACTATGTCTGAGGGGATGCTGTGGATTCTGAAGACGTGTTGGACAAGGAGCTGTGAAGTCTCAAGGGCTGAAGGTAGCTTAGGAAGAGGAATGAAATGGGCCGCCTTAGAAAACCTGTCGACGACGGTCAGTATAGTGGTGTTCCCCTCTGAGGGAAGTAAGCCTGTAACAAAGTCAATGGAAATGTGTGACCAAGGGCGACTGGGTGACGGTAGAGGATGAAGGAGGCCAGCCGGGGGTTGGTTCCCTGTTTTATTCCTGGCGCAGGTGGGACATGCCACGACAAACTCCTTCACGTCTTGGGAAAGGGTTTGCCACCAAAAATGTTTCTTAGTAAGTGCGAGCATGCGAGTTATGCCAGGGTGGCAAGAAAGTCTATTGGTGTGGACACACTCCAGAACCTTGGCCCTCATGGAAGAGGGAACAAATAAGGTTCTGGGGGGTCCAAGACCAGGGTCAGGTTCGTGTTCATGTGCCTCTCTGATCTCTCTCTCTATAGGCCAAGTAAGTGCCCCAATAATGCAGGTAGAGGGTACGATGGATTCTTGACGGTCAGGGGTATCTGGAGGTGAAAACTGGTGGGAGAGTGCGTCAGGCTTCACATTCTTGGATCCCGGCTTGAACGTGAGTTAAAAGTTGAACCTATTGAAAAAGAGTGACCAACGGGCCTGTCGGGGAGTCAAACGTTTAGCATCTCTCAAATAGGTTAAATTTTTGTGATCAGTCCAGATTAAGAAAGGAGTCTCTGTTCCCTCTAACCAGTGCCTCCACTCTTCGAGGGCCAACTTGACGGCGAGGAGCTCACGATTGCCCACCTCGTAGTTCCTCTCTGCTGGAGAAAGACGTTGAGAGAAAAAAGCGCATGGGTGAACCTTGTTGTCCTCTGAGGACCTCTGGAACAGAACGGCCCCGACGCCAGAATCAGAGGCGTCGACGTCTAGGATGAATTGACGGCTCGGGTCCGGATGAGAAAGGATGGGAGGTGAAGAAAAAAGTTCTTTTAATTTCTTAAAAGCGGTATCTGCTTCGGGGTTCCATTTGAAAATTTTATTTATGGAGGTGAGTTGTGACAGGGGGGCCGCAACTCTACTATAGTTACGAATGAAACGCCTATAGAAGTTAGCGAACCCGAGAAAGCGTTGAAGTTGTTTCCTAGTCTCCGGGGTGGGCCAATCCACTACTGCTCGGGTCTTTTCAGGATCCGTGCGATAGTGGCCTTTACCAAAAATGAACCCAAGAAAAGACACAGAGGAGACGTGAAACTCGCATTTCTCCTGTTTGACAAATAGCTGATTTTCATAAAGACGTTGTAAAACTGCTCTAACATGGGTAACGTGCTGTTCGGGGTTCTTGGAGTAAATGAGGATGTCGTCAAGATAGATGAATACGAAATCACCGAGAAAATCTCTAAGTATGTCGTTTATTAGGGCCTGGAACACTGAAGGGGCATTGGTAAGGCCGAAAGGCATTACCAAATACTCAAAATGACCTAGAGGAGTCCTAAAGGCGGTCTTCCATTCGTCACCACTTTTAATTCGCACGAGATGATAGGCGTTACGCAGATCGAGTTTAGTGAAAATGGTTGCGGACTGAAGCTGTTCATGAATTGAGTCTATGAGAGGGAGAGGATATTTGTTCTTTACTGTTATGTTGTTTAAACCACGATAATCAATACAAGGACGCAGGGTCTTATCTTTTTTAGAGACGAAGAAGAACCCCGCTCCTAACGGAGAGGTGGATGGTCTAATAATACCGGAGTCCAACGACTCTTCAATGTAAGTCTTCATTGACTCTCTTTCTGGGCCAGAGATGTTAAACAGCCGACTGGCAGGAAAAGGGGCACCAGGAAGAAGGTCAATGGCGCAGTCATAAGGGCGATGAGGCGGGAGAGATAGAGCCTTACTCTTACTGAAAACAGGGGATAAATCTTGATACTCGGAGGGAACCTGGGACATGTCAATCTCATCGTCGGGACTGGGGTTCTGGGAAGGTTTCGAGATACCGGAGCGAAGGCAGTTCTTTAGACACTTGTCGCTCCATCTCTCGATCCTACCCAGTTCCCAATTAATGTGTGGATTATGTTTCTTAAACCAAGGATGACCCAAAATGACTTGCGTAGAAGGGGATTCAAAAACGAGGAAACTGGTGTGCTCGTGGTGATTACCGGACGTGATTAAATGAAGATCGGTGGTCTTATATTTGATCTGGGCAAGGGTTTCATCTGTAACACCGGCAATATTGAGGGGCTGAATCTCTACTACGGGAAGTGCGAATTCATTAACTAATTTTTGACTGATAAGATTTTGCTCAGCACCCGAATCTAACAATGCTGAGACGGAAAAACGATTCTGAATATTTTGAATTACGGTGGGTAACATTAATCTGTGTTGTTGTAGAGAGAATGAGGATCCATCCATCCATCCATTATCTTTACCCGCTTATTCCATTGTGGGTCACGGGGGTCGCTGGTTCCCATGTCCAGCAATCACTGTGCGAGGGGCGGGGTACACCCTGGATGGGTCGCAAGTCCATCACAGGGCCACATAGAGACAAACGAGACAAACAACCATTCACTCTCTCATTCACACCTAGGGACAATTTAGAGTTACCAATCAGCCTAACATGCATGTTTTTGGACTGTGGGAGGAAACCGGAGCACCCGGAGAAAACCCACGCATGCACGGAGAGAACAGGCAAACTCCACCCAGAAAGGCCCCTGGACCGGGGTTTGAACCAGGGACCTGCTCGCTGAGAGGCAGCAACTCTACCAGTTGTGCCACCGTGCTGCCGAGAATGAGGATGTACCTACCAATACCTCTCTCTTTATTGGTAGGCACTCTCGTTTCCCCGCATGGGGCACGAGGCAATATAATGACCCTTACTACCACAATAAATACAAAGATTGTGACTCTGACGTCTGTTCCGTTCGGCAGGAGTTAAACGGGCCCGTCCAACTTGCATAGGCTCGGGTTCATGTAACGCAGGCTGTGGTGATGACGTAGACGCAAAATGACTCTGGGATTTGTAGTTTTCAACGGGGAAGCTATTTGGTGACGGACCTAACCCGGAAGTGAAGAATTGCCGGGAGTCGAAGTGTCGCTCACGGCAACACTCCCGAAAACGTTTGTCTATGGAAATAGCGAGGTTAACAAGAGCGTCGAAGTCGGAAGGTTCATCACGTGCAGCTATCTGGTCCTTTATGTGGTCTGAAAGGGAATTTAAGAAGGTGCCCTGGAGCGCCCTTTCATTCCAACCAGTTTGTGCTGCGATGACGCGGAACTCGAGGGCGTGTTCGGAGACGGGTCGCCGGCCCTGACGTAAACCCAACAGACGTTTTTCTGCGTTGGGTCCCTGCAATGGCCTATCAAATATTTTACGGAACTCTGTAAGTAATAAATTAAACGAAACAGATCTTAACTCATGTTGTTTCAAAAAAGATGTTGCCCATTGTAAGGCGTTACCCTTAAGCTGACTGATGAAGAATGTGATCTTTGCGTTGTCAGTGTTGTAAAGTCCTGGGGCTCCGTTGAAGGCAAGCTCACACTGAAGAAGAAAACCTCCGCACTGGTCAGGGTTTCCCGAAAAAAGTTTGGATGGTTTGACGAGGATGTGTCCCGCAGTGTGGCCTGTCAAGCACGTGCAGGCAGGAACTGGCTCTGGAGGTGCGACTGGAGCTACAGGAGGAGGAGAAAGAGTCTGTTTAATGGCGTACACCATATTTCCAAGCTCCTGAAGGTTAGACTTAGTCTCTTGGTTCTGTTTAAACATGCATTCCAACATCTTCTCCACCCCAACGAGGCGTTCCTCTTGGGAAGGTGGCGAGGCCGGCTCGTTCCTGGCCTTGTTCTGGGTCTTAGATGGCTGGAGCATTTCTGTGGTATCTCAGGAGTGACCCAATCGAACGAGACCCGGAACGACACGAGACTCAGAGTAAAAATAACAGTGTTTATTTATTTACAGTGATAAACTGGCTGCACAGGCATCAGGACTGGAACTCCTGGAAACAGAGGACAAGTTCAGCTGGGGCAGGTAAGTTGTTTGGTATAAACTTGCAAGTAGCTTTCTTATCTTACAGTTGGTGGTTCTTGTAGGAGTTGATCCAAGAGATACCCAGAGTTTCCAGAGGAGATGGTGAGATGGAGGCACTGTGCAGCAACCTCAGAACAGGACGAATACTCCCAGAGACTGAGTGGATAGGCACGAGAGATCAGAGCTTGGGCAAGGCACGAGAGATCTGAGAGCTGGAACCCGTGGAAACAGGACTGGACTCAGGAGGCGACGAAGAACTGCAGAAACAAGATCACAGGGTAAGACTTGTATTCCATGAAACACTAAATGGCTAGAAACATTAAGTACCGGGGGAACTCAGTGCTCTAGCGTCGAGTAGACTTGACTGCAGGCTTAAATAAGAGCAGGAGCTCATCAGGGAGATGACCGTCAGCTGGGGGTGATTGGCGGCCATCTTGGAAGCTGCAGCAAGTGCTACTCTCACAGCTGGAGGGCTCCAGATTTCCCTTCCAGGTGTGGACGGATCACAAGAATCTGGAGTATCTCAGGTCAGCACGCCGGTTGAACCCCCGTCAGGCCAGGTGGGCACTCTTTTTCTCTCGCTTTAATTTCACGTTGTCATACCGTCCGGGAGAGAAAAACGTCAAGCCGGACGCTCTTTCCCGCCTTTTTGAGGGTGACTCCTCTCAACCTGTGGAGGAGGAGGGCTTCATCCTGCCAGAAACTACCCGCCTGGCCATGACTCGACTAGAGGCTGACCTGAGAACCTCCTGTCGGTCTCGTCCTCCTCCTCCTAATTGCCCTGACAATCGTCTGTTTGTTCCTCCTGAAATGATTAAGAAAGTTTTAGAGTTTTGTCACTCTTCCCGTTTGTTTTGCCACCCAGGGCTTACCAAGACCCTTGCGGTGGTCCGGGCACAATTCTGGTGGGACACCTTGTTTCAGGACGTTAAATCTTTTGTGCATTCCTGTCCCCTCTGCTCCAAGTCTAAGACCTCCAGGCGTCCTCCTGCGGGACTACTTCGCCCTCTTCCCTGTCCCAAACGTCCATGGTCCCATATTGGGATGGACTTTGTAACCGGCCTCCCGAACTCTGAGGGTCATACGGTCATTCTCACGATTGTTGACCGATTCTCTAAGATGACCCATCTTGTACCTCTCTCCAAACTTCCCTCCTCTAAGGAGCTTGCCCACATCATGGCCCGTGAGGTGTTTAGACTCCACGGGCTTCCCCTGAACATTGTGTCCGATAGAGGTCCTCAATTCATTTCCCTCTTTTGGAGGGAATTCTGTAACCTTTTAGGTATCTCCATCAGCCTCTCTTCTTGTTTTCACCCTGAGACTGATGGACAGACTGAGAGGGCCAACCAGGAGGTGGAGGGCAAGTTGCGACTCCTTTGTCAGAAGGACCCTGATAAATGGTCCCTCTCTCTGCCTTGGGTTGAGCACGCGCTCAATTCCCTCCCCTCCTCAGCTACTGGTCTCTCCCCCTTTTACGTTGTTTTTGGTTTTCAGCCTCCCGTCCTCTCCCTTCAAGAACGCAAGGCTGTGGCCCCCTCGGCTCACCTGGCGGCCCTCAGATGCCAGAGGACCTGGAGAAGGGCCAGACGAGCCCTGCTCAAGACCACGGCGATCTACATTAGGAAAGCTGATCGCCGTAGGTCTTGTCAACCCAACTACGCGGTGGGCCAAAACGTCTGGCTCTCCACCAAAAACCTTCCCCTCAAGGCACAGTCTCGCAAACTCGCTTCCCGTTTTATTGGTCCCTTCCCCATTTCCAAGATCATTAACCCGGTCTCTATACGTCTCACCCTTCCCAAGTCGCTTTGCGTTCACCCTACCTTCCACGTCTCCTGCAATAAACCCATTGTAACATCCGAATTTCACTCCCATGTTTGTTCCCCCCCACCCGCCCGTCTGATCGACGGTTCCCCTGCTTACACCGTCCATCGCCTCCTCCGATCTAGGAGGAGGGGTCGGGGCCTTAAATATCTGGTTGATTGGGAGGGGTATGGCCCTGAGGAACGTTCCTGGGTTCCCTCTCGTCACATCCTGGACAAACCCCTCATCGCTGCCTTTCACGCCGATCACCCCGATCAGCCAGGTGGGACGCCAGGAGGCGTCCCTTGAGGTGGGGATATGTCACGATTCACGCCTGTTCGAGTCAAATCTTTTTCACTCTGTTCACTGCTTGGTGTCTGTAAACCTTCTTTTCTTTACCTTCCTCCTTTTTATTTTATGTTTGGGGTTGAGATTCTCTTTTCTGCAGCACTCATTGATCTCCTCTCCTCTGGCTGCATGTGGGTTTAAAGTTGTCTTCTCTTCAGCACACTCTGCACTGATTACCTCTCATTAAATGCACCTGTCGCTTCACCCTTTATAAACCTGACCTGCACACAGGGTGAGTGCCAGATAGTCGAACACAGTTTTCCTGCAAGTAGTTATCCCGCGCTCATAATTTTCTGTTTCCCTTGTAGTGTGTTGTTATTTCATAGTTCCCCTCCTGTCCAGTTTTTTTTGTGCATTCCTTGCTCCTGTCCCGCTCCTTGGTTTATGTATCCTCGCCTCCTCGTGCTGACTTCTCGTTCTGGGACTTTTGCTCGCCTGACTTCGCCTCCAGACCGCTCCTCACTGGATCTACGCCTCCATTCATCGGCACCGACCTACGCCTCCTTCACACTGCCTCCTCGCCTGCTCCTGCTTGGAACTGACGCTCTTCTGATCTCCGGTTTCGACCCTCGCCTGATTGACTTCGCCTCTCGCCTCACGGACCAGCGTGTCGTCTCCTCCCATCCATCCTCGAGCTCTTCACTGCAGCTGGCTGTCTCCTCTCACCAGGACCATCCCCCCTGCAGCAATCTCACCGTGCTGGAACGTCTCAGCTCCTCTGAACCCCCTCCTGACAGAGTAACGGTTAGTGGTTTCCGTATCCTGACTTTTGCTTTTGCTTCTGTCTCCTGTCGGGCCACTAACCGTTTTCTCCCTGTCCTTAGACTCGTTCCAGTCGTTTACCCTGAGACCGACACCAGAGCCAGGTTCTCTTTGAGAGGCAAGGTCCACCAAGAAATAAACTTTTGAACCTGAGTCTTGGTGTTTGTGGTGATTTTGGTCCAGACATTTGGGGGTTTGTTACAGTCATGGGGTTTGGAACCTAACACCTGCAATAAACGAGGGACTACTGTACTTGTATAGTAATTTTACACTAATAACTTAAATACTAAAGACAGCAGAGATGTCACTAAACCTGCAAATAAATGTTGTTCCACACCTTTAAGCTGAATCCCGGAGTTTTTTTATTTTTATTTTTTTTGGTTGTTGTTGATTTGTTTTGCTTGAACAAATCTAGAAACAGACAGAGCAGCTGAAGCCAAAAGTTGTTACAAAAAATAAACATCTGTGAACTGAAAGACAGAAAATGGCAACCATTTAAACCCAGGTTCATTATGTTGTGAAATATAAGTGGTTACAGGCTGCATCGTTTATCACTGAGAGCAATTTTTGGTGTCTCATGTCTTAAATCTGGCACAGAGATGCTGTGATAATTCAGCTTTAATTCCTTTATAAACTGACCACATGATCCCATCAGCAGCATCAGGAATAAGACAGGTGTGACTTTCAAAAATAATTACTACAACTACCTCCAGGTCCTACCTCCATGTAACTGCATCAATAAATCTCCTCTTTGTCTTTTTCCTGGCGGCTGCATTTCTAGCATCCTTTTAACCAATATACCCACTGTCCCTCCTCTGGACATGTCCAAACCATCTCAGTCTGTCCTCTCCAACTGTATTTCCCGTTTGTTCAACATGTGCTGTACCTGTCACGCTCTTAATAAAGCTTCTATAGATACCCAGGTGTCAACCAAAACACGAGACCAACAGCAAATAAAAGTTGAGTTTATTTATATTGCAGGGCAGGAACTCCAGGGTAGACTGTGGGAAGAGACACAGTATGAGTATTGTAAGGCTTACTTGGATGTTTGTTCTGCAGGCTTGGAAGTTGGATCGGGGGGGGGGGGGGGTTCGATGGGCGAACCAGACCAAGGAAACAAGATTGGAGGAGAGAATGAGATGGAGGTGGCAGGGCGAACCTCTGAGCTGGATGCTGGATGGATAACTGGTAGTCCTGAGTAGAGGCTTGAATGAGGGAAAAGACTCACGAGGGAAGATTTTTGGTACGGGGAGGCCCGAGAAAGAACCAGGATGACGAGGAGACTGGACTTCGCAAGAAGCTACATGAGGTAAGAAGAAAACAGGTTTTTAGTCACAGCGGAGAACTCTGAATCTAGTCTGAGCTGGACACGGTTCCGTAAGTGGGACAATGTTCCAGCAGGGTCCAGAAGCTTCCCAGAGCCTTAAGTACTGGAGTCTTCTCATCAAGAGAGTGGTAGCAGCTGGGAGTAATCAGTTCCCTCTTGCCACTCAAAAAACTGAAAGTAAACCTGTACTAACAAACTAGAATCCCTACAGTACCTCATGATCTCATTCCTAATCTTATCCATCCTTGTCACTCCTAAGGAGAACCTAATCATCTTCATTTCTGCTTCCAGTTCTTTCTCCTGTCTTTTTGTCAATGTCACTGTCTCCAGACCATACAACATAGCTGGTCTCACCACTGTCTTGTAAACTTTTTATTTGATCTTTGCTACTACTGTTTTGTTGCAAATCAGTCCTGAAAGTTTTCTCCATCTACTCCATCCTGCCTGGACTCTCTTTTTCACCTCTTTACCACACTCCTTATTTTTCTGGACAGTGGACCCTAAGTACTTGAAGTCCTGCACCTTTGTGACTATTATGATGAATGATTTTTAAGACTCCAAGTTAGCAGACTGATGGAGACAGACTCTTGTGTAAAAAGGCAAGTGAGTTTATTTTAAATTTTGCACAAAGAGATCTTTGCTGGAAGGGAAGATGAAGAGAGGGTGAGTATGGGCAGATTTGAAGAAACTTGATTGTTGGAGATTGTTGTTGTAATCTTACTTTTGTTTGTTTGTTTATAGCATTGGCAAGGGGGGAGAAATGAGATCCTATGATTCCACGGCGAGACGATGGTTTGATCTAGAAAGGTGAGTGACAAGTTGGTGGTGCTCGGTGTTTGCTCCAAGCTGATATTTGGTTTTTGCCAGAACAGGATGGTTACAGGCATGGTCACAAGGAGTGACGAAGCTTCAAGAGGCATGGAGGAGCAGGACTTGAAGAGACTCAAGAAAAGTACAAAGGTCATGTTTTGTTTCACAAGAAATAAGCTTACAGGCTGTCACTTAAGTTACCAGAAGGTAGCATAATGTTCCAGCATTGTATGAATGACTGCCAAGTCCTTAAGTACCGTGAAAAGTAGTCAACAGGATCAGATGCAGGTGTGGAAGGATGGATTGACTGAATGACTGTCAACACTGGAGAAAGTGATTATGCTAGAAAACCTAGGAATCCTACAGTGACCTCTGCTTTTTGTAGTCTCTCTTGTTCCAAACACCTCCCTCCTATTTGCACACATGTACTCTGTCCTTCTATGGCTGACTTTTAGTCCTCACAATGACCAATGTCATTGGCAAACATCATAGACATTCTTGTATGACTACATCTTCACATACAAAAAGTTCCTTTCGAAATTTGGGTTCCCACATCAAAGATGGCTGCCTCTACAAATTTATATCCAGCTTGTGAGTTGGATTGTTAGGAGTGCGCGGGGAACCCAGATGTTATGAGACCCAGAATGAGGCAGACACAGGGGAAGTACAAAAAGAACAGTGTTTATTATGTACAGTGATAATCAAAATCCACACGCTGCTTCTCAGCGGCTCCTGGAAAGAGGGACGACAGGTTAATGTTGGTCCAGAGGGGAAGACCAGAGTGCTTTGTTTGAAGAGCGTTTTTGTCCTTACAGTCCAAACCCGAAGGAGGAGAGCTGGTCCTTCAGTCCAGGGAGAGAGCAGCAGAGGGGAATCCAACGAGGGTCCAAGGGAAACGAGGAAGGCTGGCAACTGGAGACAAAAAGGCACGAGGGATACCTGACAGGCTGAGGGATCCAGATCAGGTCACGAGGAGAATCCAAAAACACGAGGAACCAGGAAACTGGAAAAGAGAACACAGGTGAACAAATTCTTTTCACCTAGACATTTCTAGCTCAACAGTACTATACCATGAGAGGTGATATGCTCCAGCGTTGAGTCACACTGGACTGCAGCCTTTTGTAGATGGAGAGGCTCATCAGGCTGATGGCTGCCAGGTGTTCGTAATCAGCGGCCATCAGCAAGGCAGGCTGCAGGCAGTGGGACCCTTACATGGATAGCTTGAAAAATAAGCAACATGCCAACTTCCAACTTGGTGTGCAGATGCACAACAATGTCCCTATTGAAAACTGGATTGTCATGTCAAAATCCAAGATGCCACCACCATACTATACTGTATGTGTGTAAACCAGCCACCCCAATCATTTGAGAAAACAATGGTTTTTTTTGTTTGTTTTTATATTGCTTATAACTATTGTTTTCTCAAATGATTGAGGTGGCCTTTGGGGTGGACAAAGATTTGTCTATGGTGACCAAGACACCCATTGGATGTGCCATTGCACCTGATTGGTGATAACATTTCTCCCTCTGCTCACCAGGATGCATCACACCCTGTGCTGCTTTGGACAAGGAAAAACACCTCTCTCTCTCTTCTTACACACAGTGTAACTTACATCCACTTTAATATCTTGCATCAACAACATTAAGGTTTACTTGCATTCCCTGTTCAATTCCAGTCCAGAAAAACACTAATTTCAAAAACTAAAAAAACATTTACTCCTCAAATACTTTAGCCATGGGGGGACATCAACCTCCATACTCTTTGTGACTTTTTAGATTTTGTTTTGGGCAGCATGGTGGCACAGTTGGTAGAGCTGTTGCCTCTCAGCGAGAAGTTCCCTGGTTCATATCCCAGACAGGGACCTTTCTGGGTGGAGTTTGCATGTTATCTCCACCCTACGTGGGTTTTCTCCGAGTACTCCAGTGTCCTCCCACAGACCAAAAATATGCATTTTATACTGATTGGTAACTCTAAATTGTCCCTAGGTGTGAGTGAGAGAGTGAATGGTTGTTTGTCTCTATGTGTCCCTGTGATGGACTGGAGATCTGTCCAGGGTGTCACCTGCCTTTCGCACAGTGAAAGCTGGATATGGGCACAAGTGACCCCCGCGACCCGAAAAGGAATAAGCGGGTAAAAGAAAATGGACGGATGTGGACGGATGGAGATTTTGTTTTGGATTTGTCCGACTAAGAACTGAGGCTGAAAAATAATTGTCAGGCTTCCCACCCTTTTATCAGCACATCTTGGGCTTTGGAAGATGTTTAATGGTGTTTTGTCTTTTACTTATGTCCCAGAAATAAACTATTTCCATTCAGATGCCCTCTCCATCCTAAATCTGTCAGCAGAGAGAAGACTGCCACCATAGGTAGACCCCCACAGAAATAAACGTTTGTCATACTGTAGCGACTAATGCACATTTTCTCCATCATCTCTCCTCCAATCAGAGGTGAGTATGACGTCCATTCACACTAAACTTATGAACTTACCTTTGTGCTTAAGTGCGTCAATAACTGAATTAAATATCAACCTGAATCTTATTAAAGATTTGCTGTTACGACCCAGGAACTAAATGACCTCTACTGTAGGGATATTGGAACAGGCAGCGTTTGGAAGTTTAATTTCAAATATTCCCTCACTTAAAACCATTTCATTAGCTTGAATACTTTTGCATTGCTTAAGCAAGCACAATCTGTGTGACCGGATGGTGTCCCATAAGAGTCAAATCCACTAAAGTGCATCATCAGGCTCATCAAATCCCAATCCAAGTGTCCACAGAATCTATCCCGTGCATAATTGGATGATGGAACAGCCATGAAACAACTGAGGTCAGCACTGTTTGACATTATGTGCTTAGATTTCACAAAGTTTCGAGGTTTAGCACCCACTGACATGCAGTTTGGTGGAAGTGACAATTTGCCACTCTCAGTTCAGTTATTTTGTCTCATCTTATCTAATAAGTTCTGAATTTATTTCAGCAAATATGCAGTTATGACTAAATTTGTCTTAATTAGATTGTGCTTAAAGAACTTGAGCATTTATAACCCATTAATACTTTTAATTAAAACCTCTAAAAATGCAATCTCATCTCCTTTTCTCTGTTATATGTTGGTGACTTTTGGTTTTTAAACGGGCTAAAACTTACAACTCAGCCTCATTGAGAGGTAAAGCGAAACCTTTTGTGTTTGTTTGTTGTAGCAGTGAAAGTCTGAGCCATTTTGCTGAGTAACTATTAGCAACCAATATTTATGCCCCATTGGCAACATGGATGAAAAGAGATCAATACATGGACACACAGAAACAGAGGCTACATATTAACTGTGGCCCTGTTTCATCATCCTCCATCACCACTGATTATCATATTGATCCATACGTTTAACATTCTGATTTATATACCGATTGGTTTTGAGAATTGATTTTAAAAATTATTCTAAAACTGATTTGTTAGTGAGAGTATTAAAAAGAATTTGAACAGGTTCTCGTCCATCCATCCATAATCTTTTACCTGCTTCTTATTTTCCTGGTCACAGGGGTCACTGGTACCTACAGGTCTCTAGTCCATCACAGGGACACAGAGACAAATGAGACAAACAACCATTTACTCTCTCACTCACACCTAGGGACAATTTAGAGTTACCAATCAACCTGACATGCATGTTTTTGGTCTGTGGGAGGAAACTGGAGTACCTGGAGAAAACCCACACATGCACAGAGAGAACATGGAAACTCCACCCAGAAAGATCCCCTGGCCTGGATTTGATCCGGTGACCTGCTCACTGAGAGGCAGCAGCTCTACCAACTGCTACACCATGCCGCCCGACAGCTTATTTAATTGTTAAATGTGTATTTTAAAGGTCAGACATTTAGATTTCTCCATAAAATTTAGAGAGCTTTTAATGTGAGATTCTGTAGAAAGATAATGAACTTCTTCTTTTCTTTCGGCTGCTCCCTTCTTCAGGAGTTGGCACAGAGAACTATCTCGCACTGACTTGGCAATTATTTATATGCCGAATGTCCTTCCTGATGCAACTCCAAACCACTGAGCAACCACAGCCATCTGTGTGGAGCAGAGAGCTGCCATCTAGGGTACCCGGGGGAGCAGATGGTGGAGGATAAGGGCTGTGCTTATGGGCCCAGAGTGGAGCAAATGAGGGTGGAGGCAGGTGTGGGTACCTCACTTTTCCCACCAACGTTTTGATGTTGTCGATACGGTGAGTCGAAATGGTGACCTTTCAATCACAGGCCCACCTTCTCTAACCGCTGCACCACCATTTCCCTAGAAAGATAATGAATAAACAACATAAATAATTTGGCTCATTCAGCGCCTTCAGTTTAGAGGAATAGAGTTTATTTGGACACAACTGACAAGCGAACAGCTTGTTCAGGTGGAGCTAAGACCAAAGTGGATTGCTGCCGTCTTTAAAATAGCTTAAAAATGTCACTGTATATCTGAAGACGAGTTTTTAAACCTTTACATAAATACCAATTTATATAGAGTTATGTAGTTATTTGTAAAAGTATAAACAGCAATGACAACTGTACTATTATAACATTTCTGCAAGAATGATTATGTAATGAAACCTTCTGGTAAAAAAAACACTACAAGATTTCAATCAAACTGTTTTTACTTATGCTTTTATTAATTAGGCTCAATAAAAACACTTAAAAAATAGTTTTAATTATCACCTGCAGCCATCAAAGGCAGGTGATCATGTAAATGCCTGTGTTTCAGTGTGCAAAAAGGTTTGTCTTGCTGTTAGCAAAATATCTCATGAACCACTAGACAGATTTTATTCAAACTCTCACAAAACTTTTGCTGTATGTACATCTTCGACCATGTCAACCTAAATTAAAATGGCTGCCACAACTAGACAATCTTAACAAGACAAAAATGGCTATATGTAAGTAAACTTTATAGATGTCGAGCTAATATTTGGTGTGGTAGTAGCTGAAAGTCATCCCCAACACACACTGTGAGCATTAATAGAGATTTTAATTTAGACAACCCAGTTTGTTAACAAAATATCTCATGAATCATTAGATTATTTTTATGAAATTTGCAGTATTTACTGAATGTACCTTTAAAACTGAATAACTTGTTGTTAATGCTGAGTCAGCCCATTTCAAGGTCACCACAGCTAATTGATTTTAGCCACACTGCTTATAACTCAGTCATTTGTTCTGTTATTGAGCTAATATTTGGTGGAGTAGTGGCTGAGATGTATTTCCATAACATTATTCAAGCACTAATAAATTGTCTGAAACCTTGACATGGAAGATAGCACATAATATGCATTCCTTCAAGGAATGCTACTGACAACGATGTCACAGTTTGTTGAGTTTGGATAAAGGAAAACAGAAAAAACGCGAGAAACTCAAATGATAACCAACAAGGCTGATGTGGCAGCAGCAACTTACGAAAACCCTGGAGGAGAACCAGGACTGGGGCATGAAGCATACACAATGCCAGACAGAAGATGAAGTGAGACCAGAGAGCACAAGAAGGCTGGGACTAATGAGAGAAACTGCTGCAGCTGAAACTAATTGTAGGATTCCAGCCTTTTCTCTGCAGGTTCCTGCAAGACCTGCTAACGCTGCTAACAGGATCCTCCATCTGCCTGCATGGACCATACTCTACGGACATGTTCGGTTCTACAGGGAAATCCAGGATTTGTTTTGTCTGCCGGACCCAGTTCTGGAGGGTAGTCTGAGAGGCAGCTGCTGCGGTCCTTGTTATCATCAAGCTGGTGACAGGACCTGTTAACCAGACCTGCTAATGCTGCTAAAAATGGCCTTGTCGCAAACAGTACAATGGTGCCAATGGGACCATGTTGCTAAGAGAAACCTCACTGCTAACCAAACCTCACTGCTAACAGTGTCATGCTGCTAACTGGACCATGTTGTTAAGATAACCTCACTACCAACAGAACCACTCTGCCAATAGACCATGCTGCTGTAGATTTATTTATTTTCCACTTTTGGCACCTTTTTTTTGTGTTTTTGCTGCATGCTTTGATATTTGCTGTTGTTGTTCTTTGGCGAGTCGAGACGGTTCTTCTCGTCCTGAGCATTTCATTGTATTGTTGACCCTGTGTTGATTTTACATGACAAATAAACCAAACCTGATTCCATCCTTTTCTCTGCAGGTTCCTGGGTCCTAGGCAGCACCATTGAGCAGCAGCTGTGGGTCATCTCCTTGACGAGCTCCAGGAGTATAAGAGGATGTAGAGGTGTTCCTTTCCCTGCTGGAGCATTACATACCAACCGGTATTTGCTATCAGCCTCCTTGTGATTAGCTAACCAAAAGAACTGAACTTACCTAGTCTTCTTCTCCATGTTTATTTGGAACATGTCTCCTGAGTCTCAAGTCCTGGATCACTCATTTCCTTCCTCATGCCTCCAAGATCAGTACTTGCCATTGGATCTCTGCAATCTCTTATCCTGGCTTTCTATCAGCAGCTCCTCTGCCAAATCACCACTTGCCCACTAACCACCACAATCCTTCTGCTACACCACGACCCTCGACCCTGAACCATAACTGGAATCGTTGGTTATGTACTGTAACTCCAGATTCTATGAATATAGGCACAGTCCTTTAAGGCTATCGCTAGTGAGTTTATCCCCTTCGTGCGCAGCGCAGCACTGAAAACTTTAGTCCATGCCCACCTGCTGTGTGTGCCCCACTCCCGGTCCATATAAATTACGGTGAGACCGGGTAATCTTTTTTCTTCAGCCATTAGGGAGCCAGTGAGGTCCAGAGCTTAAAGGGCTGCACCTATACTTATAGTTTCTGGGGTTACAGTACGTAACCAACATTCTATTTCATATAGGCTTCGCCCTTTAAGGCTATCGCTAGTGGGTTAAAGGCGAAGCAGGATGTAGTCTATGCCTCACTGGGTCCATTCAGACACAATATGAAGCACCCACTTGCACCAAAAATCATTTCATCACTCAGCCTTCAGTGTGCATAATGCCACGCTGCGTAATTACGCGCTCCATGCACAGGAGCGCCCCAGAGAAAAAGGAAGGCTGAAAAGCAGACCTGCAGCTGAGAATAGAAACAATAGACATTACGAATTGTAACAGTGTGACGATGAACAGAGCAGGTAAACAGCTCTTCAATATGAACTGATTAGTAACAATAAAAACAGCAGTCATGAACTTGTGACTGATAATAAATGTCTCACACTGTAGTTTCATGCAGGCAGATGTGAGCTTAAATCGAAACTCCATGAAACAAGTAAAAAAATCATTGTTAGAACCCTGAGAACAGAATGAGTCATGGAGAAGGCAGAAACATCACATAGATAAAAACAAATAAATGAGCAAGGCAATGACCAATCAGCCGCCGTACAAATGTCCTCCACTGTCATCCCTCCATGCAAAGCCGTAGAGGATTAAATCCTTCTGGTGGAATGAGCTCTGAGATTCTCCGGAGGGTCCAGCCCTGATGATCTGTAAGCTTCAGAAATAGCCTCACACAGCCAGTGTAAGAGGCGCTGAGTGGATAAAGGGTGACCTGCGGAGCTGTCTCTGTAACGCACAAACAGGCATTGAGAATGATGCAGTGGGGCCGTGCATGCTACGTAGCATGCAAGCGCGCGCATGGGACAGAGGAGGTGAGATGTTGCCTCCTCTGAATTATGAGGAGGAGGATAAAACCCATCCAAGGTTATCATTCTCAATTTAAACGAACTTGTGATGTTTTTAGGGATGAAAGCTGCATTATGTCTCAGCACAGCTGAGCTGCCATCAGCTTGAATCCCGAGACATGAAAGAGCAACAGAGAGCGCAGATAAATCGCTCACTTTCCTTGCTGATGCCAGAGCTAACAGCAGGGCTGTTTTAAGTGACAGAAATTTAAGTGAAATCTGATCTAAAGGCTCGAAAGGAGCTTTGATCAGAGCGCGCAGGACCATCATTAGGTCCCACTGCGGTGCTAGTGGGCGTGACACAGGTCTGTGTCTTTGTACACCTTTCAGAAAACGCTTTGTCAGCGGGTGATTAAAAACTGTTCTGTCACCAAAACCCTCATGACAGGAAGAAATAGCTGCAGCATACGTCTTAATTGTGCTGAACGCTAGATTTATGTCTATCAGCTGCTGCAGAAAAGACAACATACCACCTAGTGGACATGAGATGGCCTCTACACCTTTCTCCGTGCACCAGCGCTGAAAAGCTCTCCACTTTGATGTGTATAGCACTGTACTGGAAGCGGCTCGTGCGTCATGGATTGTGCACGCCACATCTTGTGAGAGGCCCATCTTTTCTAAGCGGATCAGCTCAGTGGCCAGACCCAAAGGTGCTGGCCTATTTCTGGGTAACTCCTGATTGCTCCTCCCACCTGGAGGAGAACATCCTCCCTCCACGGCAGTTTCCATGGCCAGCCTGATAACAAACGTTGCAGATTCGGGAACCACGGGGCGCTTATGCGCTAAGTGGAGCTACAAGGATGATTGACAGTTCTTCATCCCGGACTCGGTTCAGAATCCGTGATATTAGAGGAACTGGAGGGAACACGTAAAGGAGCATTTTTGGCCATGGACTGTGGGCAAAGGCGTCCACTCCTAACGGTGGGTCATCCTGTGGACTCAGTGAGAACCATAATGGACACTGGGCGTTCTCCCCTGTAGCGAACAGATTCACTGCTGCTCGGCCGAACCTGCTCCAAATCCGAGAGATCAGCACGGGATGGAGGCTCCAGTCTTCGTGGCAAGGACCGCCCCTCAACATTATGTCTGCTCCCCTGTACAGGATGCCGGGAATGTACACTACTCTGATGGAGGTTTTTGTGTGCCCCAACACAGCAGCTGTCTCGCGATGTGCAACAGTTGAGCTGAGCGCACGCCTACCTGATGGTTTATGTAAGCTGCCGTCACTTTGTTGTCTGTGTGATTCAGAATATGCTGACTCCGCAACAGGGGAGCAAAATGCTAAATCACATTCCAAACCGTGAGACATTCTAAAACATTTATGTGGGAAGACATGTGGGCTGGCCACTGTGCCCCCACCGCTTGGGACAGACACATTCCTCTCCAGCCTGACAGGGATGCGTCTGTGAAAACTGAGACATGTGACGTAGGCCTGCTGATGGGAACTCCCTCTGACAGAATGAGGGGGTTTCCTCAGTGATTAAGATCGGTTCACACGGAGGGGAGCACAGAGATCATCGCCTCTTCTGACGCATCAGATTTATGTGCAGGCGGGCGAACCATCTCTGAAGGTGTCTCATGTGAAGCAGGCCCAGTGGAACTACAGCATGGGCTGATGACATCATTCCCAAAAGTCTCATGCCCAAGAGAGCTGTTACTACACTGCGGGGTTTGACGCAGTGGAGCTGAGCTGACTGAGCTTCGGCTCTTGGCTGTGATAAGCAGGCTCTCATTGTGACTGAATTTAGCTCCACTCCCAGATAAACAATCATCTGGGACGGGAGAACCGTACTCTTTTCCCATTTTATAGAAAACCCCAGGTTTAGCAGGTGTGCAACGTCAGCGTTTTGGTTTGTGCAGCCGATTCCTGTCTGGAACGAGTTAACAGCAGCAGGTCATCCAGATAAAAAAGAATTATCATTCCTGCCTTGTGTAACGGCTGCAGAGCCGTCTCCACACATTTTGAGAATGTGCGTGGGGCGAGGGAATAACTGAACGGCAGCCTGTTGTACTGGTATTGGATCCCCTCGAAGAAGAAGCGCAGTAATTTCTTGTGCTTCAGAATGACTGGAATGTGAAAAAATGCGTCTTTTAAATCTATAGAGGTAAACCAATAGTTCTGGTGTACGTTGTCCAACAGCTGTTTGGTTGTCAGCATATGGAATTGTCTCTCCATGATCGATTTGCTGAACATGGACAAGTCGAGAATGAGTCTCATCCTTCTGGTTTTTTTTCAGGACCGGGAAGTAACGCGAGTAAAACCTCGTGTTTTCCCCTCTATTGGGAACTTTGGAAATTATGTTTTTTATCAGTAGTTCCTGAACTTCTGAGTGGAGAGATGAGTTCTGTTCAGGAGAGATGACAGAACCGTCTCTATAATCCCTCTGAATGGTGGGGGTTGAGCTATGAACTGCAGTGTGTAACCCCTGCTGATCAGACGGTCCATCCATCTGTCCAGGGAACACACTCGCTGCCACTCTGCATAACGCTTGGGGAGTGGGCATGCGTTTTTGTGTTGTGTCATGTTTTTTACGGACGTCAGCAAAGTTAAAGCCCTCACCACCGTCACCCGGCTGTGGCAGAGTGGTTAGAGCAGTCGTCCTCCAATGCAAGAGTTGGGGATTCAAATCCACCAGCAGTCACATGCCGAAGTGTCCATGGGCAAGACACTGAACCCCTCATTGCCTCCGGTGTGTGTCCCATCGGTGAATGAATGTGATAAAGCTCTGATTAGTCTCTTTAGAATGATTTGTTCAATTAGCTTTGTAGAGATCTAGTAGAGTGCTGTATGAATGGGTAAATGAGGCACAGATTGTAGTGTAAAATGCTTTGAGTATCTTGATTAGTTAGAAAGGTGCTATATAAGTATACTCCATTTACCATTTACCAGCTCCGGAGATTCTCCTGGGGTGACTGAAGGGGGGCTCCCACAGAAAGGGCCATGAAAGAGCCTCTGTGCTGAGCTCAGGCTGTGGGCTCACGTTAGAGTTGTTGTGAGCTGACATACACTGAGAGGAGGTGTGAGAGCTTTTAGAGATGAGACGCAGTTTGGATGGAGGCTGTAGTTGTCATGGAGAAACACTTCTTGGACTTTTCAAGCATGGCCTTGAAGTTGGCCCCGAACAGCGTGTCCGTCATAATGGGGCCCTCCAGCAGGTCTCTCTGCAGCCTCTCCGGCATGGATGGAGAGAAACGAAGCCAGGTGGACCTCTATCATCATCATCCAGGCGGCGATGCGAGACAAGCAGACTGCAGAGGTGGCGCACATGTTCAAAATTATGTCAGACGCCTTGCAAAGTGAGCTCTTCGTTTCCTCAGGCAGGTCTGTGTCTTCCAGCCTCTTCGAGATAATGTAAGCCAGCAGGGTGACACTGTTGTTCGCCGCGGCCGTCTGAAAAGAACCCCTTTGAGCTCGGTTGGAGAGCTTCGTCACCGTCTGGTCATGTTTCCCTGGAGGGACAGGTCGTTGGTCCAACCTTTAAACTTTTGTCCCAAGTGCCTCCGCCAGGCTTGGCTCCAGGGGGGGAACTGAGGGAAAACTCTACTCAGTAAAACCCTCCACTCTGGTGATGGGAGCGAAGGTGGCGACGGGCGCCTTCAGCTTACCAGGCCCAGCTGCAGCCTCGTTCCAGTAGGACGTCACTGTTGGAAAATGAGGCCAGATGGGGTCAGAGCAGCAAGCTGGTGTGGAGCCAAACCTTCCCACTAGATCACCCCATCTGGGTGGGGGGAGGAGAGGGACGGAAAGTCCCTTTGTGTCGGCTGCCTCCTGGATTATGCCGGGCAGCTCCAAGAGGAGGGCACCGATGGCTGGGAGCGGTGTGTACCCCCCCCCCCCCCCCCCCCCGACACTCTCCAGGAGGGAATAAGCAGTGGGGCTGCTGCTGCCATCACCTTTTCCGGAGAAATCATCAGATTTGCTGTGTGACTCTGCGTCAAAAAAGGTGATGGGGTCATCCAGCAAATTATCCCCTGCCACAAAAAAACACTCCTCGATGTTAGCCTTCAACAAGGCTGCTCGTCTCTGCTTCTCCTCGAGAGGGAGGAGGTCACAGGGACGGCAGGAGGAGGTGAGGTTGGCATGGTGGGCAACCAGGCATCCTTCGCAGATGTCATGCCGGTCGAAGCTCATAATGTAGCCGGTCTGACAGGACGGGCACAGGCGGATGGTGCCGGTGCTGGACATCTTAGGCCCATCTCCAAGCTGCCTCTTATTTAAACATTTTTAGAAAAAATTGTATATTCACAGGTCAAATGTTTTCTGGATGAGCACAATATCCTCGAGGTTTTTTGGTCTGGCTTCAAAACTCGCCACAGCACAGAATCAGCTCTAGTCAGAGTTTTTAATGATATTCTTATGGCTAATGATTCTGGTGAACATGTGGTTCTTGTCCTGCTCGACCTAACCACTGCCTTTGATACAGTGGACCACAACATTTTAATAACACGCTTACAGCACCAAGTGGGTATCTGTGGTACTGCACTGAGCTGGTTTAGGTCCTATCTAGCAGACAGAACCATGTCTGTCAACATAGCTGGGTCTGAATCCTCCACTGCTCCTCTGTGTTTTGGGGTTCCACAGGGCTCTATTTTAGGTCCCCTGCTTTTCTCCCTTTACCTGCTTCCATTGGGATCAATCCTTAGAAAGCAGGGGATCTTTTTTCATTGTTATGCTGACGATTTAGGCCACTTCTGTTGTGTCTTGAAGACATCAAAGCTTGGATGTCTTTAAACTTCTTAAATTTCAATGAAAAGAAACAGAAGTGATGGTGTTTGGTCCTAGTGGCTCTTGTGAACCTTGCCCTGTTGATCTGGGCCCTCTGGCACCACATGTAAAGAAAATTGTTTCTAACTTGGGTTTTAAAATGGACAGTGATTTTAAATTAGAGTCCCAGATTGGAGCGGTGGAGCAGTCAAGACCAGTTTTCATCACCTCAGACAGCTGGCTAAGGTAAAGTCCATTCTCACAAAACAGCAGCTGGAAACAGTAATCCATGCCTTTGAAACCTCTCGGCTGGATTACTGCAACGCTCTTTACCTTGGAGTCAGCCAGTCCTCCCTCAGATGCCTCCAGTTGGTCCAGAACGCTGCTGCTTGGCTTCTAACTGGAGTTCAAAAGAGGGAGCACATCACCCCCACTCTGGCTTCACTCCACTGGCTGCCTGGTCATTTTAGAGTTCACTTTAAGATTATTTTTTGTTTTTAAAAGTTTAAATGGTCTTTCTCCAGCCTACCTCTCCGAGTTGCTTCACCCATACTCTCCTGCTCCGTGACTCAGATCAGCTGATCAGCTGCTTCTGGAGATGCCGAGGTCTAAACGGAGGCTCAGAGGGGACAGAGCTTTTTCTGTTGCTGCTCCAAAACTGGAACAATCTCCCTCTTCCCATCAGACAAGCCCCTTCACTGTCCAGTTTTAAAAACTCTTTTAAAAACACATTTTTACTCCCTGGCTTTTAGCACAGACCGAATTTAGCTCTGCACCGTTTTTATTATTTTTTTATTGATCTTAATGTTTTAACAACTGTTTTATGTGTTTAAATGTTCTTGATTTTATATGTACAGCACTTTGTGGCAGCTGTGGTTGTTTTAAAGGGCTTTATAAATAAAGTATTATGATTATTATTATTATTATTATTATCTTCTTCTTCTCGATAAACAGTGCTGGTTGGCTGAAGAAAAAATGGGAGCCGATTACCCGGTCTCACCGTAATTTATATGGACCGGGGCTGGGGCCCACACAGCAGGTGGGCATGGACTAAAGTTTTCAGTGCTGCGCTGCGGGCGAAGGGGATAAACCCATTAGTGATAGCCTTAAAGGGCAAAGTCTATACGAAATAGAACCTCAGGTATCCTCAGCTCTCCTCTCAACATCGTGAATCCTCCTAAATACCAGTAAGCGATAGACAACCTGTTTATTACCTACCATTCCCTTCCAGAACTCACCCTTACTCTCCTTTTCCTTCCCCAGGTTTCCCTCTGCACATATATGTATGTAATCCCTCACTGTAAATAAAGTCAATGTAATATTTGCTAGAGTTTGGGTCTGTTTGCCTCTGTCCTGTTATTCTGGGTTTATCTCTCACTGTGATAGTAATGGGAATGGGGAACAGGTGTAGGGTGTGTGGCAGAAGCAGAAACTGGTTATGAAACACTGAAAAACAACAAGAAACAAGCAACAAAGTAAATAAATCTAAAAATGAAAAACACAAAACAACTCAAAAGACACAAATTTTTGAAATATTAAGTCTGTTTTTGACTTTACAAAAACAAATACAAACAAACAAAAAACAGCCTATGCTCTTTCTGAATCTTGGCTTAGCTTCAGTTAAATAAAAACAGAACACATTTTATTGAGCTTGTGTTCCATGTCTTTGTTCATCAGCTTATTTTAAGACCACACATGGCCCAAATGATCTTTTTTACACAAACTTTAAATACAAAGTAACACTAGACTACATGACTCTGTATACTCACTGCATTGCTTTTATTTAAGCTCCCCATACAAAATATATATATATAAAATAAAAAAATCAGGTATTGTGTTTTCTAGTATGTCATGTTAGCTGAGCAGGTATTTCCTCCCTTCTACATGCAGTCATAGCCAGGAGGAGCCACGTGCAGCCAGGATCTAATGCACTCCCCACCAGGGATCTCACATGATACAGTCCAAGGTTAAAAGCATTTCCTGAGCACTCTTTGCTCAGCAGCTCAGAAGAAATCTTCTTACACACATGTCATGGGGTGAATAATGTTCATGTATGTTCTTTTATATAGTTTATTAAAAAGTGGTGTTTGAAAATACAGTAGAACCTCGTTTATTGCAGGGGTTACGTTCCAGACCCCTCCTCCCCCAAACACACATACACAATAAGTGAAAATCTGCAAAGTAGTGATGTTATATATATATATATATATATTTTTTTTTTTTAGTATTTTTATATATATTAAGGCTTTAGAAACCCTTCCCATACTCTTGCAATGTTCTAAACTCTCTCTTAGCTGGATCCTGCTGGATCAAGATCTGGGAACTCTTATTTTGACAGGGTGTGTTCTGGCAACTGTTTTCTTGGATCCAGCATCAAACAGGGGTGGAGGCCTCCGGGTTCAACTGTCCCCCTCTTACAATCAGAGAGTCAGAGAGTCAGAGTCAGAGTCAGAGTTTCTTTATTGTCATTCGCACCTCATGTGGTACATGTGGTGGAGCGAAATTATGTACACAGGGTCCCAGTTACATCCAACAGAAAAAGGTATAAGAAAAACAGTAATAACATCTAAGATATGAACTAAGAAAAACATCAACTAAATATACACTAAGCACTCATAACATAAAACATTGAACATCACCACAAACATGAACATGAGTCTGTGAGCAGATGTGCACGCATGAACACATCAACATTGAAACAGATCAGCAGCAACATGAAACAGATCAGCAGCAACATGATATGGTTTTTCACAGTGATTATTCTAGTTAGAGATTCATGAGTCTAACAGCCTCAGGGTAGAAGCTGTTCCTCAGTCTAGTGGTTCTACACTTAATGCTCCTTAACCTCCTTCCTGAGGGGAGTGGGGCAAAAAGTGTGTGTGCTGGGTGGGTGGGGTCCTTCATGATGCAGGTGGCCCTCTTCCTGCATCTGGAGGTGTAGATGTCTGTGATGGTGGGGAGACTGACTCCAACAGATTTCTGTGCAGCCTTCACCACTCTCTGCAAAGCTTTTCTTTCTGCAGCTGTGCAGCCTCCATGCCACACGTTGATGCTGGAGCACAGGATGCTCTCCACTGCACACCTGTAGAAGGAGGTGAGGACTGAGCTTCCCAGACCAGCTCGCCTCAGCCGTCTGAGGAAGTAGAGTCTCTGATGAGCTTTCTTGATCAGGCTGGTGGTGTTGTTGCTCCAGCTGAGGTTGTCATTCATGTGTACACCCAAGTACTTGTAGCTGGAGACGACTTCCACCAATTCTGTGATTGCTAGTATCACTCAGCCCTCTGTGAACAGTAAACAGCCATCAGTGTGCTAATGATCCATTGTTAGGCTGATGGTCCTTCTTGAGCTGGTTTTGGTTGTCAGCAGCAAAACTGGTTGATCCACTCTGAGATGGTGCTATTTAAGAGACTGTGCTGAATACAGCACCTCAGACTGAGGAAGTCTCACGGACGAGAGACGAAATGTTTCTACATTTTTTTGTTGATTTGCTTTGTTTTGTTTTTTTGAATGTCCAGAGGACCAGATTTAACTTTTTTAGATTTTTCTACCTGGATTATTGAGCATGCATCAGGATAAAAAGAGACCATTGTTTCATCAGTCTCCATGAAGTCTCATGGAGACTGATGAAACAATGGTCTCTTTCGATGTCACATCAGTCTTTACATGCATTCCTGTTGATGATGCAGTAGAGGTGGTCAGTTTAAAATTAAAATCAGACACCACTCTGAGCAGCAGGACCACACTTTCCACAGAACAACTGTGTCAACTCTTGAAACTGTGCCTGCAGTCAACCTACTTCACATATGGGGAGCAATATTATAGGCAGAAACATGGGTGTGCTATGGGGTCTCCAGTTTCTCCTATTGTTGCCAACCTGTACATGGAGGAGGTAGAAAAGAGAGCCTTGACGTCCTTTTCAGGGACACCACCAAGTCATTGGTTCAGGTATGTTGACGACACCTGGGTTAAAATCAAATCTCAGGAAGTCCAACATTTTACTGACCACATCAACTCTGTGGATAAATACATCAAGTTCACACGAGAAGATGTAAAAAATGGCAGGTTGGCTTTCTTGGACTGTGAGGTTTCAATCTCTGATAGAGGACATTTGCAAACTGAGGTGTACTGCAAACCCACCCACACAGACCGGTATTTGCAGTTTGACTCCCATCACCCTTTGGAGCACAAGTTAGGAGTCATCAGGACTCTGTACCACAGAGCAGACAGCATCCCCACTAGCTCAGGAGCCAGGCAGAAGGAGAAATCCCACACAAGACAGGCTCTAGAGCAATGTGGATATCCTAACTGGGCCTTCCTGAAAGCAGAGAAGAAACCCAAACAGGACTCCAGTCAGCCAACAGGTGAAAAGGAGGAACCCAGACCCAGACCAGTGGTCATTCCATATGTTGAGGGAGTATCAGAGAAACTGAGACGTTTATTTTCTAAACATAACGTCCCAGTGGCTTTTAAACCGCAAAATACATTATGGCAAAGACTGGTTCATCCCAAAGATCCAGTCCCCCGGCACAAACAGAGTAATGTTGTGTATGCTGTTCAGTGTCAGGAGGGCTGTGATCAGTCTTACATCAGGGAAACAAAACAGCCACTGGCCAAAAGGATGGCCCAGCACAGAAGACCAACATCATCAGGCCAGGACTCTGTGGTCTACACTCATCTCCAGGCCAGCGGTCACTCTTTCAGGGATGAAGATGTTCACATCCTGGACAGAGAGGAACGATGGTTTGAGAGAGGAGTAAAGGAGGCCATCTTTGTGAAAAGAAATCGTCCATCATTAAACAGGGGTAGAGGCCTCCGGGTTCAACTGTCCCCCTCTTACAATGCTGTGATTGCTAGTATCACTCAGCCCTCTGTGAATAGTAAACAGCCATCAGTGTGCTAATGATCCATTGTTAGGCTGATGGTCCTTCTTGAGCATGTGATCAGCTGGTTTTGGTTGTCAGCAGCAAAACTGGTTGATCCACTCTGAGACGGTGCTTTTTAAGAGACTGAGCTGAAAACAGCACCTCAGACTGAGGAAGTCTCTCGGATGAGAGACGAAACGTTTCTACATTTTTTGTTGATTTGCTTTGTTTTGTTTTTTTTGAATGTCCAGAGGACCAGATTTAACTTTTTTAGATAGTGTAGACTTATTGAAAGAAAACTACAAAATGGTGGCGCCTGTCCAAATGTTTTTTTTTTTTTTACTTTTCCCAACCACGTGAATACAATAATATTACTGTAAAATTGGCAAAAATTGGTCCGCGAAAATCGAACCGCGAAGTAGCGAGGGACTACTGTACTCCCTCCAACTCTCCACAAGGCACCTATTTTTGGTTTAGACTTTTTCTGGCCAAAGTGATCCAATTCACAGAGTCCCATCATGAACAGCTGCTGAGGCCACACCAGGGGGAACCGAAGTGTGAACACGTATGCTTTCATGTCTCTGCACGTTTCTCTCTCTCTGTGTTTGTATTTGTTACCTTGTAAGACCCATTTTTCCAACAAATACAGCATTGTGAGGACCAACTGCTCCGTTCAGGGCCCAAAGTACAGGCCCCTTAAGAAGAAGTGCCGTTGGTATGTTAAGGGTTAGGTTTAGGGTAAGGGTCAGTGTTAGGCTATAGAAATGAATGAAAAATGAATGTGTCAATATAAAGTCCCTGTAAAGATAGAAAGACAAACCCCCATGTGTGTGTGTGTGTGTGTGTGTGTGTGTGTGTGTGTGTGTGTGTATGTATGTGCGTGGTTAGGGGTACAGACAGGGGACTTGAGTCATCTCAAAACAGCTGTGCTTCTCTTTTAGCGAGGTAGCCTCACCTAGATGGAGATTAATGAATGAGGTATAAGCAGCAGAAACATTTCTCATTACAGTGGCTGTAAAAAGCTACATGTCTCAGCTAAAGCCAATTTTTTTAAATGAATAAACTCATGCAATAGTCAGAGTAAGGATGCACCTCCTTAATGGACCATTAAAAGATTTATGCCATAATTAACTGTGTGATGCATGTACTATAATCATCAACAATATTACAAATCAGCTCATGACTGACTGACTTGTTTTCTCCCTCTCTAAGATGGTCAGTGCTGAATTAGGCGCACTTGAAGCCTGATTATGCATTCTTCCGTAATGCAGCCTTCAGTGGCCACTAATTTAGCAACAGAATCCTCCCCAGGGCTTCTTTCTGCCTTGCTTGGTATATATGGACTCCCATCTAGATGATTCACCTTGTATTCTGAAGGCACGGGGCTGTGAACCCATGGGCAGGTCCCACCACGTCAGGCTTTGGACATCCATATTTCTGCTGGCAGGCTGCACTTTCACACTGAAGCAAACTCAGAACGCCACGGCCATTACTGCAGGCGAGCCGAGCCCTTCTCTCACGGTGTCAAAGCGAATGTAAACTAATCTGTCAACCTAAATGTGCACAGCTCAGTTTTCTGCATGTCCGGAGGCACCTCAGGGAGGGGAGAAAAAAAAAACTCAAATACTGTACCGAATTGAGCAAAGACAAGACCGAAGTCAGCTGAAACCAACGTACAGCACAGGAGCAGGAAGGAGTGGGTTTACAGGAAGTTTAGTGTCTGTCTGTTCAGAGTGGCATCATTTACAAAAACAAAACATAAAATAAATTTAAAAAATCACAAAAAAAAGATGATAAAAATAAAAGATAATTCAGTTTTATTATAAATCAGCCATTCTTTGCTCATCATGCACTGTTTTGCATGGCAAGGTTTAAACAAAGAGCTTAAAGTATATAATGAATACCACCCTCAGCTACTACCACACCAATGTGTTGCTTAATATTTGTAAAACTGACTGAGTTACAGCCGTTTTTATTCTATATACAGTAAATAGTAAATGGACTGTACTTATTTAGCTCCTTTCTATCTGATCAAGATCCATTATCTTTACCCGCTTATTCCATTTTGGGTTACGGGGGTCGCTGGTGCCCATGTCCAGCAATCGCTGAGCGAGGGGCGGGGTACACCCTGGACAGGTCGCGAGTCCATCACAGGATCACATGGAGACAAACGAGACAAACAACCATTCACTCTCTCACTCACACCTAGGGACAATATAGAGTTACCAATCAGCCTAACATGCATGTTTTTAGTCTGTGGGAGGAAACCGGAGTACTCGGAGAAAACCCATGCATGCACGGAGAGAACATGCAAAGTCCACCCAGAAAGGCCCCTGGACCGGGGTTTGAACCGAGGACCTGCTTGCTGAGAGGCAGCAGCTCTACCAGTTGCGCCACCGTGCTGCCCTCTGATCAAGATACTCAAAGCATTTTACAACACAATCTGTGCCTCGTTTACCCATTCATACAGCACTCTACTAGATCTCTACAAAGTTAATTGAACAAATAAGTCTAAAGAGACTAATCAGAGCTTTATCACATTCATACACTGATGGGACACACATCAGAGGCACTGAGGAGTTCAGTGTTTGGCCCAGGGACACTTCAACATGTGGAACAGCTGGTGAAATGGAACCCCCAACTCTTGCATTGGAGGATGACTGCTCTAACCACTAGAGCTGTCATTTCTAACCTGAGCCAGCCTGACCCAGATTCAGACCGGGCCGGTCATAATAATGTGTTTAATGTGCGGGCCGGGCCGGGCCGGGCCAGTCTCGGGCTTTGATACAGTTTTATGAATCATACAGCACAAATAAAACTAAATAAGAATGCACAATATAAAATTGTGTTAATCTACTTGTAGAGGAGGAGGCAGTAAGTTTATATGTTGAGAGGATGAAGAAAGAAAGAAGAGTGTTAGAGTTAATCAGACTGTGGAAGAGATTGTTGGTGCATTGTGCAATAATTGCGCACATGGGCTCAGGCTTCTATGATGCAGTTTTATGAATCATACAGCACAAGGAAATCTAAAAAAGAATGCATAATAGAAAATGGTGTTATCTACTTGTTGAGGAGGAGGCAGGTCTGACCGGCCGGTTTAAAGATGTAAAAAAAAAAAGCCACGTTAAGCTCAGATGGACACCTGTCACCGGCCACAAACGACCACTGACCTGCTGGTTGAAATGGACTTGCGACCTGTCCAGGGTGTACCCCACCTCTCGCACAGTGATTGCTGGACATGGGCACCGGGCGACCCCCGTGACCCAAAATGGAATAAGCGGGTAAAGAAAATGGATGGATGGATGATTGGATCAGGTTCGGAAAAAATGGCTACAGGCTGGGGCCGGGTCGGATTTTTTTAGACCCAAATGCAACTCTACTAACCACTCAGGCACAGCTGTCCTCAATAGATTATCTGTGGAAGCCATTTGAAATGCCATTTACATTAGTTAATCAGTTGTAGATGTACATCAAATGATTACTTTTAATGTAAAATTGAAATTATTAATTAAATTTGTTTCATAAATAAATTTGTCAGTTTAAGTAAAATACATCCAGTGTCTTATGAAAATGTTCATAAAATAGTAGGAGTAAGCTGTTGGGGGAAGAATCAGTTTTGTTGTGTGTTTTCTTGACTGATGAAGCTTTCTGGATCGAAGGCGAAACCTTTCAGCACAAAAAAAAGAAACTGTCCAGATGACCTGACTGAAAAATGTTGGATTGTATACCTGGATTATTGAGCATGGACATTGCTGCTCATAAAATAATTATTGAAAGGAAAGACAGCAGAAACTGTGCAATCCTTCAATAAAATAGAAAATTATTTGGAAAATTTCTGGAAATTGACATAATTCTGCTGTTAATGGTGTTGAACCAACATGCAGGCTGATGACAGGAGACTCCGAGATAAAAATAAGTAAATTACATTTATTTTACAAAACTAAAACAGAGCTGACAGGGCAGACAAAAACTTACTTTGAGGAGAAGACAGCGGAGAAGAACATGTAGCCGTGGAAGGATAATGTCCGGACAAAGGAAGAGTAAAAAGATGCAAACTTTATACAGGACATTGACGAGACCGAATGAGAAACAGCTGGGGTGACAACAATTAGACACAGGTGAGACAGGAGCTGACACAAGGAGGAAAAACACAGGAGAGTGCAGGAGAACAAACAACACAGCAACCCCACACAAATGTTGTAGTTATTACAGAAAGTATGTTTTTTTTTTTTTTTTGAATGTCCAGAGGACCAGATTTAACTTTTTTAGATTTTTCTACCTGGATTATTGAGCATGCATCAGGATATACAGAAAGTATGGTTTTAGATCATGAATTTAGGATGAAACCTAATTATATTTAAAGGGATCATCTGTGAAAGTGCTGAAATTTTGAGCAAATTGTAAAACATTTCATATTTTGTTGAGTTTTTGCACAACACATAAGTGACTAAAAATACTTTTTTATATAAGTGAGAAAAAAAGTGAAACAAGAATTTTACACAAAGACGATGTAAGAGAAAACATTGTTAATCAGTTTATGATATTTGTAACACAAATTTGTCGACGGAGGACGACGCCAGTGCTACTGAATGTGATTTTCAAAAAAATATATCTGGACAAAGATTTTAATTTTGTTCCATAAACCATAAAGTAATGCCTACTTGAGCCACAGCTGGCACTGTCCTCCATCTTCTAAATGCACTACCCTTCCAGGACCTGCAGCTCAGTAAAGCTCCACCCCGACAGCCAAACCCACTTGTTCTCCGAGTAGACTATTAAAGGATTCAAGATTCAAGGTTCTTTATTGTCATTCGCATCACATGTGGTACATGTGGTGGAATGAAATTGTGTACACAGGGTTCCAGTTACATCCAACAAAAGTATAAATTGTAAAGAAAAAAGTAATAAGATCTAAGATATGAACTAAGAAACACATTAACTGTAAATGTGTGATTGACACGACATAGACCAATCAGCTGAGAGGAACAAACGTCCGGTCATAATGCACATTTGTAAAATGGAACTCACAAGCAAGTTGGGAAACATGAGCTCTGGGTTTTGCACATAGATGTTTGCTTTCTGTAAACAGACCTTAACAAAAACAAAAATTGTAACTTGTGTATTTTTTATTTTTTACTAATACAAATCTATTTACAGATGCACAAAGCAGAAATTCTCAGCCATTTTATTTTATAAGTTTACAAAACTTTATTCATAACTGCACAGTCAGATTTACATGCTCAACATAAATATGACTGTGTGCCGGGCAGCATGGTGACAAGAAGGTCGCCAGCTCAAATCCCAACCCGGGACCTTTCTGGGTGGAGCTTGCATGTTCTCTCCGTGCATGTGTGTTTTCTCTGGGTACTCTGGTTTCCTCCCACAGACCAGAAACATGCATGTTAGACTGAATGGTGACTCTAAATTGTCTCTAGGTGTGAGAGAGTGAATGGTTGTTTGTCTCTATGTGTCCATGTGATGGACTTGAGACCTGTCCAGGGTGTCCCCGCCTCTTCCACAGTGACTACTGAACATGGACACCAGTGATCCTTGTGACACAAAAAGGAAGAAACGGACAATAATGGATAAAGATGATGGATGGATGGATGGATGGATGGATGGATGGATGGATGGATGGATGGATGGATGGATGGATGGATGGATGTCATGTGTGCCCATACAGATCTTCCTTTCTGAGGGGAGGGGTAAACACTTTTTGTGTAGGGTGGGGTCATGATGGTGACTCTGTCCCTACACCTGGCAGTGTAGGGTTCTTTTTTTTGGTGGTAAGCTGCACCTGATGGTCCTCTGTGCACACTGTACATCTGCAGAGCCTCACTTGCTGCCAAACAGTGGGACAGGAGGTTAAGAACTCTTTCCACTACTCAGAGGACCCAGACCTGCCCCGTTTAATCAGCTGCTGTAGTGTTTGTGAGTCAGATTAGGGAGTTGGTTAAGTGTATTTCGAGGTACTTGATGGAGGTAACCAGCTCCACAGCTGCTCCATCAATGGATGGGGGACAGTGCCAATCTTGCAGAAATCCACAACCATCTCCTTGGTCTTCTTGATGTCCAGGATTTACAGACATTATTGAGCATGCATCAGGATATTAGTGGCCTAGTTTCCTCATTTTTTATATTTATATCTGTAAGATGCCTGAAGTGGGGCCAGCATCTCCTGTCCCCTGAGTATCCCGTGGTTATTTGTGTGTGAAGACCCAGTTTGGGTGCATCAAAGGTGCCACATTTGTGCCTTGTGAGCTCATCTGACAGCAGAGGAAAAAAATAGGGGCGACAAAACAGTGCTTTTATGTGCAGATGTGAACTGTCCCGAGGGAGCCCTTCTGAAAACACACTTCATTGATTTCCCAGCTGAGAGTAACTTTGGAACCAGAGGCCTGACCCTGGCGCCCTTCCCACAGATCTTCACCCCCTTTAGGGGAATGGGATGTAGACAGGGAACAGGCCACTACAGTAAGTGCAATGTCACTCTGTCAGCACTGATGTGCACCAGCTTCCTGTTTCAGCACATTAACAGCAGTTTTCAATTTGCTCACAAGGTTCCAGAGCCTGAAAGCCGCCTCATCAGAGAGATGCAACGTCAGTGAATATAGTCTAGCAGCTTTCAGTTTGTCTCACAGTGCTCAAATAATAATTTTAAAAAGTTTATATTCTGGTAAAATAAGAAAAATTTGATCATCTGTGTGCTCATTACTCGTGAAATATGTAGGATAGCAAGCAAAACCAAGAAAAAAAGGAACAAATATATATAAATGTTGTGTGCCTGGGGCACATTGGCCTTATTGTTTTGTCCTTTTGAACAGGTCTGTGGCCTTTGTCACCCGCCCATAAATAGACTGGTTTCAGGGATCTCGCTCTCTCAGGCTTAAGCCCCCAGTATACTGCCGCGTACGTCCATACGCAGAGGTACGCACGTACGTATGCAGAGATACGAGCGTACCTCCCAGGGCATGTCCATGCAAAGCTCAAACTTTTACGACCGCATACGCGTACGCGGTGTCGCACAATAAACTGCCCAGCGACGGACTGTTTTGTATGCGACTCCAATGTGTTAAATTCCCCTTCTTCATCCTGATCTGGCCTTTTCTTTTGTTTTTTTGCCAAGAGGCAAGTGAGCTCTTCCTCCTCCGTTGATGTCATGACTAAAATGGTGAGAAATGACGGAATTTGTCACGAGCGAATTAAACTCAGGTCCAGCATGGCTGCAGGAGGGTCTGGAGATTTCCTGGTGTGCTGGTCTGATGTGTGGGCTGTAGAGCCAGCGCTCCCTGTTTTTTTTTTTAGATCTTTTTATTAACAACATATAAACACAGAACACCGCTGTGGCTGAGGCTGCCAGCGCTTGTTTTTTTTTCCCCCAACCTGTCAATCAATCCAATAGGCGTGTCAGCAAATGGCCAATCGGCGACTTCAATTTGTCCCGAAGGTAAACGCCCCTTGTCTGTGAAGCTGCTCTGCAGCTGCTCATGGTGTACGCTGGCGTACAAAGTTTGAATCCTCTGTGTACAGTACATGCGTATGTACGCGTGAACAGACGTACGCGGCAGTATACTGGAAGCTTTACTCTGTTTGTGAACTTGCTCATGCTCCCGTATTTTTGGCCTCTCATAAGCTCTCTCCCTTTTGGGCCTCTTTTTATTTGGCCACCCTTGTTTTCCCAGGGCCTTTGTTTTTTCTTTGTCTGCTGTCGACGGCTTCACCCACCTCAAGTAATTTTTGTTAACTTTTTGTATATTTTTTTGTAACTTTGGCCCTGTGGGACCGGTTGTCCTGTTTTCGTCGTTTTATTTTGTAATAGGTGTTTTTGTAGGCTTTTTCTAGTTTTAGTCTGGTACCAGCAGTGACTTTGATGGCCCACTGCAGTACCTTTTTGTTCTGTTTGACCGGGTTGCCAGGTCCGTCTTTAAGTTGATACTTAGGGTTTTTGTGTCCTTTTTTTTAGGTGGACACGGGAATTGGGGGTTCTTAATAATCTTTTTTTTTTTTTTTTTTTTTTTCAGGAAGCAGGCACTTCAATAAATTGAACGTTTAGAACCCTGACATTTGTGTCTTGTGTCCTCCTTTAATATGGTATGTTCATGGTGGACGTAACAATAAAAAATGTCATTTTTGTAACCTTAATTTTGAGTTCTATTTGTTGGATCAGCAGTTTAAAACTAAAGCATGAGTGTCTTATCTCTGTCCACATTTAGCCATTAATTTGTCAACTCATACAAAAGTCAAAGTCAAGTTGGATTTCCTGAATCAAACCATAAAAGTATAAAACATAACCAGTTTAAAAAGAGATCCACAGAGTAGAATGGAAACAAAAAGTGTTGTTGTATCATTATTTTTTGCTCGTGTGTTTGTGTTTGAAGAAAAAGACATTTAAACTGCTGACATGCTCTCCTGTTCTATTAAGAGTTTTTTGTGCAATCAGAACCTCGTCTGCAGAATTGATTGATGAAACCGCCTCCTCCTGCCCAGAAGTATTGATAGACCACTCGTCAGACTGCTTCTCACTGGCAGTATTGACTGCGCTGTATTTCCGTGAGGCGGGGCCGTGACCTCAGAAACTGTTGTGGATTGCTTCACTGTCACTCCTGTTCCATCAATGGGCAGTAACAGCCTTTTTATTACTCGGTAATATCAACAGAAGATCGCTCATGATTGCATGGAGAGGAGGCAGCTGCAGTAGATTTCTGCTTGGACTGATAACTTGTCTTCACGTAGATGCTGACTCATGACTAATATATTTAAGTAAAATACATAAAGGTCGTTTGTACTGTGTTTTATCTGTAAACACTGAACAATGCACAAGCTTCTCTTCCTGTCTAAATAAAATATTTCATTGCAGGTATGGATGTCTCGAGCCAATCGCAAGTATCAAACTGGGGCCTTTTTCATTGATCAGTAAATGGAGGAGCTGATATTATACTCCTGATAGTTGCTCATTTATTGTCTATGATTTTACAACAGCCATACAACACTGGCAAATTGTTCCTAAGATATGAAAGTAAATTACAATGCAAAGCAAGTACTCTAATATCCCCTGCTGTTGAGGGATTTGAAAAGTGAATTTAGTTTTCCAGATGAATGTCTTTCTGGACTAAAATTGAGCAGGGAACGTAAGTAAACCTTAATATTTTTGGTGAAAGATATTCAAGTGGGTAGGAGTTATGCTGTGGACAAAATCAGAGATGGGTTTTCTGTTACTTTTTTTAATTATTTATTTTGCTTGTCCCAGGTGGCGCAGAGTGATCGATCCTGGCGAGTAGAAGGAGCAATTTTATCCACAACAAGGCACAATGGCTGAGCCGGGGGGCAGCCAATGGTGGCCAAAGAATAATGTTTGGCCACCTCAATGGCCACCCCTATCATTTGAGTAAACTATCATCCATCCATCCATCCATTATCTTTTACCTGCTTCTTCCATTTTGGGTCACAGGGGGTTGCCGGTGCCCATGTTCGGCAATAACTGTGCGAGGGGTGGGGTACACCCTGGATGGGTCACAATTCCATCACAGGGCCACATAGATACAAACGAGACAAACAATCATTCACTCTCACACACACACCTAAGGACAATTTAGAGTTACCAATCAGTCTAACATGCATGTTTTTGGTTTGTGAGAGGGAACCTGAGTACCTGGAGAAAAACCACGCATGCACGGAGAGAACATGCAATCTCCACCCAGAAAGGCCCCCGGGTGGGATTTGAACCAGGGACCTGCTCGCTAAGAGGCAGCAGCTCTACCAATTGCGCCACCGTGCTGACTGTAAACTATCATAAGCAATATAAAACTAGAAAGCATAGTTACCTCAAATCAGAATCAGAATAAACTTTATTGGCATTGCACCAAGATACAACGCAAATATGTACGTACAGTTGTCCGAAGATGGGCGGAGTGCACGAAGCTGCGGCTATAAATAATTAGCACGGCCCTTTTATTTTTATTCAGAATAATATTTTGCTTAGATGAGAAAAGGGAAGAAGACATGAGGAGAGACGGTATAAAAAAAGATCTCTCACACCGTGTCCTAGACAGGGCACAATTTGAGGCATCAAAAAAACCTACCACAGCAAAGCAACATAAACAGATGTTATACATGTACATATAGGCGGTGAAAACATTGAATTTTTAAGGGAAATTCGTAGCATAGTCCAGAGCCCCCCGCCATTGTCCAGATAAGAGGTGACATTCATCATCAGCTCACTTGAGGCTCTGTTACATGTCCACGGCCTTGGGGAAGGGAGGGGTGAGGAAACAGTCAAAGCATCTTTGTTGTTTTCAAAACATTCCAGGAGGAGTTGAGATAAGTCCGGCATCAAGGCCACAGTTTGGGTCAGGCAGAACTTGTGAATTGTTGTTTCTGCCTTTTAAAGTCATGCTGGTATATATTCCTCTGACGGAAACTCCAAAACAGCCGAATTGATCCTTTACTCCAAAAGTCGAGCTCACAGCTTCTCCATATTATTCCCACCATTCATGAGTGCTGCCAGGAAGATCACAGTCCTGATAACAGCTGCTCCAGATCCTTGTCACAGCTCCACATTCAGTCTGAGCACTGTCGAGCTTCAACACATCCACACAAATTTGTATACAATCCAGATTTCACCAACCCAAACAGCAAAAACCAGTTGTCACTGTGAATCCAATTGTTTCCTTCGAGGTAAGAGGGTCCTCCTCACCCTGACTCTTGTCGGGAGAAGTTGATCGATTTTGCTGAGAGACCAGGTGATCCTTCAAATTAAGAGGTATGCAGAAGAAAAAGAGGCTTTTTAAGGGTTCACAGGACAAAAGAGCACAGCAGGGAAGCGGGGGGGGGGACACGTCTGGTTCTACCAGAAAATATGAAATGATAGAGATTGTCGGTTATATATATCTATATCTATCTATCTATCTATCTATCTATCTATCTATCTATCTATCTATCTATCTATCTATCTATCTATCTATCTATCTATCTATCTATCTATCT
>NC_056511.1:32650363-32651436 GCF_014905685.2 Nematolebias whitei | reverse complement strand
TCTATCTATCTATCTATCTATCTATCTATCTATCTATCTATCTATCTGGGTACTAGACTTCTTAACAAACAGACCACAGTTAGTGCGGATCCACGGCTTCTCCTCCTCCACCATAACCCTCAGCACTGGCTCTCCTCAGGGATGTGTGTTGAGCCTCCTCCTATTTACTCTGCTCATGTATGATTGTGCAGCTATCCATCCAGGCTGTCACATTGTAAAGTTTGCAGATGATACAGTGGTGGTGGGATGCATCACAAACAATGATGAGTCCAGCTACAGGCTAGAGATGGGACACCTGGAAAGCTGGTGCAAAGATAATAACCTTCACATCAATGTGCAGAAGACAAAGGAGATGATTGTGGACTTCAGAAGGAACAAACACATCTAAACCCCCCTGAACATAAGAGGATCTGCGGTGGAAGTGGTCTCCAGCTACAAGTACTTGGGTGTACACATGAATGACAACCTCAGCTGGAGCAACAACACCACCAGTCTGATCAAGAAAGCTCATCAGAGACTACTTCCTCAGGTGGCTGAGACGAGCTGGTCTGGGAAGCTCAGTCCTCACCTCCTTCTACAGCTGTGCAGTGGAGAGCATCCTGTGCTCCAGCATCAATGTGTGGCATAGAGGGTGCACAGCTGCAGAAAGAAAAACTTTGCAGAGAGTGGTGAAGGCTGCACAGAAGTCTGTTGGAGTCAGTCTCCCCACCATCACAGACATCTACACCTCCAGATGCAGGAAGAGGGCTACCTGCATCATGAAGGACCTCACTCACCCACCACACACACTTTTTGCCCCACTCCCCTCAGGAAGGAGGTTGAGGAGCATTAAGTGTAGAACCACTACACTGAGGAACAGCTTCTACCCTGAGGCTGTTAGACTCATGAATCTCTAACTAGAATAATCACTGTGAAAAACCATATCATGTTGCTGCTGATCTGTTTCAATGTTGATGTGTTCGTGCATGCTCATCCGCTCACACAGACTCATGTTCATGTTTGTGCTGATGTTCAATGTTTTTATGTTATGAGTGCTTAGTGTATATTTAGTTGATGTTTTTCTTAGTTCATAT
>NC_056511.1:32645060-32645363 GCF_014905685.2 Nematolebias whitei | reverse complement strand
CTAAATGTTGACTGGTGCTAAATGTTGACTGGTGCTAAATGTTGACTAGTGCTAAATGTTGACTGATGCAAAATGTTGACTGATGCTAAATGTTGACTGATGCTAAATGTTGACTGGTGCTAAATGTTGACTGGTGCTAAATGTTGACTGGTGCTAAATGTTGACTGATGCTAAATGTTGGCTGGTGCTAAATGTTGGCTGGTGCTAAATGTTAACTGGTGCTAAATGTTGACTGGTGATAAATGTTGACTGGTGATAAATGTTGACTGGTGCTAAATGTTGACTGGTGCTAAATGTTGACTG
>NC_056511.1:32629378-32645050 GCF_014905685.2 Nematolebias whitei | reverse complement strand
CTAAATGTTGACTGGTGCTAAATGTTGACTGGTGCTAAATGTTGACTAGTGCTAAATGTTGACTGATGCAAAATGTTGACTGATGCTAAATGTTGACTGATGCTAAATGTTGACTGGCGCTAAATGTTAACTGGTGTTAAAAGTTGATTGATGCTAAATGTTAACTGGTGCTAAATGTTGACTGGTGCTAAATGTTGGCTGGTGCTAAATGTTGACTGATTCTAAATGTTGACTGGCGCTAAATGTTAACTGGTGCTAAACTTTGTGTTTTTGAAACCATTAGTGAAAAGGCCAGACTTCAGGGGTATCTGAGGCAGGCTTGGAACACAAGAGTCAGGGTGGCTTCTGGGTAATACCAGATGGCTAGGCCTCAGACTGACGAAGCCTCTTGGATGAGGGGCGAAACGTTTCTTTTTAACATAAAAACGAAGTCCAGATGACATGATTCAACCTTTTTTGTTGTTATATACCTGGATGACTGAGAAAACAAACTTTGTGCAATAAATATATTGTTTTTTACCTCAAGCTGTTTACTCCTTGCTTCAAACCGTTCGCCTTTGACATCACCCACAGACCTTAACAGTGATAAGAGAAATAAGATTACAGAACAGAGGACTGAAGTTATCAGTCTGGTAAATCAACTCAAGGCAGTGGTGAAGAAAACTGGTTTTTGTTGTCTTCTGGAGCTGTTGGAGCCATGGTACATCCTAACCAGCTGACATTGAACCAACCACTGGTGGGATGTAACTAAGTACAAATACTTCGTTACTGTACTTAAGTACATTTTTCATGTATCTGTACTTTACTTAAGTAGAGTTAAGTGTGGGTACTTTATACTTTTACTCCACTATATGTTACATCAAGTATCTGTACTTTCTACTACACTACATTACTATAAAGTGTTGCATTAAAAATTACATTCATGTTACGGCTTTTTGATTTGTTTGTTATTTTGAAAATAACCAATGGCAAGAGGGGAGCTGGTCCAGTGAATCACTGCAAAGTGGGCAGGTAACGTTAGGCCTGCCTTCAAGAAGAGCTGGACCAATGACATATATTCTAGTATATATGTCACTGAGCTGGGTGCACCCACAGCACCAGTAACATACCCAAAATGTATTCCACCGCAAGAGAGTCAGCCAGAAGATATGCGCCACCCATGGCCTTATTGAAAGACTGCTCAGTACAACAGGACAGCTTCTCTCTCCCAAAAGAGCCAGATTGGACTCAAAAATCTTTGGAAACCAACTTCTTCTGAACTTGAACAAGAAATTCTTGCTGCGATATTAAAATGTGTCAGTTCATGATGTTAGGAGACAAGAGATGTCTCCAAATGGCTCGACACTCAGGTCCAAGTTTTAAAAATGGTGTCAGGAAGTTAAAATATTGTTCAATATTGACCTATTACAAGGTTGAATTGACAATATTTCAACTAGAGTTGATGACAAACTGGAGTTGAAATGATCAGTGCCTGTTCCTTTGTTAGTTGTGTCTAATGCCCCTTTTTTTCAGGCAGACAACTTTTACTTAAATGTGTTTACTGCAGTTAAAATGACACATTGGTTTTGCTTTGTGCTCAATAAAAACTTTCAAAGGTAAAATCATTCCTCTTTCTTATTTTGATTAATGACATTTAACTCTGCAGGTCATCTCTGAAATTCTGCTGCACAGAATCACAAGTCCAAGTGTGAACTGTGTCACAGAGTAAACACAGTAAAAACATGTATTATCTGCAGCATTGTTCATTAAAATAGCTCAACACTATTAATGTATTACAGAAAATATACATATGGTACACAGACTTAAAGATATGTAGACCATTGCATTAGGTAATACATTCAGCAAGTACTTTTACTTTTAATACTTTAAGTATTTTAAAAGCAAGTACTTATTAATTTTACTTAAGTAAAAATGTTAATGTGGTATTTCTACTTTTATTAGAGTACAGTTTTGTCTGTTTATTTGTACTTTTACTTAAGTACAGTATTAGAGTACTTTCTCCACCACTGGAACCAACAAAGCACAGCCCAAAATGTATAAAAGTTTCACCATCATCTGGCATATTGTGTTGATAATTAAAAAACAACTTGAATTCTCTGCACTTCATACAAGCACATGATTCAAAGAGCACATCCACAGATGGCAGCTGATGGCCTCACACAGTGCAGCAGATTTAGAACATTTTTGGAAGTGACTGCTGACTGATACCCACATTTCTTTCACAATTTCACACTTGTTGTGTTGTCAGACAACAGAGAAACAAATGTGTAAATGAGATGGGTGAAGAAGAAAAACTATTGGGTGATTATGTTTTGCAAATCTGCCAACATTGGGAAATGTAGAAATTTGGCAGGGAATATTAAAAACAGAGAGCAAACCAGTACACCATTGTTTTTTTTTTTAAAGACTGTATTCATGTGTAGTCAACAAAAGACTTGCTTAGCTTTAAACTTAAACATTTAAAGTAAAATTATCCTAAATACATTTTGTGCAAGGAAATGGCTGACACAAATGTAGCTGCTTATTTATATCTTGAAAGATCTATCCAAGATGATGTGTTGTAGGGCTGTGAGAACCATTTGCATTTCCATTACATCAATAACTAGAAACAGGAACAAAATATAGAAGTGGAAACCAAATAGATAAAAAAAAGTCACATAATTATTTTCAGGACTTGATGTCTGCTGATTCATATTTATTGTATTGCACGTGTAGTCGTTTTTTCACCAACATGTTTAATTATAATTACTCATTTTTAAACACTAACACCCCTTCACTACCACCACCATGTGTAGGGCAGTCAATTGGACTTTCATCCCCACATCACTAATATTCAGACTCAGTGTCAGTATTAGCATTTATTAGATAGCTACAATATCGTTGTACTAACTGAAGGCCTAGCTTTTGTAGTCACAGTTTGCCAGTGAGTTATGGCTTCACAATATATCTTCAGACCCTTCATTTAACTTTTATTTAACTAGAAAATCCATTGAGATTAACATCTGCTTTTCCTTTAGGCAACTTTTTTCTTAATCAACCACCTACCACCAAAAGACTTCTGAGCTTCAGGCTGTCCTCTCCCACTGAGATGTAGACCCAAGGTCTTCATCACAGTAATCAGGAACATATGGAAACACTGTTCTTTGTCGTCTTTCATCTTCTCTCTTATCAGGGGGTGTCATCATGGATCGTCTGCCTCCAAGTCCAAATTTTACCAGTACCTTGCTGGATAATGGCACTGGAGGCGGTCATTGTTAACCTGGCTCCTGACCTCTCCATTAAGGCTGCCATACAATCTGGTAAAGTAGATCCAGTAGGAAGGATTTGTTACAAAACAACAAAGAGCTGAACATCCTCCTTAGGTCAGCACCTATAAGCTGAACTATACACGCTACAATCACATGTACTGTAAATATCCTTGTGTATACATGACTGTGAGTGTTGGTTTGTGTAAAGCAGCTTTACTGCATAAAGAAAGCTGACTGAAATATTACAGGTTTGGTCGCAGGTGTGTCCATTAGCGTTTGGGTTGGCACGCGTGGGACAGCTCTGGCTGAGTGACAAGTGAATCCTCCACCTGGCCCTGCTGGGTCCACCTGCTCCATCACTGGCAGGTAACAAGAAGGGGTCCGACCGTTGCCACGAGGCACAAGCGGATGAGTGAAAGATTTTCTTTTAGGTGCAATCTGGGAGTGCATGAGTGAGCACTTAGCTCCTCGGGGTTGGTGGCATCTGTCAACGCTTCTGGACGGCCATAAAAAAACAACAGGCAATTAACTTTATTATCTCGCATTAGTGTCGGGGCCAGCGGATTCTCCTATTCCTTGATGTGCATCAGTATGCCCTTCACGTTTGTTGGATATTTCTGTCTCATGTTTCATTTGAGCACTCCCCCACTTCTTTGTGCTGGAACCATTATAGCTCCTGTTACTGTGGCTCTGTGCACACACAGCCAGAAAAGACAGATGCTTACACTGACAGCACTGGCAGCTTGTGCTGCCCGGGTTATGTGGCAGGAAGGAATTCTAAAAGTGGATATAAATGCACTTCCTGTATTTTTTTATTTATTTTTTTCAAAAAAGCATCTTACGACGCCCCGAAACATTTTGAAGACATTGGGAAATTTGTGATGAAATGATAATGATGCTATAAGATCAAAACTCAAGATTTGTGGTTTGGATCTGAAGCTCTCGATAATAAATTTCCAGATGTAGCCAGTGGATAAAAAAAGTGAGTGACAGATGTGTGCTGTGAATTAAACCAAGAAGAGAAAAAGTACAATCTGTTTCATAAGCGAGTGCCAAACTGCAGCTATCGAGAAGGGAAGCTGCAGACGAATTTTCTTTTCTCAGCAGGATCCAGCAAAAAAAAAAAAAAAAAAGGGGGGGGGGGGGGGGGAAGGGGGAAACCCCCATGAATGAACAAAGCACACAGAGGTTTTCAGGCTCGTGAAAGTGGGCCTCACAGTGGCAGCAGGCCGAATGGCACCCAGACGGAGCGAGGCGTGGGTTAGAGCAGAATTACTCTCCAACAGCACGCCCATTGGTTCAGAGAGGAGAGGACAGCTCAATCCAGCCCTGGGGGTGGGTGGGGGTGGGGTGGGGGTGGGGGGCTGGTGGCTAAGTGTGGAGAGAAGAGGATCCAGAGGAAGCATGCAACCTCCAAAGACCTCCATCTGCAGAGGAAGTGCTTAAAGAAAAAAAGCGGAGCAGACCTGAACATCCCCGATAGAGAGATGAGAGCAATGAAGGTATAATCAGAAAAAAGAGGACTTTATTAGACAATGAAGGCTTGCAATGTAGTTGCCATGGCGATGAGCAAGTCTCTCAAGCATCGTCATTTCTCTGACTCCTCCTGTGAACGCGGAGATAAAAATAGACACGGGCAGAGAACAAAGAGCGATTTAAACAGAAAAAAGAAATGCACACGCGTTGAAAGACGAGTGAAGAAGAAAAGTAGGACGTGTGTTCAGACGTGCACTTCTCTGATCTGTGTTTGACCACAGCGGATGAAATGACCGTACAACCGCTCTTCAGATGGCGGAGCAGAGTGTCAGATGCAGCCAGCTCCTCTGACTGAGGCAGTCCCACCGTTCCCGTGCGCGTGTGACATCATTAAAGCGGGAGAAGGAGCCGCTGGCTTCGTCGCACACGCCGCACGTTCGCATCGCAAACGTCCTTCCATCAAGAAGTGCCACTCAGAATGCATGCTGTGAGCATTATGGGATTGCAGCTTTTGCCTCCTTTTGTATTTTTCTCCACAGTTTACGTTTGATTCGATCTGACACTCAGCTTGATTCTACACAGCTGCTTCAGCACTTTCCGATTCTGTGGCGTGTTCTCGCTGTAGAGTGACACAATAAGTCCACTTCAAGCAGACATCGTGCAGAATAATGCACCGTGAACAAGAAACCACTCAAAGCTGAGGGTTAATAAATTAAAGTTTGATGCAAAACATATTTGTCTCTCTATAGATATTTTTAGGTAATTTCTATAAATTTATAGACTTTATTTGCATCCCAAAGTGTTGGTCAGTTTATGCTAAATGTCGTTTGTGTTCAGAGTTATAATAGAAAAGTTCATACTTGGTAAGTTGTGACTTAACAACCCTTGAAATGTAGTTTTGGTCTCCAGCTGCTTCATTTTTTCCACCCGGCAGCTGTGCCGTGCCCCTGGATGCCGTGGCCTCGCTGTTAGGTGGAGAAACAAGCACTCAGAGGTTACAGAGTACAGAATCTGAATGATACATCTGTTCATGAACATGTTCTATTATTATTAAAGCAACAACATGACCGCTGCACTTACAGTATGACTGATCCACAGATTCTGTCCAAAAGCCAATATATTCAAATCTTTGGAGTGAGATTCTGAAGAAATGCATTGAGCAACAAATATCTTACCAGTTGTAGATAGTGCCACGAATGACTTCCAGGTTGGAAAATACTGTAATTCCTGGACTATAAGCTGCTATTTTTTTTTTTCACACACTTTGAACCTTATACAATGCTGCAGCTAATTTATGGATTTATTTTACTTTTGACCAGCTAACAAGCTTCATGCCGCCAAAACATTTAGCCTCGTCACACCCGGGTGCTCACACAGCTGCTCAAAACACGTCTCTCTTGGGTGGTGGGTCCTCGTGACTCAATGAGACTAAAGATAAAATAAATCAGACCAATTAAATTATCGAGCATGTCACAGTGGATCATTGAAACTTTGAATTAGTTATTAGATGGAGTTACAGTTATTTTGTGCTTCATGCACACACCCTCATCATGGAAAACACACGAAGAAATGCACATGATGCAGCTTTCAAGTTAAAGATGATCAATCTGGCTGTCCAAGAAGGAAATAGAGCTGCTGCTCGTAAGCTTGGCGTCAACGAATCGATGGTGAGATGTTGAAGATGGCAGCGTGAAGAATTGAATCAATGCAAAAAGACGACAAAAGCTTTCAGAGGTAAGAAAAGCGGATGGTCCCAACTTGCAAACATTCTATGAAGACGGGGTGAACACACAGATCGCAGACAGCCGAGGTGTTTCCACCTCCACCAAAATGATGTTAATGACAGAGAGACCAAGGACGTGTGATGAAGTTTTTTTGAGGCTCTTCAATTCTGACACTGAAGAAGACTTTAGTGGTTTTAGTGCACGGGAGGAAGATGAAGATAGTGTTCAGTGACTTTTCCTGGTAGGCTACAGTATTTATTTTATTATTTAACCAGCCATGTTATAGACACTGTTCAGAAAAAAAAATCACGGTATGTATTTGTGTATGTTACCAGTACATATTTAATTAAGTTTAAAAAAATCTTTCTGCGTAAATATCTCATTACAACGTGAACACCCACTGCTTATAGGCATGCGTGGCCTATACTGTATATGTATAAAATGCATTTCTTTTTCTTTTCTTAATTTAGTGGATGCAGCTTAGATTCAAGTATGTTCAATAGTCCAGAAATTATGGTATAAAATATTTCTGACAAGACTGACAGGAAGACTTGTAGTAGGGCTTGTAATGCAAAATTAACCCCAATGTAAAGGCTTATAAAATACTATGCAACTTTTAGTTTGGAGTTGTTTTAAGATGACAGCTATAAAATTTAGCCTGTTTCTCAGACCAGCCGCTAACTTGTCAGTATGATCACAAACTTTATGTCCTCAAATTGAGATTCAGAGAACTTTATACATCATGTATATTGATTATTTTATTCAATATGCAGTGCACATAACTTTTTTAGTGGGCTCCTCAGATGAGTACCAGGAGATGGTGTTTGGTGCTCACCCCATATACAGCGTTGTCTTAATAAGTGCAACCTTCCTCACTCCCTCCTCAGTGTCACTCCCACTATCCTCTGCTTCAGCTTCCTGCATGGTAGATGATGCAGATGTACCTCGTTGTCCTTGGTATTTTTTTCTTTCATTATTTTGTAAAAACCACTATTTTGTGAAATGTAGAACAACACCCTTCACAAGTTTGTATTTGTATCTTGTTGCATTGTTCTGTTTTGTGTTGTTAATAAAGTTCTAGAAAAATAAAACTGATGGGCTGTGTCTGCAGGGAAGGGGCGTTTACCTTTGGGACAAATTGAGGTTGCCGATTGGTCAGTTGATGACACGCCCACTGGACTGATTGCCAGGTTGTGTAGCGGATCTGACTTGAGCAAAAATAAATAAATAAAACTGCCACGTAGGGGTGTTCTGAGTTTTAATGTTGTTAATAAAACGTTCTTAAAATTAAAAAAAAAAAAAAAAAACAGGGAGCGCCGGCCCCTCAGCCCACACATTAGACTGGCCCACCAGAAAATATCCAGATTCTCTCCATAACTTGACAGTCAAGTACGCAAAGGCGTGCGGTAACGCAGGTGATGCTACGCATTCCTGATTTTTGTTGCGCATACGTACCTGCGTACCAGTTATGTGCACCCGTGTCAATATGATAATTAGTAGTGATAGAAAATACTGAAAATGAGATATGGTATGATTTTGTGGCCTCTCCCTAGAGTGTATGTAGATGAGATCAATACATGAGTATTGATCTCATCCATGTGGCCAATGGGGCGTGAATAACAGTAGATAATTGTTCCGACACTGTTGTTCATTTTAGATTACACACTGGTTTAATTGTATGGCTATTTGCGAGCACAAATATTAATGAGGTTGTTCTAAGAGTTATCTAAACCAAGTAAGATATTGTTTATAATCTTTCCATGGGAAGTTACTTTGAAAAATCTGAACTTTTACTTTAATTAAAGTAAAAGTTTGGAGGTGTCGAGCCTTTCTGATGATTGCTTCTATCAGAACATGAAGGGTGACATGAGAGGTGGAACAGGCTTGAAAGTTTCAGTAAAATAGGAAATCCTGTTTTCATGGTTTATATGACAACATAGTCATGTGCAAAACGTTTCTTTAGCTCATGCCTGCACAGTTAAGGTTCTGGATGTTTACACATATCTACAGGTCCATATATGCAACTTTGCACATGCACTTTTGGTGTCAAGTGAGCTACAAAAACATCGACCCCAAAAATGAAAATAGGTTTACTTTGTTGACTCAGGGGAGAAAACGGGTCCAGAGAGAGAGAGAGAGCCAGAGAGTGGCAGCTGGCCCATGCAAACAGGACAACTGCTAATGGGACGCTCCATCTGCTGCTCCCTTTTCTCCTGCCCGCTGCCCATTCTCGTGCCAACCTCTGGGCCTAAGAAAAGACTCTCCTGCTGCTGCTGCTGCTGGGAATCTCAGCAGACGAGGACACCATTTAAAATCAACAATGCCCCAAATGTTTGACACAGCAGTTTTGTAGTGCATGAAATCTGAGCAACAAATAAGCAGATGTGAGAAAACAAGCCGCCGACTGATTTCTGTTTCTACACTGAAGCCCAATTCTTTACTTTCTAAATATTAAATAGCTCCAGAGGACTGATATTCTCTGAGAAATGCAGTGTGAATGCTGAGAGTTGACTGATTGTGCTGAAATGTGAGGAGGAAGCTGAAACTGAGTTGTTAAAGCTCAAAGAAGCAGAATACTAGCTAAAAGCTAGAAGGAGCTCAAAACTAGTTAAGAGCTATGAAAATCAAATGCAGGCTTCAAGCTAGATAAATTAACAAAATGCTAGTTTAAAGCCAAACAAAACAAAATAATAGCTAAAAGTAGCAAAAAATACTAGCTAAACGTTAAAAGTAGCAAAAGGCTTGCTAAAAGCTAAACATTGCAAGATGCTAGTTAAAGGCAGTGAAACACTAACTAAAAATAAAAGTAGTAAAAGCCTAGCTCAAAACTTAAAGTAGCAAAATACTCTCTAAACATTAAAAGTAGCTAAATACTAGCTAAATGTAAAAGTAGCAAATGGCTAGCAAAAAGCTAAACATTGCAAGATGCTAGTTAAAGGTAGTGAAACAATAACTAAAAGCTAAAGCCTAACTCAAAACGTAAAGTAGCAAAATACTAGCTAAATGTTACAAGTAGCTAAATAGCCTATAGCTAAATGTAAAAATAGCAAAAAACTAGCTAAAAGCTAAACATTGCAAGATGCTAGTTAAAGGTGGTGGACCATTAGCTAAAAGAAAAAAGTAGTAAAAGCCTAGCTCAAAACTTAAAGTAGCCAAATAATAGCTAAACATTAAAAGTAGCTAAATACTAGCTAAATGTAAAAGTTGCAAAAGGCTAGCTAAAAGTTAACATTGCAACATGATAGTTAAAGGTAGTGAAACACTAACTAAAAGCTAAAAGTAGTAAAAGCCTAGCTCAAAACTTCAAGTCATAAAATACTAGCAAAACATTAAAAGTAGCACTAGCTAAATGTTATAGCAAAATGCTAGCTAAAAGCTAAATATTGCAAGATGCTACTTAAAGGTAGTGAAACATTAGCTAAAAGAAAAAAGTAGCAAAAGCCTAGCTCAAAACTTCAAGTAGCAAAATACTCTCTAAACATTAAAAATAGCTAAATACTAGCTAAATGTAAAAGTAGCAAAAGGCTAGAAAAAAGCTCAACATTGCAAGAGGTTAGTTAAAAGTTGTGAAACACTAGCTAAAAGTATTTAAAGCCTAGCTCAAAACTTCAAGTCGTAAAATACCAGCTAAACATTAAAAGTAGCATTAGCTAAATGTTATAGCAAAATGCTAGCTAAAAGCTAAACATTGCAAGATGCAAATTAAAGGTAGTGAAACACTAACTAAAAGCTAACTCAAAACTTCAAGTGGCAAAATATTTGCTAAACGAAAGCTAAATGCTATTAGTGAAATACTAACTAAAAGCTAAAAGTATTAAAAGCCTAGCTCTAAACTTAAAGTAGCAAAATAATAGCTAAACTTTACAAGAGGCTGGCTAAAAGTAGAAGAAATGTAGGTGTAAAGAATGCAAAGTGTGTTATAAATAAAAGTTATTATTATTATTATTATTATTATTATTATTATTAATAATAATATTACTTTGTATACAAAAGGAACAATAGATAAGCTAAATTAAGCAGAATTCTGGTTAAAAATAGAACACATCTGAATAAATGCTAAATGATCACATTAGATAAAAACTAAAAGTAGCATCAGAAGGTAAAAACAGAGCATGTATTTTGAGGCAGATTTCAAAACATCAGTTTTTGAATTCAACAGATCTCAGTGTGCTACAACAAAGTCTTTGTAAATACATTAAAAAAATGAAAAATACAAAAGTTACAAAAACCAAAAGTCACAGCACACACATGTCCTGAATGAGCTGAACGTTCTGATGCATGAGTCAGTCAGGTAGCAAAACAAGTACAGAAAGATAATAATGGTAATGCTGATCAGCATTCATGTATATAAAGAATGGATATCTGCAGCCTGATAAAGGCTTCCTGCACAACATCATACTGTGCTTTGACTCAGATGTAGTGATGCTGGAACTCTTCCATCATGAACAAGGGAATAATGTCACCCCTGCACCTCTTTGGTTTCCAGAGTGCTCCACATCACTCTCCTTCACAGCATTTAGAACTGCCTCTTTTCTACTGTGCTGGATTTACAGGCGCCATCAGTCAGCCGTCGACACGCCAGGCACCGGATTTATGACGAACCCGTCCGTGTGAGAGCCCCTGCACTTCCTCATTCTTCCACGCTCCCCCCTGCAGGAGCAACACATGGATCAAACCTGCCTTTGCAGCTCCATCTGGTGACTGCAGTCGTACAGGAAGCCTTCCTGCAAATGAACGAGAGAGAGAGGAAAAAGTCCAATTCACCTCCTACTCATTTCTCCCTTCATGTAGTTCCTCTCTGATCCTCTGGATGGTGTCTCAGGTCTGTGTGCTTCCTCAGTGCAGTCAGAGGACTTTAATAACATATCTACAGTAAACCTTATGATACATTTCTGTTGTGCTTTCTGCACATTTGGTCTTTCGAGTGTCACTACAGACCTTTTCCTTGAGGAGTTTCTTATTATAGTTAAGCACAACTGCACAGCTCAGCCTGCAGAGAAAAAAGGACCATAAATATTAACAAAAAAGCTTTATGGGTTGATTTTTTCCTTTAAAGATTTTCATGTCAGACTTTTAAAGTAAGCTTATGTTGAGAAATGACAAGAGCAGATTAATAAAACACCAAAAATCGGTGATAACTGTTGATTTGGGAGGTAACAAAAAAAATTACCAAATTACATACATTCCCTTAGAGTATTTAGAAAGACAAATACTTTAAATCAAAGTACACTGCTGACTTAAGGTACAGCCTAAACAACGTTTGTGTGGTGTTGGAAGGTTATTTTTCTTGTCATGACGATACAGAGAGCGAGAGATGATTTTAATGTAGTATTTTTAGATCAAATAGAGGCGTGTGTATGACTTTTGAAGGCTGATAACCCACAGCAGGTAAACTGACTCCCAGCTTGTCTTGACTTGGCCCTCCTCCTTCAGTTCTGTTTTTTGTTTTTTATTTGCAAGAAGATAAAATTAGCATTGTTTGGCACATCACAGCAACAGGAACAAAAGGAATAACACGTGTTGTCCTTTTTTTCAACAAAAGAAGCCATTTTTTATCCTGCGGTCATAGAAAAGAAGAAAAATCACGATGGCGAGTCAGAAAAATGCAATGAACTACACACGTCTAAATGTGGGTTCATTTGGGATGTGTCTGAATATCACAAGGTTCGATAAAACAAACTCTTTGAGCAGGCAACTGGAAATTCCACACGGCAACACTTTATTACAGCCTTGGCATAATGTGCTGTACACCCAGTCTCTATTCGCTGTACCTGGATAAAGGGGTGGTACCCTAATCGATTCCTTTGTATACTTGAACAACAACCAAACTGTACAACATCCATACCAAATCATATTAACAAAGTGCTCCCAAAAACCTTACAGATACAGGTTACCTTCATTTCTGCGTCTGGAACACCATAATTTGAGCAAATTACAAGGTAGATAAAGCAAATGTTTCAGTAATAACAGGGTGCAAATCATCATTTTGGCTCTATTCATATTAGATGATGACCCTTTACTCTCTTCATGACCTACGCAACATGTTAGAACAAGCCTGAGCTGCAGCAAAGTTGACAAACCTCCTTCAGAACAAAGGTAATCGTGATGCTTCTTTTCAAAACAAGTTTTTTCTACTAATTTTTGTGTCCCTGAAAGATTCTCTTGCACCCTCAGACTCTACACTCCTGCTCCGTACTTTACAACTCAGTCAACCTTTATTTATACAGGTTAGTCTCATCGAGCCACAAGGACTCATTTACAAGAGAGACCTGATTGAAACAAAGAACACAGATGAGGTACAGACAACAATAGACAGCCATAAAATGCATATAAAATGAAAAGTAAATAAAAGCAGTGCTATATAACAAAATAAAATCAAGCTACATTATGAAACGAGGGAAAATACTAAAAACAGGAACATGTCTGCATTGGTTTTTGTATTGAACTTAACAGTTTAAAATCCCTTAGAGAGGTCAAAGTTGACAACTTCAGATTTTTTTGCAAGGTCTTCCAGGAAACAGGAGCAGAGTAGGAGAAGGTAATTTTACCAAGTTTGATCTGCACTGAGGGGACGCTGCAGGTAATGATGCCTTGAGAGCGCATGCTGTAGCTGCACTGACGATGTGACATGTAGGAGGAGATGTATGAAGACAACAGATCAAGAAGTGATTTAAAGATGACAATGTACCAGCGAGAGAGTCTGCGTGAAGATAATAGTGATCAATTGACTGGAGTACAGGGTGCAGTGATGGGTACGATAGTTAAAGTGAGTTATAAATCTTAGCGCATCATGATAGACAGAGTCCAACATCTGCAAGGTGCTTGCAGGAGCATACATGTGCTGGTCAAAAAATTAGAATATCATGAAAAAGTTGATTTATTTCAGTAATTCCATGCCACCATAGTCTACGGCTGGAAGAAAGTAGCAGCTACAAGGCATTTCCTAGCATTCAGAGTTAAGCAATGCAGCGATCAGGTATAACGCCTGCTCTGGATGGTTTTCACACTCATGGTCATGTGGCTTGAAGCCAATGTAGCAGTCCTGCTTTAAATTCCTGATGCTCAAGCCATGTAGGTGCACACAGACCACACATCAAGAACACCCTTGATGCCATTATTATCCGCGTAGGACACTGCTTCAGATGACAAACCACGTCACCTCACGATAGACTTTTTTTCGTTCTCAGAACTATCATCTATCTATCGCACCCTATCTGCACTCACTGCATTCTTAATACTCACCTGAAGACTTCACAAAGACTGTTAGACTATAATAATGTGCTATGTGTTGTCATCATTGTATGTTCCCATACAATGGCGACATTGGCTCTCTGCATTTAACCCATCCACCCCCAGGTGGTGCAGGGGGCAGCTATTGGGGGTGCCCTGGGAGCAATTGGGGATAGGGTGTGCTTCTCAGAGACACCACGAGATGTACAATGACTGGGGATCAAATCTGGAACTTTCTGGTCCTAGGTCGGCTGCCCTGCCTCTACACCATCTCGGCTCCCGAAATCGATATTCTGAAAGATTTTTTTAATGCCACAGTGGAGTCATTAATTATTGTGGGCTAAATTATCTTAGTCATAGCTGAACTTGAAATTTTAGCCAATAATTTCCACCAAAGTTTACTCCAACCTGTTGGAATGGAGGCTCAGACCACTTGGATGCAGAAGGAACAGTGCAGCTTTTGTTCTGGTTGTGGAACAGAAGACCAGATATTGATCCTTGCAAAGTTGCTAAGAGGTTCATGGGAGTTTGGCTCTCCAGTCTACATGTGTTTTGTGGACCTGGAGAAGGCTTATGATTGTGTTCACTGAGGAATTTTGTGTGTTTGTGTGTGTGTGTGGGGGGGGGGTGTTGCAGGAGTACGGGTTGCTATGAAAATCTGTGTTCTGTTTTGTGTTATTTCTTTAGATTCTTGCATTTATGTATTTGTGTTTCCTGCCTTCCCCAGTGCTTCTTCCCTCATGTTCCCAGTTCCTGCTTCACGTGTTCTCAATCCCAATCACCCCAGGTGTTCATCATTGTGTCTCGATAGTGTCCCTTTAAGTTCAGCATCTTTGTGTTTCCACCTTGTCGGTGGATTGTGCTTCTCTCAGCCATTCGTGTTTTGTTCCTTTGTGTTTTTCCTACCCTGGATTCTTTGTAATGTTTTGCTGCCACGTCAGCATTTATTTTTTTGTTAACTTGTTAGATTATTTTATTTTACCTTCAAGATTTCCTGTGTCTGTTTGCATTTGGATTCAACATACCGCAGAACAGGATAGTTGCCAGAGTTGTTTTCAAGGGCTATCCAGTCCCTGCAAAGTGAAACTAGGAGCTGTGTTCATATTCTTGACACAATGTCAAACTCATTCTCTGTGTGGATTGAACTCCGTCAGGGATGTCCCTTGTCTTGGATTCTGTTTGTGGTCTTCATGGACAGGGTCTCAAGGCTCAGTCGTAGAAAGGAGGGTGTCTGGTCTGAAAACCTCAGGGATAACGTTTGTCTGTTTTAGTTCAGTGCAAGTTTACAATTTGGGTAATTAGTTTAATACTTCCTGACATTGCATGATGGGCGTTGACCTCACTGGGTCTGACTGGTGTTAAAAAGGGTCTTTTTTTGAGTGGATTTCACACAATGTCCCTGTTTCCACATTGGTTTCCTGCTTCCAACAAACTAGAGACAAGTTTGGTTGATTGGTGATGTTTTTGAGCATGAGAGTTTGTTTGTCTGGTCATGATGAAGTGGCAGCTTGTTCATAGCATCCCCCCGCCTCTCGCTCAGTGTCAGCTGGGATGAACTATAGCTCACAGAAAGCCTGAGCAGAATGAAGCAGCTATAAATGATGGAGACAAATACCTCCAGTCATCCTTTGTCTTCTCAGAAATCCAAAGCATCCAGGTATCAAACGGTGCTGAGGAGAGTCACACAGGTGCAATACATTTAAAATTACAAAACTAAACAAAGGACAACAGTGGCAAAGAATAACCAAAGAGATACATTACATTTAAAAATTACCGTTGTGTCTAAAATACATTTTTTATTCTGAAAACCTTTTTTTGTTTTTTTTGTGCAGCAGCTGGAAGTGATGTGTGATAACAGCTGACTGATGTGATTAGGGACTGAAACGCAAGGTTTCATGTTGAGTTAGCCTCAAGGAAAACCCAACATAACAAATGCATATTGTTCTGCATTTCATTAGGATGTTTGGCATCATTAAAAGTGACCCCCCCCCCCC
>NC_056511.1:32601461-32619378 GCF_014905685.2 Nematolebias whitei | reverse complement strand
TATATATGTATATATGTATATATATGTATGTATATATGTATATATGTATATATATATGTATATATGTATATATATACGTATATATATATATATAAACTAAATGATCTGAATAAAACAGACTTAAACTTGCCAGTAAATTAACTGGGAAAAAAATAATTGAATTACCTGTTCCCAATTGAAATAATTTATTAAGTTGGATCAATTTTTCTCATTTACTTTTGGATATCTAAAAAAGTTAAATCTGGTCCTCTGGACATTAAAAAAAAAATTGTAGAAATTTTTTTTTTTGTTTGTTTGTTTTGTTTCTTTTAATGTCCAGAGGACCAGATTTAACTTTTTAGTTTGACTGTCGATGAGGAAGAGGGCGGGCACAAGAGGAGGGGGCGTGCCAAAGACACCCTCTTAACACCAACATAACTGGTTTGTTCCACTTTGGAGTAAGCTGTTTGGGGGAAGAATCAATTTTGGGTTGTGTGTTTCCTTGACTGATGAAGCCTTCTGGATAGAAGGTGAAATGTTTCAGAAAAAAAAAAGAAACAATCCAGATGATCTGACTGAAAATTGTTGGATTGTATACCTGGATTATTGAGCATGGACTTTTTTAGGTTATTTTTTTTTAGATTTTTCTAATAGGATTATTGAGCTTGCATCAGGAAATATATTACTTTTGGATAGTTCCGTTTTTTGATTTTGACTTTCCATACAATTAATGCAGAAGAATTTGAATTCTTTATTTGAAATAAACGAAATGATTTGAATAAAACTGACAAATTTGTAAAGTTAAACAAACAATAAATTAACTTGGATACACTTAATTGAATTACTTGTTCCTAATTGAAAGTATTAATTTAAGTTGGATCAACTGTTCTCTTTTTTCAGTGTATAAACATAATACAAGGACACGTATTATCTGTCCATGCCTCCTAACTATAGCACAACTATAAACTTAACTGTTTCTTCTCTGGTGTTGATGGCCTACAAACAAGAAAATGAACCTATTGTCAGGCTAAAGCCAGTTTTTGAGACACACTGCAGAATGACTCTGGGTGTTGTAAAATCTATTGCTTGTGACTGTATAGCATACATAGATGTAATGAAGTATTTTTTATTCCTGGTGCACAAAATAACAGTCCTCCCTTGCTGCCTGCCTTGGATGACCTTCACAATAATACTCTCATATTGCTGTCCATACTCTGCATCATGGATAAGATCACATCACGGTCTAATCCTGGACAAACACAACTTAATGAATTTAGAAAGCTTTTGTAATTTATGTTTTCTTAAATTATTTTTAAGTGTATCAATAAGTTAGTTCCTGATCCATTGAGTTCATTGATACAGAAGCAAAACAGTTAGTCACTAGAGGATCATTAGAACAGACTAACATAACTCCCCTATGTAGAACCTCGTTTGGTCAGACCTCTTTTTCATATGAAAGCGCAACATAATGGAGCTCATTGCCCCCACATGTAAAAGCTACACCTGAACTTAAAAAGTTTGTTGATTAAATTTTGGCTAAAGGAAAATCAAAGATGTGATCATTTTTAGTATTCATATTTAATGGATGAGAAAGTCTTTGTGGGAGTGTATGTATTAGTGAGTTAGTACTTTGTATTATATTTACAATTTTTAGTATGTTAGCTGAATATGTGAGGATGGGGAGGTATTGAGGATGTGCAAGGATGTTAATATAAATTTGGAGGTTGCAAGGTTGTTTGTGAATATGTAGGGAGGAAAACGTTTCGTATTTTTATTGTATCTAGATTTTTAAAGTGTTTGTATTTTAATGTATAGTTTTTATTATAAGAATTTGGAGGTTGTAAGGTTGATTACATGAATATGTAGGCAGGAATACGTAGGTATTCTTACTGTATTCTGATTGATAAATTGTATGTATTTTAATGTGTAGAAATGCTAAACCAGGGACTGGAGTTGCGAATTAGCTATAGCTACGTATATACGCTATGTGCAACACATCAGTCACAGACTTGTTCTGTTCTATGTTTGTGTGCATTGTCCCTAACAAATAAACAAATAATAATAATAATAATAATAATTAAAAAATAACATGTGTGGAAAGCTGTAGAGTCTGACATCAGGTCACTTCTGGTTGTGATTTGGACCTTGACTGCACAGCACTCCATCCATGACATCCTACAACCACATCTCTTACCCCTCCTGAGACAGAACCCGGGAACATTTCTCCCACATAACATTTGTGTACCTTTGGAATGCCTCCATCATGCTGAGGTCCTTCTGTGGCCCTCCTGGTCCCATCATCTTTGTCTGATCCAATGTGTGGGTCAGGATCTTGAGTATCCTCCTTTGGGTTTCAGTAAAACTGATCTGGGACTAAATTCAAAAAAACTTCAAGACATCCAGAATTTACCATGTCCTGGATGACTGAAAATCTTCACCAGCATATTGCCATGCACGATCTGGGATTAGTTTTAGTAAGACTTAGTTTAATACTGTCAACCTTCACAAATTATTACAAAAAAAACACAAGTCTCTGTAAACATGCATTGGTTTCCATTAATGTGACAAGTGAATGTGAGTCATGTGTGAACTACCCAATCGTATGCTTTTCCATGACATAATGCTACAGCAAATTGCTAGGTCACATCCAGTCACACACTCACAAGTCACTTTGAACATGGCACAAGTGTGAACTAGTCATTTCAGTAGACTGAGTCACACAGCTGAGGTCGACTAATTTGGTCTTGGACAAGGAATCTGACAGATTGTGTTATTTATGCCACCTCCTCGAGATGCAACATGTGTGCCTCACATTCACAGAAGTGTCAGAAAAGCAGGGCTGATAAACACAACGGAATAATTCCACGTGAAAGAAAGGTGTGTTGGCTGACAATCTGGGACCAGTAGAAAACAAGAATAAGAAAAAGGAAATAGCAAGCACAAAACCACACATTAATCCAAAAATTTACATAAAGTTCACATGACAGTTATACATACTGGAAGAGTCGCCTGGAACATGTTTGAAGACCAAGAAACATCAGAAACAATGTTTGTTGTGTCTAAATAAAGGTTTTTATTTTGTTAGTGAAGACTACTGAACCTTCAGTTATTTTTAGTTCAAAACGTTTTAAAATATGTCTATGCTCTACAGCAGGAGCTGATCAGTTCCCACAAAAGTAATAATAAGGACCACAAACAGCTACAGTACCAACAATGCTGAAACAAACAGACAAACTGGTTTAAAGAACTGTGATCTAGTCCCCTGCTGTCCCAAAACACCTGTTGTCTATATCTGTAAATCACATAGATATAGGTGCATTGTCAGGCTGTGGAAGAAATATTTCTTGAACCTTCTTAATCCCACCAGCATGTTTTCCACGGAGGATGGTGTTAGGGGACTTGGGGGTTGGTCTGTCCATGCGGCAGGACTCTGGGGGTGGATTAGATCTGCCCTGAGTTCCTCAAGGCTCTGGACGTTGCTGGGGTGTCTTGGTTGACACGCTTTTGCAACATTTCATGGATATTTCTGATTCTGATTCTGATTCTGATATTGGGGCAGTGTCAGTGGATTGGCAGACTGGGATAATGGTTCCCCTCTTCGAAATTGGGTACCAGAGTGTGTGTTCCAATTACAGATTATCAATAATAGATAGTAATGGTGGAATATTGCTACTCCACCATTACAGCTATCTTGTTTGTTTATCTGAGGTTAGCTCACCCTGGGTTACATTTCCTCGTGGGCGGAGCGATCTTACCGTTCAAGGAAAATAATTGATAATGTTCTTATAGAAACAATTCCTGAATGTTGTTCATACTGTGTTAATGCTGCATGTTTGTCTCTTGACCCTACAACTGGGTAATGTTACAATAGACCTAGCCCACTACTGGAGTTTTAATTGGGTATTTTAAGTTACTAATAAACATGATGGATGATGATCATGTTGCTTTATGCTAGGCCACTGATAAGAAGGAGTGATTATTATTATTGTTTCATATTGACTAGTCATTTTTTTCCCCCTTAAAAGACAACTTAGGCTTCAATGTGTTTCTTAGACTGTGACAAGGATGCGTGAAAGAAGCGGAGCATACTCTATTCACACAAGGAGAGCTGTTGGTCTATGGAGGACGGAATGTGACTAAATTAAATAAATAAATACATAATAATGAAATGTATCATTTAATTATTAAATACATCATTAAATCATTAAATACACAATTAAATTATTAAATACACAATTAAATACACAATTAAATTATTAAATACACAATTAAATTACTTATTTCATGATTTATTTATTTATTTAATTTTGTCACCATACATTGGAGGAAGGAATGTGACAAAATAAAATAAATAAATACACAATACAAACATAACAATTTAATGTATCAGTTAAATGGTAAATGGTAAATGGACTGTACTTATATAGTGCCTTTTTATCTTATTTCAAGATACTCAAAGCGCTTTACACTACAATCTGTGCCTCATTCACCCAATCATACAGCACTCTTTAATTATTAAATACATCATTAAATCATTAAATACACAATTAAATTATTAAATATTGTCATAGCTCTGCTCTCTGTCAGCTCCTCTGTCATGCTGCACACTCAGTAATCACTCAACTCATGTCACCTGTCACCGCTCATTATCCCACAGCTCCACCACCTGGTCCAGTCAGTACTTAAGCTCACTCATTCCTCTCAGTCTGGGCCAGATTCTCTATCCTGTCTCATCAGCAGTAGACTTTCCAGCATTCCATTGATTGACTCATCACGTTCATGACCCTTGCCTTGACCACGACCACGCTTTTGCCTCAGCCCTCGTCTGCTTTTGCTCATCTGATCAGGTACCGACTCATGCTCTTGTTTTTTGACTCTCTTTTTGGATCACGTACTGGATACTTCTGCTGAACAACTGACTTCACGGTATGAACTCTGCCTTTCCCTTCTGACTGTTTTTTGGATCACGGATTAAAGGTCAAGCTCCTTCTGTATCACGGACTTATCCTTACCCCTGAATCTGATTCCCACAGATTCATTTCCCCAATTAGTCTTTTTCCCCCTGCATCTACTAACCTTTATCTTTTAGTTGCAAGCCTGTTGGACTCCGTTCCAGTGGACCTTAACATCAGTTCTACTTCTACAGGCAGCCCGCCACTACAACACTACCCAATCTCGAACTACCAATCAGAAGATCGGAACCAGCCCAGAACCGGACCTACTCCAGAGTTTTACTTTATTTCACAATAAATCTTTTAACCCTCTCAGTGGTTGTTGTTGTTGTTTGCGATCCGGCCTCTGGTTCATGACAAAATATACCATTAAATAATGAAATGTAATTTTTAGATAATTTTTTCATGATCCATCCATCCATTTTCTTTACCCGCTTGTTCCATTTTGGGTCACGGGGGTCGCCGATGCCCATGTCCAGCAATCACTGTGCGAGGGGCGGGGTACACCCTGGACGGGTCGCAAGTCCATCACAGGGCCACATAGAGACAAACGAGACAAACAACCATTCACTCTCTCACTCACACCTAGGGACAATTTAGAGTTACCAATCAGCCTAACATGCATGTTTTTGGTCTGTGGGAGGAAACCGGATTACCCGGGAAAACCCACGCATGCACGGAGAGAACATGCAAACTCCACCCAGAAAGGCCCCTGAACCAGGGACCTGCTCGCTGAGAGGCAGCGGTTCTACCAGTTGCGCCACTGTGCGGCCCTTATTTCATGATTTATTTAATTTTGTCACCTTCTACCTGTTAGGATTACGCGGGGAACCCAGATGGTATGAGACCCAGAAGGAGGCAGACACAGGGGAAGTACAAAAAGAACAGTGTTTATTATTTACAGTGAAAATCCACACGCTGCTTCTCAGCAACTCCTGGAAAGAGGGACGACAGGTTAATGTTGGTCCAGAGGGGAAGACCTGAGTGGTTTGTTTGAAGAGCGTTTTTGTCCTTACAGTCCAAACCCGAAGGAGGGGAGCTGGTCCTTCAGTCCAAGGAGTGAGCAGCAAGGGGAAATCCAACGAGGGTCCAAGGGAACGAGGAAGGCTGGCAACTGGAGGCAAAAATGGCACGAGGAATACCTGACAGGCTGAGGGATCCAGATCAGGTCACGAGGAGATCCAAAAAACACGAGGAACCAGGAAACTAGAAAAGAGAACACAGGTGAACAAATTCTTTTCACCTAGACATATCTAGCTCAACAGTACTATACCATGAGAGGTGATATGCTCCAGTGATGAGTCACATTGGGCTGCAGCCTTTTGTAGATGGAGAGGCTCATCAGGCTTATGACCGCCAGGTGTTGGTAATCAGCGGCCATCAGCAAGGCAGGCTGCAGGCAGTGGGACCCTTACACTACCCTCCAGTGGCATCATGAAATTGTGAAAACTGTCAGTTGCACTCGTCAAACTCAGTGGGCAGGACTAGGGTGGGTTGTGCACAGATCCTGATGCCTGATTGGCTGCTCCTTACAGCAAGCAAAAACAAATCGACCGCAGATAATGGATTGATTCACAGGCAAGAAAATATATTCCGAAACTTTAGGAAGCAGTAATTGTGTTTACATGTGGATGAAACCTTTTTTCAAACAATGAATGTAATGAAGAAGACGTGCTTTTACGAGAAGCAGCAAATTTAAACGAAATTTAAACATAAAATGCTTCCAATGTCCAAAAATAAAATTGATGAAAGACTGGTTCTATTTTGTATAGGCTTTGCCTTTCAAGGCTATCGCTAGTGGGTTTATCCTTTCGCACGCAGCGCATAACTGAAAACTTTAGTCCACACCCACCTACTATGTGGGCATCACCCCCCGTCCCTACAAATTACAGTGAGACCGGGTAATCGGCTCCCATTTTTTCTTCAGCCAGCTAGCTAGCACTGTCAGAAGAACGAAGAAGGAAAAGTTGTCCAGCTTTGACCGGCACAACTTTTGCTAAGGATGCCTGGTACTCCGCCACGCCAACCTCCTGCCGTCCCGTTGAGCTCTTCCTCCCCGAGGAGAAGCAGAGACGAGCAGCCTTGTTCAAGGTAAGCGCAGAGGAGTGCTTTTCCGTGGCGGGCCACTACCCGCTGGACGACGCCATAGACTTTTCTAATGTTCTTTCCTTGTGGTAATCGAACGATTTCCTCAAAAAAGGCGATGTTAGCAGCAGCCCCGCTGAATGTTTTTCCGTAGAGAGCTGCTACTCGCTGGATGATGCCTCCACCTTTTCTAACGTGTTTTTTTTCTCGTGGTAAATCGGATGATTCCCTCGAAAAAGGCGTTGTTGGCAGCAGCTCCGCTGAGTGTTTTTTTTTCTGTGTGGCGGGACGCTATGCACAGGACGACGCCACCGCCTTCTTTGATGGAGAATCACGCAGTGAATCGAATGATTCCTCTGAGAAAGGCGATGCGGAACTGCCCCCTCCCTCCTGGAGAACGTAGTGATGGAAGACGAGCAGCCGAGCGGATGCTCAACCACCTTGGATCTTCCCACATCGGCGACCACACCACTCCCAACCATCAGCGCCCTCCTCTCAGAGCTGCCCGGCATAATCCAGGAGGATGTTAACACAAGGGACTTTCTGTCCCTTGCTTCCCTCCGCTCTGATCGGATGATCTGGCTGCAAGGTTGGCTCCGCCCCGGCTCGTCGCCCTGACCCCATCTGGCCTCACTGTCCAGCTATGATGTCACATTGGAACGAGGCTGCAGCTGGGCCCGGCAAGCTGAAGACATCCATCTCCACCTTCGCCTCCATCTCCAGAGTGGAGGGTTTTACCGACCTGTGTTTTTCCCTCTGTCCCCCCGCTGGAGCCAAGCCTGGCGGTGGAACTTGGTGCAAAAGCTTCCAGGATGGACCAGCAACTTGTCCCTCCAGGGAAGCATGACCAGATGGTGACAAAGGTCTCCAACCGAGCTCACCAGTGTTCATTCCAGATGGCTGCAGCGAACAACAATGTTGCCCTGCTGGCCTACAGCATCTCTAAGAGGCTGGAGAAAGCAGACTTGCTGGAGGAGACAAAGAGCTCTCTCTCTGTAAAGCTGCTGATGTCATCTTAAACATGTGCCACCTCTGTGGTATGCCTGTCCCGCGTTGCTGCCTGGATGACCATGATCCAGAGGACCACTTGGCTCCGCCTCTCGCCTTCCTTGTCCGAGAAGCTGCAGAAAGACCTGCTGGAGTGCCCCATCACCCCAGATGTGCTGTTCGGGGCCAACTTCAGGACCATCCTTGAGAAATCGCAGAGGTCCGAGGAGGTCTCAGAGACTGTACACCATCTGGTGACGTCACAGTCCTCCTCCCGCCCCTCCGACTGCTGGAGGGACTGCTGTGACCAGCAACAGTAGCAGAGGTGTTCCACAGCTGCGGCAGCGACTTCACACTCCGCTCTTCCTCCGGCCCCCTCCACCAGGCAGTGGCGGCGCCAGGGGGACGCTAGGGGGCGCTATAGCTACCCCTAGAAAAGTTATAGCACCTCCATAGCACCCCCAGGAAATATTTAGATTTTTTTCTTCATCTAATTTAATATTTTAAATATGTAGTTGTGGCATTTTCTTCTAAAGACAAATATATATAAAAAGAATCAACCATTCTAATTTCAGTAAAAAATAAAAATAAAAAAAATAATTCAACCTGATTTGAACTTTGCGTATTATTACTTCCGGGAAGCAATTGAGAGGAACACGCTGCGCAAATATGGATCGTTTTTTGCAACCAAAAGTTCCACGGATGGAATTTGAGAAGGATGCATTTTTGGAAGCAGAGTCCGACCAACAAAGAAATATTAATCTGGATGAAGAAGATAAACTGTGCAGTTATCCTTCCACTGCTGCTGAGAATGCTAACAGTGTTAGCACTGGACAGCTAGAAGATCTAAGCAGAAGTCCTCAAGATGGACCAAGACGACCACTTCTGCAAAAATACCCATCACGCTTGTTTGGAGTGCAACAGAGAAGTTTTAGTAAAGGCTGGCTCGATCAATATTTGTGGTTAGAATACAGCGTGAGTAAAGATGCCGTGTTTTGTTTTGCTTGTCGGCATTTTCTAAAAGGAGGACACAGGTTCCATCTTGAGCCAGCATTTACCGCGCTCGGCTTTAACAACTGGCGGAAAGCAGCAGCGTCATTGAAGAGCCATCATGAAAGCGCCGGACACAAATTTGCAATGGAAGCGTGGAGTGAATTCAAGTTTAAACAAACGAGTGGATCAAAACTCCCCAACATGCTCGACAAAGGACATTCTGCATTGGTTCAGGAGAACCGGAGGTACATGATGGGTGTTGTAGAAAGTTTGCGCTACACAGCTTGTCAGGGAATCGCACAGCGCAGTCACAGTGAGAAACAGGATTCAGCTAACAAAGGTAATTTTCGTGAGATGCTTGATGTGATTGGAAAATTTGATCCCAATGTCCAAAAAAAGCTGACAATTAATCCATCTAATGCTAAGTATGTTCATCATGACATACAGAACGAAATATTTAATGTTATGGCTGAAATGATAAGAAAACAAATCAGCAATGAAGTGAAAGAAGCTCAACACTTTGCTATTTTGGTGGATGAAAGTAAAGATATCAGCAAAAAAGAACAAATATCTGTTATTGTTCGTTATTTGCAGCCAGATTCAGAGAAGGTGGTGGAAGAATTTTTGCATTTCACCCCAGCAGAAGGATTAGATGCAGACTCACTTTTTGACTGTATCAAAATGACCCTCAGTCGTTGTAATATTGATATAAATTGCTGTGTCGGACAGTGCTATGACGGTGCTGCTGTTATGTCCGGGTGCAACAATGGAGTTCAAGAAAAGTTGAGAAAAGAGGTGCCGCAAGCTGTGTACATTCACTGCCATGCTCACAGGCTGAATCTTGTGTTAGTAGACTGTGTACATAATGTTGATGCTGCAGCCGATTTTTTTGAGATATTGCAAATGCTTTACAAGTTTTTTTCTGGGTCTGTTGTTCATGATCTTTTTTTGAAGAAGCAGGAAGAACTTGTGTCAGCTGTACAGCGCCTAGAACTTAAAAGACTCAGTGACACCCGCTGGGCGTGCCAGTATGATTCCATACGTGCTGTCAAAAAAACTCTCCCAGCTGTTATAGCTACGCTGCACGATGTTGTTGACCAGAAAAATGCTAAAAGGAGGACGGAGGCTAAAGCTCTCAGTGCACTTATAGATAAGAAGTTTGTTCTGCATCTTGTAATTTTTGAGGATATTTTCAGAACAACAAAATTCATGTCTGATCAGCTACAGTCTCCTAATTTAGATCTAGTAGCAGCAAATGACCTGGCTCATTCTGTAATAACTGCTTTAACAGAAAAACGCACAGATGACAAATGGGAGACACTCAGAAAAGAAGCAGAAGAACTTTGCAGCAACACAGGAATAGCAACAGAGACTGTACATCGGCAGAAAAGACAGACTCAAACAGCTAAACATCTAGAGCACTTTATTGTGGATGCCTCAATAGAAAGAAAAGGTGCAGACAGCACGGATGACCTAAAAACAAAATCATTCTATTCTGTTATAGACAGGATGCTAATGGAAATGAAACAGTGTTTTTCTTCAGAAACTAATGAAGTACTGAAAGGTTTGCCAGCTCTAAACCCCAAACACCCATCATTCCTTGACAAAAAATGGATACTGCCTATGGCCTGTCTTCATGGAGTTAACGAGGAGAACTTGTCAGCTGAGCTCCACCAGGTTCGCCGGCTGCTGAAAAGGAAAGAAGAACTGGGACTTATAATCAACAACACACAAGACTTCCTATCTGTGATGCGGCCCTACAAAGATGCATTCCTGGACTTGTATAAGCTGATATCCATATCTTTGACTCTTCCAGTAACATCAGTGAGCTGTGAGCGCAGTTTTTCTTGTTTGCGTCGTTTGAAGAACTACCTAAGAAACAGCAGCGGAGACAGTCGAACAAGTGACCTGGCACTTCTTGCTATCAATCCTTTAAGAACCAGGACCCTGGACAGTGACAGGATTATTGATGCTTTTGCCCTCAACCACAATAACAGGCGGATTGTCCTGTTATGAAGACTTCTGATGGTGAGTGAATGATTTCAATCTTCTCTGACTTTGTAATGCATTCAGCATTGTGGACTGAAATTGTTTATGTGATACATCTGGGGAAACAATGTGAATTTGTTGTAACAGTTTGCATACTAAGATCTATAAATATGGCAAGTGTGTCACGTTTGTATATGCTTTAAATTAATTGCAGAGTACCACATTATTCACTATCCACTGTATTGGTGACTGCTGATGTCAGAGTTTTCAGTGCACCTGTGTGTGTGTGTGTGTGTGCGTGCACGTGTGCTTGTGTTTGTGTTGATAACTCTAGGGAAGAAAAATAACCTTCATAGCACCCACAGTAAAATGCTTAGCCTCCCCTTAGCACCTGCTGAAAAAAATTTCTGGAGCCGCCACTGCCACCAGGTAACAGCTCCTTGAGGGGAATGTGTGTGTTTTTTGATGAGGTATGCTTAGAAATATAACAGAAACATCTCTGAAAGTAAAGTTTCATCTGATTCCAGCCTGACTGTCAGATCAACTGAGCTCACAGCTACCTCTCTTCACACTTTCCCCACACAGAACGAGCCAGTAACTTCTAAACAGTGTTTGAAATGGCACCACAGTTCTGTAAATATCACAAAACACTCGTCTGCCACATTAGCTAAAAATGATGTTTTCTCAGCAGACCAAGTCCAGTAAAATCCCTCGCTCTTAGCCAGTGCCCGTTTTTATTTTCTGCCGTTTTCTGTTCTCTCACCGCGCAGCGGGAGAAAACGTTTTTTCTCCACAACAGCTGCAGCCTCCACCGAAACTGCGTTTTCACTCAGAAAGCGTTCACGCCTCCTCTCAGTGCGCGCCGGCTCACCTCAGTTCTAATGTGAGACCACAGCCTGGGTTCAGTAGAGAGGCACACATACAGCATTTTTCTGTCGGAGCCCTCACCTTGGGTCCCCCCCCCCCCGGAGAATATCCAGAGCAGGTGATGGAAGTAAGGGTTTTTAGCCTGGTTGATGTCCATGAGACACATGACACACAAAATGCGTGCCTGCTCTCCAAGCATTACTCAGCGTGGCAGTGAGTGTGTTCCCTGGACGGACGGACCATCTGATTAGCAGGGGTTACACGCTGCAGTTCACAGCTCAACCCCCACCATTCAGAGGGATTATAGAGACGGTCCTGTCTTCTCCAGAACAGAGCTCGTCTCTCTAGTCAGAAGTTCTGGAATTCCTGATGAAAAACATGATTTCCAGAGTTTCCAGCGGAGAGGAAAATATAGTTTTTTTTTTTTTTAATCCTTCCACTACTTCCTGGTGATGAGACCTATTCTCGACCTGTCCATGTTCAACAGTTAGATCATGGAGAGACAATTCCACATACTGACAATCAAACAGCTGCTGGAGAACTTCACCAGAACGACTGGTTCACCTCTGTACATCTGAAGAGCGCAAAATTTCATATTTCCATAATTTTGAAACAGGAAATTCCTGTGTTTTTCTCCTCCAGGGGATTCTGTATCAGTAGAACAGTTCGATTATTCCCTCGCCCCACGCACATTCTCAAAATGCGTGGAGACAGTTCTGCAGCCATTACACAAGGCAGGAATGATCATTCTTTTTTTATCTGGACGATCTGCTTTTATTAGATCAGTCCAAGCAGGAAGCAGCTGCGCAGACCAAATGCTAGCGTTACACCTGCTAAACCTGGGTTTTCTATAAACTGGGAAAAGTTCCGTTCGCCCGTCCCTGATGATTGTTTATCTGGGAGTGGAACTAAACTCAACCACAATGAGAGCCTGTTTATCACAGTCAAGAGCAGAAGCTCTGTAAGTTCAGTTCCGCCGTGTCAAACCCAGCAGCGTAGTGACAGCTCTGCCTATCATGTAACTCCTGGGACGGTGTCAGCGGCCCACATCCTGGTTCCAATGGGCCTACTTCACATGAGACACCTTCAGAGATGGTTTGCCCGCCTGTGCACAGATCTTGTGCGCCAGAAGAGGCGGATTATCTTTGTACCCCCATCTGTGAGAACCAATCTGAATCACTGGGGAAACCCCCTCGTTCTGTCAGAGGGAGTTTTCATCAGCAGGCCTACGTCGCATGTCTCAGTTTTTCACAGATGCGTTTCTGTCAAACTTGGAGGAATGTGTCTGTCCCAAGCAGTGGGAGCACAGTAGCTGGACCATATGTCGCTTTACTTAATGTGCTAGAATGTTTTCACGGTCTGAAATGTGACTCAACATTTTGCCCCCTGCTGTGGGATCAGCATTTTCTGATTCACACAGACAACAAAGTGATGACAGTTTTCATAAACCTTCAGGGAGGTGTGCACTCAGCCCAACTGTTACACATCACGAAACAGCTGTTGTGTTGGTCACACGAAAACCTGCTCCCCATCAGTGCAGAGTACATTGCCAGCGTACTGAACAGGCAAACGGATATCATGTCAAGGTGCAGTCCCCTCCATAGAGACTAGAGCCTCCATCCCAAGCTGATCTCTTGGTTTTTTGGAGCAGATTTGGTCGAGCAGCAGTGGATCTGTTCGCCACACGGGAGAACTCCCAGTGTCAATTATGGTTCTCAATGAGCTCATGAGACGACCCACCATTAGGAGTGGATGTCTTCGCTCACAGCCCTTGGCCAAAAATGCTCCTTTATGCATTCCCTCCAGTCCTGCTGATATCACAGACCTTGGACCGGGTCTGGGAGGAAGAACTGTCAGTCATCCTTGTAGCTCCTGAGCGCATAAGCGCTCCGTGGTTCCCGAATCTGCAGCGACTGATATCGGGTCGGCCGTGGAAACTGCCGTGGGGGGGGCGCACTCCACAAGGCAGGAAGAGCGATCAGGAGTTACCCAGAAATAGGTCAGCACCTTTGGGTCTGGCCACTGAACAAATCCGTTTAGAAAAAGATGGGCCTCCCACAGGATGTGGTGCGTACTTTTCAGGGCACACAAGCTGCTTCTACTACAACATTGTACACATCAAGTGGACAGTTTTTCAGCGCTATTGCACAGAGAAAGGCGTGGAGGCCATCTCATGTCCGCTAGATGGCGTGCTGTCATTTCTACAGTAACTGGTGGACAGGAATTTAGCGTTCAGCACAATTTAAGCTTATGCTGCAGCTATTTCTTTCAGTCATGAGGTTTGTCAGTGACAGAACAGTTCTTAACCACCTGCTGATGAAGCGTTTTGTGAAAGGTGTACAGAGACACAGACCTGTGTCACGTCCACTAGCTCCACGGTGGGACCTACACGCTGCACGCTCTGATTAAAGCTCCTTCTGAGCCTTTAGATCAGGTTTCACTTAAATTGCTGTCATAAAAAACAGCCTGCTGTTAGCTTTGACGTCGGCAAAGAGAGTGAGTGATTATCTGCTCTCTCTGTTGCTCTATCATGTCTCAGAATTCAAGCTGACAGCAGTTCAGCTGTACTGCGTTTTAACCCTGCTCTGAAAAGCATCACAAGCTCATTCAGATTGAGAATGAAAACCTTGGATGGGTTTTATCCTCCTCCTCCTAATTCTGAAGAGGAAGCAACATCTCACCTCCTCTGTCCCATGCGCGCGTTTTAGTGTTATGTGGTGCACACGGCCACACTACGCCGTTCTCAGCGTCTGTTCATGCATTACAGGGACAGCTCTTCAGGACACCCTCTATCCACCCAGCGCCTCTCACACTGGTTGTGTGAGGCTATTTCTGAAGCTTACAGTTCATCTGGGCAGGACCATCCAGAGAATCTCAGAGTACATTCCACCAGAAGGTTTTCATCCTCCATGGCTCTGCATGGAGGGATGATAGTAGAGGATATTTGTATGGCGGCTGCCTGGTCATCGCCATGTTCAATTATTTGTTTTATCTACGTGATGGTTTTACTTTCTCCATGAGCCATTCTGTTCTCAGGGTTTTGACAGAATGATTATTATTTGTTTCATGGAGCTTCACTTTTGAGCTCACACCTGCCTGCATGCAGTCGCAGTGTGAGATATTTATTCATCACAAGTTCATGACTGCTGATTTTATCGTTATTAATCGGTTCATTCTGAGGAGCTGTTGGTTTGCTCTGTTTATCGTTACACTGTTACAATTCGTATCCTCCGTTGTTCCTATTCACAGCAGCAGGTCTGCTATCTCAGCCTTTTTTCCTCACCAGAGATCTTTTCTCCGGTGCGCTCCTGTGCATGGAGCATGCAATTATGCAGCGCGTAATTACGCACACAGAAGGCTGAGTGATGAAATTTGTTTTGTGCAAGCATGTGCTTGTGTCTGAGTGGACCCAGTGATGCATAGACTACATCCTGCTACGCCTTTAACCCACTAGCGATACCCTTAAAGGGCAAAGCCTATACTAAATAGAACGTTGGTTACGTACTGTAACCCCAGATTCTATGAGTATAGGCACAGCCCTTTAAGCTCTGGGCCTCACTGGTTCCTAAATGGCTGAAGAAAAAAGCTATTTGGGAGCCGATTACCCGGTCTCACCGTAAGTTATACGGACCGGGGGTGAGGCCCACACAGTAGGTGGGCGTGGACTAAAGTTTTCAATGCTGCGCTGCGTGCAAAGGGATAAACCCACTAGCGATAGCCTTGAAGGGCTGCGCCTATACTCATAGAATCTGGGGTTACAGTACGTAACCAACGTTCTTTAACCTCTACAGGATCCTTCTTGGTGTCTTGCTCTCTGTATCTTGTCCAGAGTTACAATGGTGACTGATTCCTTTCAGTTCGAAGATGATGGGAGTTCTAACCATCTCTGAAAGAGTCCAGACTTTGCTGGATTTGTGAACTAATGCCGTGGTGTAGAACATAAAGACAGACGTAATTATCTGGATCAAGTGTTCTCTGATCTTCCAGTGAAGTGAAATATTGATAGAACAGGTGTAAGGCTTGCTTGTAGACATCTCTCCACATCCTCTCTAAATTAAGTCGACAGTTGTGTCATGTTATGTATATCTTAAAGATTTGTGCACTTGTCAAACAGGTGTTATACTTACAGCTGATTATGAACATTGTGAAAGTTCCTTTCAGTTCCTATGTTCCTGATCATGAATTCTGCTACCTTCTGCTATGTTTTCCCCTCCCTTTAAAATTTCTATTACCCTTCATTTCTACAGGTGGACTCATTGAGTCACGAGAACTCATTTTCAAGAGAGACCTGTTTATGGAGAAGATGGGGGGGGGGGGGGGGGGGGGGGGGGGGGGGAGTTAAGGGTCTTGCTCAGGGGCCCGGAGTGGAGCAAGTGAGGGTGTAGGCAGGTGTGGGTGTTTCACTTTTTCCACCCACATTTTGATGTTGACGGTACCGGGAGTTGAACCTGCGACTTTCCGATCACAGGCCCATCTTCTCTAGCCTCTGCGCCACCACTCCCCTTATCACACCGTACTAGATGGACAACAGATGACATAAATCTATGTAGGACAGCTCTAGCCCTATTTGCAGTCATGGGCCCCAAACTCTGGAACAACCTTGGGGGGGCCACATCTGGCAGGCCACTTCTCTTCCTGTGTTCAAGTCTGCTAAAAACACATCTGTTATCTCTGGCATTTCACACAGTGAGTTGATTTAGTATATTTTGTTCTGTGTTCCAATGTTTTTAATGCTTTTAATTAATGTTTCAGTATTATCATTAGTGCGTTATTTTTTCCCATTAATTTACTCTCATTAATGTTATTGTTAAGCAAAGGGGAGTGGTGGCGCAGAGGTTAGAGAAGGTGGGCCTGTGATTGGAAGATTGCCAGTTCAAGCCCCGGTACTGACAACATCAAAAATGTGAGTGGGGTAGGTGAAGCCCCCACACCTGCCCCCACCCTCATTCGCCCCACTCTGGGCCCTTGAGCAAGGCCCTTAACCTCCACCATCTGCTCCTCCGAGTGTCCTAGATAGCAGCTCTCTGCTCCACACAGAGGGCTGTGGTAGCTTGGTAGTCTGTGGTTGCATCAGGAAGGGCATCCGGCATAAAAATAACTGCCAAGTCTTTGTGCGACTTATTTCGCTGTGGCGATCCCTAACGCAAGGAGCAGCCGATAGAAGAAGAAAAAGAAGGAGAAGCACTTTGATAACAGTTTTAAATGTGCTCTATAAATAAAGTTGACTTGACTATTGTTGCCAGCAACAGTCATACAGACACCAAGAATAAACAGATATACTAGTAATATTGTATCCATCCACCCCTGTTCCAATTTATTTACCACAAATTCTGGGGGAGCTTCTATATCCCTAGCTTGGCTTAAAATATCTAACCAGTTCACAAGAGTGCAAATGAAGGTCAAGCATGGAGGGAGCTGCCATGTATGAACTGACTTCAGACCGAAGCAATGGATTTCACATGATCACCGTTAGTCCCACCCACTGAGTTTGACGAGTGAGACTGACAGTTTTCACAATTTCATGATGCCACTGGAGGGTAGAAGGTGACAAAATTAAATAAATAAATAAATCATGAAATAAATCATTTTAAAGGTACATTTCATTATTTAATGGTGGATTTAATAATTTAATTGTGTATTTAATGATTTAATGATGTATTTAATAAATAAATGATACATTAAATTGTTATGTTTGTATTATGTATTTATTTATTTAATTTTGTCACATTCTGTCCTCCAATGTATGGTGACAAAATTAAATAAATAAAACCATGAAATAAGTAATTTAATTGTACATTTAATAATTTAATTGTGTATTTAATTATTTAATGATGTATTTAACAATTAAATGATACATTTCATTATTATGTATTTATTTATTTATTTTGTCACATCATTCCATCCTCCATATTGGTCAGGTTACTTCTTGCTATGCCTATAACTCTAAAATAGTTATTGAATCAAGTGTTACTTGTGTAGGTAAAACTAGATGTTTAACGGCTTGTTAAAATACACCAGAATGCAGGAAATGAGATCTACTTTTTTCAAAATTTTCTGGGGAAGGA
>NC_056511.1:32571010-32601361 GCF_014905685.2 Nematolebias whitei | reverse complement strand
CCCCCCCCCCCCCCCCCCCCCCCCCCGGGTGTGTCTCTCACCCCCCATTACAAATGCTTTTGGCGCCATGAGCCATTGTCAGTACTGGGGGCTAAGCATCCTTATAGGGCATATTCTAGAACTGACCCTGATGTAAGGTTAAAATTACATGATTTTTATAATAACAGGTCGTAATGGGAGACTGCAACGAAGCCAAGATTCAAATTGTCTGCTGGATTCCTTAGATAGAGAACTTTACTAATTGGCTTTTATGTATGTGAATGTTCCTGTAAAGTGCCCTGAGACAACTTTGTTGTGATTTGGTGCTATATAAATAAACTGAATTGAATTGAATTGAATAATAATAATATAATAATCATTATATTTTAAAAGCGCCTTTCAGGACACCCAAGGACACTTTACAGCAAGAAACATATCAGAAAGATTGTGTAAAAACAAACAACAAGCACAGTGCAAAGATCAAGAGGAATAAATTGAAATATAAAATACATAAAGAATATAAAATATATAAAGAATATAAAATACATAAAGCAATGTTAAGGATAAGCGAGTCTAAAGAGATGTGTTTTCAGAGCAGTCTTGAATATAGAAAGAGAGGTGGTGCTTCGTAAATCTGGGGGTAGAGAGTTCCAGAGATGAGGAGCAGATCAGGTGAAGGCCCTTCTCCCCATGGTGGAGAGGCGGGCAGAGGGTACATGGAGGTGTAGTGAAGAGGAGGATCTGAGAGAGCGAGAGGGGATGGAGATGTGTAGGAGGTCAGATAGGTAAGGAGGGGCAAAGTTGTGGATAGCTTTGAAAGTGAGAAGAAGAATTTTGAAGATGATGCGTGATTTAACCGGGAGCCAGTGGAGCTGTTGCAGGACTGGAGTGATGAGGTTATAGGAGGAAGTTTGAGTGATGACATGGGCAGCTGAGTTCTGGACCATCTGTAGTTTCTGAAGAGATTTGTTGGGGAGGCCATAAAGAAGGGAGCTGCAGTAGTCAATCCGGGAAGTCACAAGACTGTGCAAGAGGATGGATGTGGAGCGGGGTGTGAGAGAAGGGTGGAGACTGTTAATATTTCGGAGATGGAAATAGGCAGACCGAGTAACAATGTTGATGTGTGACATGAAGGAGAGAGTGGTGTCGAGGATGACGCAGAGCCTCTTGACCTGAGGCGAGGGGGAGAGCAGAGATTTGTTAAGGAGGATGAGAAGATGTTCTGATTTTGAAATAGAGTTTTTGGTACCGATAAGAATGATTTCTGTTTTGTCACTGTTTAGTTGTAGGAAATTGTTAGATAACCAGTGATTGAGTTCAATGAAACCATCAGTGAGGATGTAGGGTGGGTGGAGTTTGGTTTTGTTAACAAGTAGAGCTGTGTGTCAGAACAGTGTAAATGGACACCGAATTTGCAAAAGATGTGACCTAGAGGAATGTCATGCCAGTCCAGAGCTGAACATGAGTCCCACTCCGGCCCTGGCACAAGATCTTTGTTTTAAATATTTGGCATGCCTAATGGTGGGTTGTTTGCTTTATTTCAAGAAATCCATCCATCCAGCCATTATCTTTTACCTGCTTCTTCCATTTTGAGTCACGGGGGTTGCCGGTGCCCATGTCCAGCAATCACTGTGCAATGGGCGGAGTACACCCTGGATAGGTCTCCAGTCCATCACAGGGACACATAGAGACAAACGAGACAAACAACCATTCACTCTCTCACTCACACCTAGGGACAATTTAAAGTTACCAATCAGCCTTACATGCATGTTTTTGATCCGTGGGAGGAAATCAGAGTACCAGGAGAAAACCCACGCATGCACGGAGAGAGCATGCAAACTCCACCCAGAAAGACCCCCCTCAGACCGGGATTTGAACCAGCAACCTTCTCGCTGAGAGGCAGCAGCCCTACAAGTTGTGCCACAATGCTGCCTTATGTCAAGAAATGCTATTTCATTTTTAATTAGGGTCATGCATTAAATGTAATTTTAAAATTAAGTAATTTAGATCATTAGTGACAAAAACACTCTTGTATGAACATAAAAAAACTTGGGAAGACTAGATCAGCCGATGTCTTTCCTGTTTTTTATGAGTCATTTAAAACCAAGATTTATTTACACACACAAGAAAAGAAACGACAAAAACAGGGACATCCTACATTTTAACAACTTGAATCAGTTAATGATTAACCTTTTGGTACAAGACAGATCCAGCTGGGAAATTTCAGTTAGACAAAACTTTGTAAACCGCTTGAGACATTCAAAGCAGTGCATGTTTCTGACTTCTTCTGCTCACCGTCTCTGTGAGACGAGGTGAGTGTGAGGAGAGTAATGCAGACTCAGCCTGAGGAGGCAGACAGGCCTCCTGCGGTATTTAAAAGGAAACTGAAGGTTCTGCAGTTCCAGGAAATATAAAATGAAGTAAACAAAGATTTAATGCTGAATGTGGCTGAAACTAAACAGAAACACAATATGAACAATAACAAGACAGGTATACAAAGAAATGACTGAGCTGAAGCGATTTTTGTCAAATCTTAAAATTAAAGTTAGATATTGAGATATTGTGAGATTTTGTGCGATGTGTTAGCCCTCAGTGTAACTGTTGTGAATAAGTTTCTGCTACAAGCTTTACCTCAATATTAGTAAAATTAACTGAATTACAAACATTATTTGTTGGCTAATAATGATTATCTGTGACGGCCATTTTGAAATAAATTAATTCTGAACGTTTTTCAGTTGTGCACATACATCTATTGATTACTTTAAGAAAGTTTCACAAAAATTTGCTTAGTGGTTCATGAGATATTTTGCCAACAGACAAACAGTGTTGACTCCAACAGACAATGTCAAAATTTTAGGCAAAGCCGTCACTCAGTGTGTGAGACTCAGCTATTCAGCATTCTGCTCAGCTATTACCACATCAAATATTTGATCACCGTGTAAAACTGATGGAGTTTTGAAACGTTTCTTCACTTAAAGAAACGGGTCCAGATGACATGTTTTAACTATTTTTGGTGTCATCTACCTGAAAGATTGAGCTTACAAAACTTTTTTTTTAAACCACTTTGGCCTTGGTTGTCCTCAGGCTGTTTCTGTGAATAGCAAGTTGGCCATCTGCCCTAAAACGCTTGATTGCTGTTAATGATGTTTTGGATGGGTGTGCTCTGTTTGCATGTGTTAAAAGTCTACTTCTGAGATTCCAACAGGAGGTTGGCTTGAAACACAGCAATGAAGGCTATCTATGGGACAGATCTAGTTGGCAGGCCACAGACTGATGAAGTCCTCTGGATGGGGGACGAAACGTTTCTCACTTAAAAGAAACAGGTCCAGATGACATGATTAAACCTTTTTTGTAGAAAAAGGTTTACTTACAAAATATAAATCGGAAAATTTAAACAAAAAAGTGTCTTTCTGATAACAATTTTCACTCAAGGTTCGGAGGACTAGGACCTGAAAAGATTCAAGGAGAAGAGATTAAAAAGGTAGGTGGTTTAATGTACAGATAAGTGCGGAGGACAGGGGATTGGACAACTGGTGTTAAAGGTTTCACAAATGGTAGATCATCCCTAAATTGACTGAGTTCTTACAATTGTTGATTTTTCCTTTAGTGCTTGGAAGATCCCAGGTCTAGGGTTGCATTGGGGATTTCCAGGTCCTTGTGTGCAGGTGGGAGAGTGGCAGGTCAGGCAAGTTGCCTGAAGGCTGAGTTGGAGACTACTTTTGGTTGTATATTGTTACATAAAAAGTGGGTCCTCCAGGAAAGAACTCAGAAGAGGTATCATGTTCCCATCTGGAGGAGGAATCATGAGGGTGCTACCTGCATAAGGAGACAAGAAAAAACACAAAGAAAACACAACGTGTCTAAAGGCAATTCCTTTATTCAAACTCAAAGGCTGTCAGACAAATCACCATTTGGCTATCAACGATTCAGCATCGAATCATGATTCAACTCAGCCTTAAATACAGATGTTGTTAATCAGCTGTCGTGGTTGACAGCTGAGAACCAACAAGCTCCACCCACTCTCAGGATCAAGGGGTGGGTAGTAGAAAAGCACTGGAATCCTAACAAAAGGGTCACTGACACCACCCAGAAACACAAAGCCCCTGCAGCTCATAACACTTCGATGTCCAAAATGATTATTTTTATTTACACCACATTGTTGCTTTGTGTGACATGTCAGAACGTCTTGAATCATGCTGTCATGCTCACGTTGCAAAAACACTGCACTTTGCACTTTGTCAGAGTGTTATTGAACACACACACACACACACACACACACACACATATGCATGCACAGCTGTCACAAAAATAGAATAAAAACAAATCAGAAGAACTGCCAACATCCACTTTTTTCCATTTAAGGACAGAGAGCACGGACTTTCCATAAGCTGTTTATTCATTTGGAATGTGAGGCGCTGATAGGAAAACAATTGTTGTGGATATGGGAAGTGATTTTCACAAAGTGCTTCGGAACAGCGGACCGGAGCTGCAGAATAAAGTGCAGAGAAGAAGAATGCTCCTAGTGAAAGAAAACGGGCTAATCAACCTGAGTGGACGCGGCGCAATGATGACAGAAAGATTTACAGTGAGAGAAAGAAAAGTAATTTACACAAAGCAAAGAGACTGTGGGTCAAATGGAAATACAATAACAGGATAAAAGTCAAGAATAGAGCACAGTAGTGGAAGAAATGGACCTCTCTCACACACACAAACAATAAAAACACAATATTTTTGCTTTGCAGAGCTTTGGATTAAAGTACCAGCCCAAGATTAAAATATTGAGTTTGGCTCCTGTGAGCATACTCTGGATGGTGATGCTCAAATAAAGAGCTGAAAAGGAAAAGAGCTGAAAAAACATATGAGGCTTCTTTAGGGTGAGAAGGAGGAAAAAATAGGCCAAGGCTAATCCCTAACTATACAGCTCAGCATACGACTAAGAGGTGGTGGTGTTGGGGGGGGGGTGTCCTGGAATAATTGCAATGCCACGTAAAATGCCATTAAGTCAAAATTAGATTATTTTGCAGGTTGATGATTTTACGTTTCTCACATTAGCAGAACAGCACATTTTTAAGCTGTGCTAAAACTGAGCATTTTTGAATCCCTAAAACTGATTCTTTAAGTGTTTAATGTGCGGATGGTCACAATAATAACGAGCTTAAGCTTTAACATGTTACGAGCAGCACGTAGCTCCAAGGATGTCACTGCCTTCACATGGTTCACCACTTTAACAAAAGCTGCACAGTAGATCACCATAAATATAGATTTCTTTAACAGCGGCAGCAGGTGAAAGCTTCAATTTAACTAAAGTATAATGGAAGCGAGGAAAATGAATTGGAGCAATCCGTTCTGGATTTAGATGATAACTCTTCGGGTCGTTGAGGGTCACCTGTCGCTTAAATGCATCGCATAGGAATAATGTGCCAAATGGGGTCAGAACGACATGTCTTTTAAAGTTTCGCAGCCTATCTGTTCACTCATTTTGCAGTTTCTACAAACCTGGTCCATTTTGATACAATTCATTAGGGCAGAGGTTTCCAAAGAGTGTGAGAGCCCCCCCCCCCCCACCCTCTCTATATATATATATATATATATATATATATATATATATATATATATATTATTATTTTTTTTTGTTACAATTATTTTGCTGTTGTGATATTTAATGTTCTGATCATACTTAAAATAGGTTGCAAACATTTTTTTTTACTCATTTACTCATTTGCGCTTTAAAATAAACACATTTAACATTTTCTTTTTTTAGCTCCACACATCTTTACAACCTCTTCTCTTACCTCATCTTATTGAGAGCAATGAGTCTGCTTCTTTGGTATGCACAGGTGCCTGTTCATAAATGTATATAAGTATTATCCTCTACCTACGGGCTTGACCAATAATTGGTTCTGATCAATGTTAATGTGTAAAGATGGCCTTTACACAGGAATACGTATGGATGGGATGAAAAATCTGTAGCTGTGTTTTGGAGAGGTGGGGGAACTTGTGGCTCGACAGTCTGCCAGAAGACACTTCTCTGTGCTGGGTCTGTCATTGGGCTGGATGCTGAGCAGGGGTGTCAGAAGTATTTATAATGTGGGGGGGACACACTGGTAGGTGGTCTGGGTATCCTCCACCAGAAAATTTTGAATAAAGCAGATGATGGTGATGAATGGTAGCTATAATTTTGATCATTTTAAAAAGCCTTGAAAATTTTAAAACTATTATTTAAGTCAGAGCATGGTGGAGAATTTGGTAGAGCTGCTGCCTCTCAGCGAGAAGGTTGATGGTTCAAATCCCAACTGGTGGTCTTTCTGGGTGGAGTTTGCAGGTTCTCTCTGTGTGGGTTTTCTTCAGGTACTCTCAGGTTTCTTCCCACAGACCAAAAACATGCATGTTAGACTAACTGGTAACTCTAAATTGTCCCTAAGTGTGAGTGAAAGAGTGAATGGTTGTTTGTCTCGTTTGTCTCTATGTGTCCCTGTGATGGACTGGAGACCTGTCCAGGATGTACCCCACCTCTTGCACAGTGATAGTTGGACTTGGGCACCGACGACTCCCTCAACCCAAAAAGGAATAAGCAGGGTAAAAGATAATGGATGGATGGATAGATGGATAGATTTAACAACAACAACCTCCAACAATCAATTTCCTCCAAATCAGAGAGATTCAGAGATTCTTTATTGTCGTTTGCACCACATGTGGTACATGTGGTGGAACAAAATTATGTACACAGGGTCCCAGTTACATCCAACAATAAAATGTAAAAGAAAAAAAAAGATAACATCTAAGATATGAACTAAGAAAATCATCAACTAAATATACACTAAGCACTCATAGCATAAAAACATTACGTTGAACAACAGCACACACATGAGTCTGTGTGAGCAGATGAGCACGCATGAACACATCAACATGGAACAAATCAGCAGCAACATGATGTGATTTTTCACAGTGATTATTCTGGTTAGATATTCATGAGTCTAACAGCCTCAGGGTAGAAGCTGTTCCTCAGTCTAGTGGTTCTACACTTAATGCTCCTCAACCTCCTTCCTAAGGGGAGCGGGGCAAAAAGTGTGTGTGTGCTGGGTGAGTGGGGTCCTTCATGATGCAGGTGGCCCTCTTCCTGCATCTGGAGGTGTAGATGTCTGTGATGGTGGGGAGACTGACTCCAACAGACTTCTGTGCAGCCTTCACCACTCTCTGCAAAGCTTTTCTTTCTGCAGCTGTGCAGCCTCCATGCCACACGTTGATGCTGGAGCACAGGATGCTCTCCACTGCACACCTGTAGAAGGAGATGAGGACTGATCTTCCAGACCAGCTTGTCTGGTAAATAAATAAAAATTAAACCTGATGTCTTCATTTTCAACTTTGGTGTTCACGCTATATGTTTAGCATCATTTTAAATTTGAATTACATAATGTCCAGATAGCTTCATTTAGCTCAGAGCTTCATTATATCACTCACACTAACATAAATACTGTATATTAATATTAAACTGTTATTATTATTTAGCACATTTAGTATGTTATAGTGCAGCGCGACGTGTGCGCGTGCCACATTATATAAACGGCGATATTAGAACTGGATCAGATTGGTGTCTCTTCCAACACAGATGTCGGTCACAGCACCTGGAATCTGACATAGATTAACTACAAGATTAAAAATATATTCCATTAGTCGTAGTTCTGAAAGCAGTGTATACGCCGCCATGTTGATAGAAATGTAGCGTCTGTCCGCGCATGCGTGTGTCGCATGTGGTTTAACACAAAGCCTCAGCAGGAGATGTTTATATTATCAGTGAGAGGTCAGCAAAAAACCTCCACTCTGGAAGGTGGATTCAGAAACTTCCAGATTCAAAGAGGGGGGCCACTGGTATCGTGTAAATGATCAGCAGAACCGCAGAGAGAAACCTGCGGATGCACTCAAAATACGCGCCGTGTCAACGCCCCCTAAGATATTGTGGAGCTCCTGCAGGGCGTCATTAGCATTAGCATTCAGTGGAATATAAACAACTGTAATGAAAGTCACTGTGAACTCGCGGGGTAGATAATGTGGCCGACATTTCACTGTTATTTGTGCCAAAGCCTTCGAGCATGAGCGTTTTACAACAGTACAGTTCGTGCACCAACTTTTACGCACATAAATGCACAGTCCGCCTCCCCGTGATTTCCCCGTTAGCTCGCTGCAGTGGTCCGCTCGAAAAAAGAGTCTGTCATCCAGCTGGAAAACTGTATCCGACGTTTCACTTGTAATCCATGTTTCCGTGAGGCAAAACACCGCACACTTCACCATCTCTTCTGAGGCACCCACTCTCAGACGAAGCAAATCCATCTTTTTGTCCAACGAGCAGACGTTTGACAGAAAGAGAGACGGCACTGGGAATTTTCCGGCTTTAGCGTTAGCTTGTAGCCTCACCATAACCCCTCTCTTCTTAAGCCGGGAGCAGCGCTTCCTGTTCTGCTCATTGGAACGCCTCTACTGCAGCTTTCAGGCAGATGACTTTAAGATCTGCATTCTGCCGAGCTTAGTTTTGATTTTGCCCATACTCACCTTCTCCCCCTTTTCCCTCACAGTAAAGATGTATGAGTCTGTGTGTTTCAGTCTGTTAACTCGGGGTATTAAATCAATCATCATTCATTCAACCTTTCATTCAACTTTTATTTAGACAGGTAAATCAAATTGAGCCTCGAGGACTCATTTACAAGAGAGACCTGATTTCAACAAAGAGTGATGAAAACAATCGACAGCAGCGACAACAATAGACAGTTCCAAAAAAGGCATACAGATTAATTTTTTTTTTTTTTTAACAAATAAGATGGCAAAAAAAGTAACAAAAAACAGCTAGATCATAAGGTGAATGTAGAAAACTAAAAACAGGAACATGTCTGCATTGGTCCTTGCCAGGAGTCCAACAGATTCTTAAAGACACTTAGAGAGGTCAAGGTTGAGAGCTTCAGATCTTTTTGTAAGATATTCCAGGAAACAGGAGCGGAGTAGGAGAAGGCCCTTTTGCCTAGTTCAGTCCGCATTGAGGGAAAACTGCAAGTAATAATGTCCTGAGAGTGCACGCTGTAGCTGCACTCACGCAAAGACATGTAAGAGGAGATGTATGAAGGCAGCAGACCAAGAAGTGATTTAAAGATGAAAATGTACCAGTGAGAGAGTCTGCATGAAGTTAATGATGTCCAGTTAACCAGTGAATATAGGGTGTAGTGGTGGGTACGATAATCACAGCCAGTTATGAATCTTAGTGCACCATGATAGACAGCATACAACATCTGCAGGGTGCTTGTAGGAGCATTCATGTAAATAATGTCACCGTAATCAATGTAGAGAAGGAAAGTCACAGATACAAGGCATTTCCTAGCATTCAGAGTTAGACAGGATCTGTTTCTGGAAAAAAAAAAAGTTTAACTTTCAGTTTCTTTACTAGGTTTTCCACATGGAGCTTAAAAGAGAGATGTGAGTCGACCAAGATATCCAAATATTTATAGGAATCAACAAACTCAATCGGGACACAATTTGAGGATGAAGTCAGAGGAAGAATTGCTGGGACCAACTTCCTGTTTGAAAAAGGCATCCCTTTGGTTTTGTCGGCATTTAGGACAAGTTTGAGGTGGAACAAATCAGACAGGATGATGTTGAATGCAGATTGCAAAAGCTGGAAAGCCTTATCAACTGTTTTAGCTCGACAATAAACAACTGTGTCATCGGCATAGAAATGTATGGATATATCAGGGATGTTTTGACCTACATTACCCATGTAGATTGTAAAGAGGGTGGGTCCTAAGACTGAGCTTTGTGGTACACCATTGTGGACTATTAAATAACTGGAGGAAGTACCATTATGTTGAACACAGAGATAGTTAGAGAACCAACCAATGGTGTGTTCTGAGAAACCGATTTCTGAAAGTTTATGACACAAGATGTTATGATCCACAGTGTCAAAAGCTTTAGACAGGTTTAAGAAAAGTGCAGCACAATAATCCTTAGCATCCAGTGCTTCAACAATGCCATTAAGAACCTTCAGTGAAGCAGTTCTTGTGCTGTGTTGTTTCTTGAAACCAGATTGATGATGAGGTAAGATGTTAAATGAGACCAGGTAAATTTTTATTTGAGAGTTTATCAGTTTTTCTAGAACCTTGGCTAAAATGCAGAGTTTAGAGATTGGTCGATAGTTGTTCAGTGAGGTGGGGTCACCTCCCTTCAGCAACGGAAGAACAAAGGCTGTTTTCCACAATCTGGAATGGAGTTATGGCTTATGGAGAGATTAAGGACGTGGGTCACAGGGTCTGTGATGATATGAGCAGCTAACCTTAAGAAATAAGGAGGAAGTTCATCTGGTCCTCCAGATTTTTTAGGATCAAGACCTTTTAACAGTTTATTTACCTCACTAACTGAGAACGGAGAAAAAGAGAAGGTGTGATTAACTGAGAATTGACTTGTACGAGGGAGTTGAATTGTAGAAGTTTGGTTATTAAGTGAAATGGCTGATTTTCCATTATTAACTGTGTCAAATAAGAAGCAACAAAATGTTTGTTGAAACAGTTCAGGATCTCGTGCTTATTTGACACAGGAGCAGAGTTAACGAGAAGTTGTGATGGGAGGTCATACGATTGGAGGCTGCCTGAAAGAGATTTGATGGTTTTCCAGAATCTGTTAGGGTCATTTAGATTTTTGGAGGTCTGAGATAAGAAATAGTTGAGTTTTGTTGCTTTGATGGCAGTTGTACATTTATTCCTCATCTGTAGAAAACTCAACCAATCAGTGTCTGAGCCAGATTTTCTCGTTGCAGCCCAAAGATGGTCTCTCCTGTGCAGGAGGTCAGCTTGCTCTGGAGTAAACCAGGGCCTGTCTCGTCCCTTTATTCTGAACTGATGAAAAGGAGCATGTTTGTTCACAAAATAAATGAAACTATTATGAAAATAGTTCCAAGCGGAGTTCATGTCGTCAGTTAATAGAATACGATGCCAGTCAAAGTGGGATAGATCCCAGAGGAACGACTGTTTGCAAAAGCGTTTTAGATCCCTTTGTTGAATTAATTTGGGCTTAGAAAGTGGAAGTTTATTGTTTCTGAGAGCCACTATTACACAATGATCACTTAAAATGTCAGCGAATACGCCTGTACCAGGGAATTTGTGAAGCATATATGTTAGAAACAGGTCTAAGATGGAAGATTTTTCAGGACGGTTTCTGTTTGGTCTAGTGGGAGAGTCGATCAATTGGGTTAGACTGAGTGACAGGCAACATTCCTTGAATTTGTCACAGAGGGGGGGTGAACTTATCCCAGTCAATGTTGAAATCTCCTGCCCAAAAAAATTATTTGAATTATAAATTTACAAGGAATTCTATCAGGGAGAACAGAGCCTTAGGTGTTGCTGAGGGGGGACGATAACAACCCACTACAGATAAGATATAGCCTCCATTCAAAGTGATGTTTACAGCTAAGGCTTCAAACTGGTTTAGAATTGTTTTAGCAGACACAAGACTAGCAACCAGAGATGTTACTCATCATCACCAGGTCTCACGCTCAGAGGTTGTGTTATGATTGACTCTGACTGGATGAACTGTAGCTGTAGTCAAAATTTTGTGAACAATATCATTTACTGGTCTACTCTGTCTGAATTAAAAATAGACAGTGGATACATAAAGTTGTATTTTAATAAATAAACTTTGGAAAAATAGGCAGGTAATATTCCACTTTGAAATGACCATTTTAACGATTTTGTTTTGGTTAACACAGAACCTTAGCATCCAATAATTACCTGCTTATAAATTCATTCAGATCTGTTCACTGGTTCATGAATATTGAGCTCTCCCACATAGAAATAATGCAAACAGTTAATGTAAATGTATTGCAAATTGCACAGTGCTCACATGCTGGGGATTACTCTGGTATTACAACACCAAGGATTAATTGAGTATCTGTAAAATAGACTGTTTTTAGTCATATTAGTGTTTTGTGTTTTCACTGGACTGTGGTTGACATCTTAAACTGGGCTGACTTCAAATTTTAGTCAGTTGTCAGTGTACATTCAATGACTTTTTTTTCCCTGAAAATTACACTAAAACAAATATAACCGTTCAGATAATTTTCCAACAAAGAATTATGGTTAATGGTGTAATGATTCATGGCAAAGTTATAGCCATTTTAGTTTTTACTGGAGTTGTTTAACTGTACCGAGGGGCCATCTTTAATGGAATTAATTATATAAAGTAATCAGTTGTTAACGCACATCCAAATATTACTTTCTGGGAGTTTATTCAGTTACCAGTTGACAGGGTGCCAGGGACAACATGTGTCATTGTCGACATGCTTCGAGTGTCTTGGACCCGAGTAATGACTGCTTGGAGTTCTAGTTTGTATTAACGCTAGACAGGAATGCACATCGCCCTCTGTCTTGCATGCATGGACAAGTTTTACATAAAAATCTTGTATAACTTGTAACCAGTCAGAATGTGTTCAACGAATGAGTAATTTACACTACCACACCATTAAAAATTAAAGTGTCAAAATAAAATACTTTTCAAATCTATTACTCAAATAAATAAAATTAAAAAAACCTGGATTCAGGAGCACAAGAATGTATGACATGGTATGGTAAATCATCAGCTTAAAGGGTAATCATCAGAAATCAGGACAGTCATGCTGGCGGTTGATTCAAACTGAAACATTCATCACAGATCAACCCATTTATGTCAGAGATTCGCTCCGAGTTTCAGGACAGGGATGCTAAATGATGAAAAAGGGTGCAACACAAGAACCACTCATTTCTACGCCATAACCATCCTGTCATCTGCAGCATTAAAAGCTAATTTTTAGGCGATATTTAAAGGAATCAACACTTGTATCTCAGGATAAAGAAAAGATTGTCACGAAGACGAGAACCCAGAGAATATGGACTGAGGAAAAAACAGAACTCAAACTCTTAAATAACAAAAGTGATTTTTTTTTTTTTACAGTGAGAATCAAAACTACCGTATTTTCTGGTGTAAAAGTCATTCCGGAGTACCGGAGTATAAGTCACTCTGGAGTATAAAGCCCCCAGTATACTCCCACGTACGTCCGTTCATGCGTACGTATGCGTGTACTGTACGCAGAGGGTTCAGACTTCGTACTCGAGCGTACACCCTGAGCAGCTGCAGAGCAGCTTCACAGACAAGGGGCGTTTACCTTCGGGACAAATTGAGGTTGCCAATTGGTCATTTGCTGACACGCCTAATGAATTGATTGACAGGTCGGAAAAAAGAAAAAAAACGAGCGCTCTCAGCCGCAGCGGTATTCTGTGTTTATATGTTGTTAATAAAAAGATCTAAAAATTAAAAAAAACAGGGAGCGCTGGCTCTACAGCCCACACATCAGACTAGTCCACCAGAAAATCTCCAGACCCTCCCGCAGCCATGCTGGACCTGAGTTTAATTTGCTCGTGACAAATTCCTTCATTTGTCACCATTTCCGTCATTGCATCAACGGAGGAGGAAGAGATCACTGCCTCTTGGCAAAAAAAAACAAAAAACAAAAGAAAAGGCCAGATCAGAGATGAAGAAGGGGAATTTAATACCTTGGTGTCGCATACAAAACAGTCCGTCGCTGGGCAGTTTATTGTGCGACACCGCGTACGCATATGCGGTCATAAAAATTTTAGCTTTGCACGGACATGCCCTGGGGGGTACGCTCGTACCTCCGCGTACGTACGTTTGTACCTCTGCGTATGGACGTACGTGGGAGTATACTGGGGGCTTAAGTTGCATCAATAAAAAAAAGCATCACGAATAGGAAAAAAACATAAATAAGTCGCTTTGGCATATAAGTCCCATTTATTATGCATCATCGCTGACCCATCGCGTTTATTATGCGATACCGCTGACCCCCGGGAAACATGGGCCGGTATTGTGCCAAAAATCAATCAACTGCCAAAAATCGATTAGCTACCAAAAACCGATGCCAAAAACCAATTGGCGGACGTGAAAGCACGCACGGGAGGACTAGCTGGACTCGTCGCACCACCCAGGCAAAATGAAGCTGTTTTGACCCTGAGCAAATAGACATGTTTGGTCAGGGTGTTCCTCCCAGCTCCGCCGCCGGAGCAGGAACCACGGTGACTCGTGGCTCCGACTGTGAGCTCTACAGCATCTCCCCCAGCCCCGTCTGCACCTTGCTGCTTCCCGGGACTACAGATCATGTGCTTTGCTACCCGCTTCCTCCCGGCTCGGGCGTTGCAGGAACACTGGAGTGCTCGCGGCTCCGACCGTGAGCCTTGGAGAGGTCCTTCGTCTGCACCTCGCTGCTTCCTGGGGTCAGAGCTGCAAGCCAGCTTTGTCCACGAACCCTTCCAGAATGACCCAGAGCCGGTCGCAGCGCACTGCTGCGATAATGCACCCGGCGGGAGCCAGCCAGACACGTGGGGAAGGTTTCCCACCAGGGGGTATCCTCGGCCGCCATGCGGCCATCCCTTCCGATGGGTTGAATCCCCTGGGCAGACTGCATGGACCCCACCCATTTACCTAATTTCTTTCTGCTGCTCGATTACCATTTTGGGCTGCATATTTTATCACCTGCCGTTTGTAATCTGCAAAATAGGATTTTCTGTTTGAGGGCATTTTACTTGTGTGAAGTTTTTCTCAGTTGTCTCTAAGTGAATGTTTGTGTGTGTGTGTGTGTGTGTGTGTGTGTTTGTGTGTGTTTGTGTGTGTGTGTCTGTGTTAGAATTAAATTCTGCTAACACAAAACATGTTTTTTTTTTATTCCTAGCTTTAAAGTGAGTATTAAGGTGATTAATTTAAGGGATTGTTTGTTTAAAGTTGTTTTTTTTTGTTTTTGTTTTTTTTAAATAAGGGGGAGATATGAGAATTTTTATCTTCTTTCTGCACTTTTTTCATTCAATGTTTTTTTTTTTTTGATTGATTTGTTTTGTTTCTTTTAAATGAATGAATAAATGAATAAAATAAAATAAAATATTAAATGGCTTTAAACATCTGCTAAGTTCATGGCATAAACCAACACAGACATGTTCCTGTTTTTAGTATTTTACATCTCTTTATAATGTAGCTGTTTTTATTTCGTTTTTATATAATTTTCAGTTCATATGCTCTTTTATGATTGTCTACTGTTGCACTGTTAAATATCTCCTGGAGGATAAACTATATCTTGGCTGCAAGTATCAAGCTGCGAAATCCTTCCTGTGAAATCTGATATTTAAAAAATTCTGGTATCGGAGGCCTATACCGGATTGGATCGGCCCCATCCCTAGTTATGTATATAGAAAAAAAAGAAAAAAAAACGTATATAAGTTGTAGGACTGGCAAATCTATGCAAAAAAAAAAGTGTCTTACAGTGTATGCCAGAAAAAAAAACAGTATGTACAGCACAGGGATCAGGGAAACCTGGGGATGGAGGAGAATGATTAAACTCTTTGGGAAAGAGAGATGGTGATTATCTTGTTCCTTGTATCTTACAGTAGAGAGAGAACCAGTAGAGAGAGAACCAGTAGAGACGTTGAGGATTTCTAGCAAGGATGGTCCAGGCTTGCAAGATGCAGTGGTGGAAGGAGCTGGCAGGTGGCCTGTGGCTGGATGGTGGAGGAGCAGCTGAAACAGAGTCAACAAGGAATCCACAAGAGGTACCAGCGTAGAGAGCTCAGGTCGGTAGGAAAGCGATTCATAGACTCAGGAGGCAAATCTTCTGAAAAAGCATAAAGAGAACACAAGGTAAGTATTTTCTTTGTTATAATATATATATATATATATATATATATATATATATATATATATCATATGAAGGATGGAGAAATAAATACCACTTGGCATGTAATGCTCCAGCAGGGAATGGAGCTCTTCTGCAGACTCAGGTTGTTTTCACACCTGATAGTCCGGTAGACTCGGTTCGGTTGGGGACCAATATTCATAACATTTTGTTTACATTTGAGCTAGTACATTTGCATTCACACTGCACTGTGCAGTCGAGCCAACCTGTTCAAACCAACCTGTTCCCCCACTCGCCTGTGGTGGCGCTGCACCAAGAACTACTGAAAGAAATGACACAAAAACCTTGGAAGAAGACACTTCTTCTTCTTCTGGAAAAAAAAAAACAAAAAAAACGGAGTGGCATCAAATTTTAGCGGTTTTAGGATTTCTGTTTTGTCATTTTTCAACCATGTACTCAGCATAAGTGGAAGATGAGGCAGAAGACCATGGAGAATGTTGTTTTTCACACAAGGCAAACTGACAGCTCCATATGAGGTAAGAGAAATGCGTGTTTGTTTGCCCTGCATTTTAGTCCTCTTCCTGCTTGCGGAGCGGTGCCCGGTCTTCTTACATTCACAGTGTACTCGAACCACGCTCGAGTTTTCTTCTACTGGACTGAGACCTAGGTTTCAGACCAGGCCAGAGTTCGCCTTTTTGTTCCGTGACAGAGTTCGATGGCGAGTTCACACCTCCCCAAACGAACCGGACTTCCAAGGTAAACGGGCCAGAGTTTGGGACAACAGGCTGGTGTGAATGCACCCTCATACCACTGGAGCCAATTAGTAGGATGACCTCCAGCTGCTACTCATGGCACCACCCTGGAACTCAGGAAACTGAAAATGGCTGAAAACCCTACAGTGATTTTTTTTAGGTTACCTCAAACTTAAGTTCAAGAATGTCAAAATAATACAAATCTGAATGGTTGTTCTCTGATTCAACTGGGCCAAAAATACATTGAGATGTTTAACGCCGGCAGGCACACTAATGTTCTGAGGCGCTCAAGCCTCAAGCCATGAATTAAAGATATTTTCTATGAAATATCCATGAAACTCTTTAATTCCATGAATTAATTCACACTTGTGTTAAAATAGGCAGAGTTATGAAAATATTTGCTGCCTAAAATGTTCTAAAACTTTTAGTTAAAGTTTTGAATTTTTTTATTTTCATGTTGACCCATTTTAGCTGAATATGACGCCTGTGGCTCAGGACGTAACATTTTGACACCAATTCTTCAAATTTCAAAATATTTTTTTCGTTTTTGGCCTTTATTTTTTTTACATTTATTTATTTAGTCTTCTTTCGGCTGCCCACTTCTTCAGGTGTTGCCACAGTGAACTAACTTGCATGAAGACTTGGCTTTTTTTCTTTTTTTAATGCCGGATCTCCTTCTTGACGCAACCACAGACCACTGAGCTACCACAGCCCTTTGTGTGGAGCACAGAGCCGATGTCTAGGACGTCTGGGGGAGCAGATGGTGGGGGTTAAGGGCCTTGCTCAAGGGCCCAGAGTGGGGCTAATGAGGGTGGGGGCAGGTGTGGGTGTTTCACCTATCCCACCCACATTTTGATGTTGTGGGTAACGGGAGTTGAACTGGCAATCTTCTGATTGCTTTCTCACCTTCTCTAACCTGTGCACCACCATTCCCTATTTTTTTAACATTAAAATGATCAACAACAATTATAGCAATTAAAAGCATCATTGGATTTATTACTGTGCTGATAAAAAAAAAAGTTTTTGACCCGTCGCAGAGCAAAACATGGGGAAATGGAAATACCCTTTGACCTTCTGTCAGTCTGTGAATGTTGTGGACATGATAACTTGAAAAATAAGCAACGAGATAATTTCCTTCTAGGTGGGTGCTTCTAGGCATAAGAGGTTCCTTTTGAAACTTGGGTTGTCATGTCAAAATCCAAGACGGCCACCACCAGTTAATGTCAACATATGTTAACCAGCCATGACTCTCATTTGAGGAAACTATGCTTTCTAGTTTTTTTTACTGCTTAAAGTATAATTTCCTTAAATGATTGTGGTGGCCAAAAATTAATCTTTAGCCAAGGCCCCCACTGGCCACCTCCTGGCTCTACCATTGCACCTGATGATGGATAAAATTTCTCCCAGGATTCGTCACTTTGTGACACCTCAGACAAGCATGAAACAAAAGGTACCTCTTTTTCTTTACACAGTATAACCCCTACCCACTTGAATATCTTGCACCAAAAACATTAAGGTTTACTTGCATTTATTCCATGGTTAATTCTAGTCCAGAAAAACACTCATCTCAGAAACTACAACCATTCATTATTCAAATCCCTCAGCAATGGGGCATTAGTGTACCACTTGTTTAAATGTTGTTTATGGTCAATCAAAATGTGTCCCATTTTAGCCGAATTCACTCTCGATAATAAAGTGTTAGAACACGCCTCTTGTAAGGTCCGCTAATAAGAAAAAAAGGTGTTTAAGCCCTAACCAAGTGGAAATATTCAACATGTGTTTCTAGAATCTGGCAGGTCTTTTTATAAAGCTGCTGGGAGAGTGATGTGTGTACAGCTGGATCTTATCCAGTCTTCTGATGCAAACTGTTGACTTCATTTTAAATGAAAACACACTTTGCCCTGATCATGTAGCAGATACGAGGCGTGGCGTTTGAGCAGCCTCTCCATGCCTTATCAAGCTGTGCTCGCTGTTTTTTTTTTTGTTTTTTTTTTAAAAACACCCGACCGTGGCGGGACTTCAGATGGGAGAAAGAGAGAGAAAGAGAGAATTTGCTCTCAATCGGAGCTCACTGGGAAGAGCTCAAGAAGTCGAGATGTAAATATTTCACACCTCGTCAGACTGCAGTCTTTACTGTCACCAGTGCCACTGGAAAGAGCAACACTTTCACGAATAAATAACTGACAGTTTGTTGGCTGGGAAGTGGAGTGGATGCTTTCCAACGTGAGAAAAAAAATAAACCAGATAAAGAAAATAGAAGAATTGGAATTCAAGCACCTATAGGCCTCAATAAATCTAAGGTTTGTTGTGGGTTTATGGGAAATACGAGTGATTTTATCTGAATCTGAGACTCGCTTGGGGATGAAATGATCTCGACTTTCTCAGCTGGTCAAGAGAACAGCAGCTGCACTAATTGCAGACAGTCTAGTGAAATCAGGCTGTGAGTGGACTACAGAGAGAATTCAAGTAATCTAGGCAGGGGGAGATGAAAGCCAGGAAAGCTTTCTTCAGGTCACCAAGGGACAATAAGGAAGAAAGGAGGATTGGACCACCCTCATCACTTTATCATTAAAACGAGAGATTGGGATGAGGGTCCCCTGAGGCTTAGCTCACGAAAGTGTTACAACGAAAGCAGCTTCTCTGAATCGAATCAACCATTGTTGCATGTATTTCTGCTTTCTCTCACTTCAGTTTGTCTGCTTATGATGCAAAATAAAACACACACAAATAAAGTAAACCAATTCAAATAAGGCTAAAATTCATTTGAGAAAAATTAATTGTTTTTGCTACCAAACGAAAGATTTATTTAGCTTAAATGTGAAGCTTATTGGTTGGGATCATTGTTTTCCATGCAAGATAAAACAGCAACATGGTGAACCTAAGCACTGGATATTTGTTACAGAATATGGAAAAAGAACAAGAATAAACAAGTCGTACTGATGAAACTATCACAAAACCAAGGCAGAAAAAGGCATGAGGACCCAAATCCAGACCAGTGGCAACTTATTCGGTGATGAAAATAAGACTCAGTAAATCACATGAATGCACCACTGGAGACCGGTCCAACTCGAGGAACTGACTGATGGCCAAATGAAAACTGGGACCATAAATACACAGTTACAAGTGGTTGCACTGCAAAACAAGATTTCCAGTGTAGTCTGTTAAGTTGAACTGAAAGTATGAGTTTTTAGTATCATGGGGGATTGTTTTTTGTACCAGTGTTGTGGGGAGACACACCAGTGTTCCTCCTGGTGTCATATGATGGGGGAATAGGGTCTGACCTTTGGTCACCTCTGTGATTAGGGAGACACTGATGTATCAGGGTCTCGTCAGTGGCTTTATGCGTTTTCATGTCTTACCTGTCCTAAAACAGCCCACTGTTACATGGAACAAAATGACACCTGTCCTCCTGCAGCCAATAAGGTTACTTGATCTTTCTCCAACGGAACATCTTGAATCAACTTGAATGTCAGCTCTGACCGAGTGTTTACCTGCAGGATCTCAAGAGCTTTGGGTAAACTTGCTACAGGAGAGAAAACAAACAGCACGATTACATTCAACACAAATTTCTGCCTGTATCCAGACCTGAGACTTCCTTCTGACAAACAGTAAAAAGTCTTCAATTGATCCGGAGTTTTGATGTTTTTAGATTCTCTCCACTGTAAAACTTGGAAAAAATAAAACAAAATCCTACTTCTACCATAAAAAAAACTTTCAACAACCAAACTCCACCTTAAAGATACTGATCTTGTTGTTCTATATTTTACTAACAGAGCACATTGCTCTTAAGTCTGCACGTTTACATCCTAGAGTTTCCAGAAGTAAATGGGAGGCAGAGCTTCAGTTTTTTAGACTCCTCTCTTGTGGAACCAACTTCCAGTTTCTGTCAGAGGCTGACATTCTGTAAGACTGGGCTGAGAAATTTAGTTAAAAAAAACTATGGTTAGGGTTGGCATGGGTTTCCTTAACTAGGCTTTAGTTATGCTGCTGTAGGCTTAGACCTCTGCAGGACAAACTGACCACATGTCCAAACTCTGTTGTCTTTTGTCTCTCGACCCACCAAGTTTTTGCTGTCACTAAACCTTGTTTTCCATCTGTGGTTCTTCCCATTGAAACTACACCTGGATCGACCCTTTAGTGTTTGTGTCTCTTTCCTGTCCTCTCAAACATGAACAGATGCTGGGACGTGAAGATAAGGATACAAGGCAGATGGACGATCACCTTGAGTCTGGTTCTGCTGGTTTCTGCCTGTTAACAAGGGAGTCATTCCTTCCCACTGTCACCACTGTGCTGCTCAGCACAAGGGACTGTAACAAAAAATGGTTTGACATAATCTGCTGGCTTTATAAAATATTTTACCTTTTACAAACTTGCATTTTGTAAACATACTCTGTGTTACTATACTGCACTGGTATTATAATAGGAATGGATTGCCCTGTAATTGAGTTTCTATCAGATTTATTTTAGACAGAATTCAATTTATAATTTTGTCAGTTTGTTGTATACAATAGAACCCAAAATCCAGTCACAGAAATGAAGAAATTAAACAACTAATCTTAAAAATGGTGATATATGGGAGCATATCACAAAATAACATGAGTACATGTAGGGCAGGAAAACAACAGTTGGATCAAATGCTGAATAAAATGTGAGCTAAGAGAATAAATAGACTGTGAGAGGTGATTAATAAGTAGAAACAGTTGAGTCGAATTAGAAAATGCAAAGTTCATTCAACCTTTATTTATACAGGTTAATCCCATTGAGCCTCTGGGACTTGTTTACAAGAGACACCAGCATTTTAACAAAGAGTGATGAAGGTAGGTGCTTAGAGGAGCTAAGAAGTGGAGGGAAAGTGAAAATGACAGGGAGGGATGCTAACAGAAAGCATACTGAACTCAAACAAAGACCTAATAAACTGGAAGAACATATCTAAAAATCTGAGAAATTATTAGCTAAATTACACACACAAAAAAAATCCACAAAAGCCCCAGAATCATGGCAAGATTTAACTACCTTTTTTGTTCTTCGTAAAATAAATAGCGTTAACTTGTTTTCTTTATAAATACTGTACAGCTGTATATATGAACATTTCTGTTCAGTTCCCTGAGATGACTTCTGTTGTGACTTGGCGCTTTATAAATAAACTGAATTGAAATTGAATTGAATTAAAGTGCCCAGTAAGAAGGGGCTGCAGTAGCTCAGTGGTCAGTGCTAAAGTCTCTTAATCTTGAGGCTGCAGGCTCAAACCCAGGCTGTGTCAAGAGGGGCATCGAGTGTGAAATGATTGCCAAATGATTTTTGCAAGTTCACTCGCTGTGGAAACCCCTCAAGAATGGAGCAGCTGAAAAAGAAAAAGTATCCTTGAATAACTTGTGATCTGTGTCACAATAGAAATAAACTGAAATTAACTGGATGGGATAAGCAGTGTGCTCGAACTAACTCTGTTATCCATTTGGTCTGATGCTGTCATGACTGTAACACAAATATCACTTCTAGATTCTGCTGGTTCCCTTGTGTTTTATGGATTATACTTGTTCTGTCCATTAGGCAAAAAAAGACTTTCAGTTGTCACAAGCGCTCCTGCTGTTTGCCTGCAATGGTCCACCACGCTCTCATCTCCAAACTCCAACCATGACACAAATATAATGTTTAGGCTGATCAATAGTGGTCAAAACACTTTTTAGTGGGATGAAGCCACAGACCTATCATTCTCTTTCTTTTATCATGGTTACTTGTGTGTTGACCTGCAGTCCTAACACGCCTATGCTTTGAGCCTGAACACCACAGGCAGTGTTTAATTTACAGAAAACTTGTAGGATGGGGTGAAGTTAGGGCACACAGTGATTTTTTTTTTTTAATGGCCTTCACAGGAAGTGAGCTGAGGCCAAATATCCTCACATTATTTTTTTTTTTATCACGGAATCATTTCTCTTTTACTAAATGCTCAAAATGGATGAAAATAACCAAAATACCACACAAGGGTACCTGCCTCTGAAGGTGTATTTCTGCAGGGCAAAACAGACAGATGCCCTGTAGGTATGAGCATTTTCATCTGACAGGAAACCCCACATTCTATAAAAATGTCTGCCCTGCTGCACAAGCTATTCTGCTGTCTGAGATGAGATCCCTGACTCCATACTGCTTCTCCTTTGCTCTGCTGTGGAGGGTTGGTAGACCTGTGCTGTCAGATGAAATTCACTGTGATGTGACTTTGAACCGAAATGAGATGATGTTCAGGATTTGATATCATTCTGTAGCATCCAGGCTTTTAATGACTTAACATGGAAGATTTAACTTTTTGAAATGAATCCATATTTGCTTAATATTCCTGTTTAAGAGCCCCTTAAATCGTAAATCGTTTGATTTTTAAAGATCTGCCCTATTTTTTTCTGCCATCTCTTCTTTACATTTAGCTGCTTATTTCCTGCCAGTGATGATCAAAGTGCTGAACTTGAGAGAAACCCGCGGATAATGTTGCAGTGGCTATGTTCAATATGTCTCCATTTGTAACAATCGGCCCCATAAAGTGAACCTGAATCCCAGTTTATGCTCCCTGTGATGCGTTCTTGGCTTTCCTTTCATCAGCCCAGCAGCAAAGCAATTGATTAAACAGCTATTCCTGCATCTGTACCAGTCAAACCCATCCACTGGGATGGCTCTGGAGAACATGAACTCATGAGAAATTTCATACTTTGAATTATTTCCACTGGTGTTGTGTCTCCTAACTGATTTCAAAATTTGGAATTTAAGAATTATGCAGTTTTATTGAAACTATGCAAGATCTCAAAGATGCCGAGAATTAAGATGGATCAAGTGGTACACCAATGTCCCCCGTTGATGAAGGATTTGAATAGTGAATGTTTGTAGTTTTTGAGAAGTTTTTAAGATAAGTCTGTGTCTCTGTGTTAGTCCTTGTCCTGGCATTGTCTTCTGTCCACTGATGATGACCCATCTGTATTGTGAGTACCCCCTGATCAGTTTGTTTTGCTGCCCTGTCAGCTCTTTGTTTTTTTAATAAATCTCTTATTTTACTGTATATATATACATCCTGAGTCCTTGCCTGCCTGCCTGCCTGCCTGCACCAATGGGTTCACCAGCACCAGCCCTTTGTGACACTAAGTTAGCAGACTGATAAGACAGAGATTCAAAATAAATAAAAAAATGGTAAGTGAGTTTATTATGTGCTCGAGGAATTCTTTGCTGTAAGGAAAACGGGGAGAAGGTGAGCCAGTCAGAGTTTCTTTATTTGTCATTGCACCACATCTGGTACATGTGGCGGAATGAAATTGTGTACACAGAGTCCCAGTTATATCCAATATAAGTATAAAATGTAAAAGGAAAAACAGTAATAAGATCTCACATATGAACTAATAAAAACGTTAACTGAAAATATGCTAAGCATTAGTAGTACAAAAACAATACGCCGAACAGCAGCACAAACATGGCTCTGAGTGAGCAGATGAGTATGAATGAACACAGCAGCTTGAAACAATCAGCAGCATTATGTGATTTGTCCACAGTATGGGCAGTTCAAAATATTTGATGGTTGGAAGTTGTGCATTATCCTGATGCATGCATGGAAGTTGTGCATTCTTTTTTTTTTTTTTTTACTTTTGATTGTTATGTATTGTTGGGGAAGGGGGGGAAACGAGGCCCTAAGATTCCAAATTAAAATGAAGACATGAACCAGAAAAGTGGGTAATGTTGGAGACAGTGACAGGTTGAGGATGTTTAATGTTTGGTTCAGGCTGATGTTTGGCGTTTGCAGGAACAGGGTGAAAACAGAGCAAGGTCAGAAGGTGCGAGGAGGATTCAGGATGTAGTGAGGAGCAGGACTTGGACGGCACAATAGAATTCAAAAGATTAGTACAAAATCACAGGAGAAAGATTATTTTTGTCTGTCACTTAAGTTACCAAAGGTAACATAATGTTCCAGCATTGGATGAAAGACTGCCAGATGTTTAAGTACACAGCAGAGAAGTTGTCAGGATCAAGTGCAGGTGTAGTAGGTGTGGATGATTGAATGACAGTCAGCTTATGGCTGAAAACGTAGGATTCCTACAGGATGGATTGAGGGTATTTCCGATCCCGTTTTTCACTCTGACAGGGGACAAAAAGGATACAACGCTGATAACATTTATAAATTTAGAAGCACTCTTATTGCTGAAAATGATGCTGAAAACCTGATCCATACTTTCATTTAGCATTATTGCATATGCTTCCTATGAATGACAGAATAGAATACTTAATTCTCCATTTGACATGAAAAGCACTGAGTGGCCTAGTTCCAGCAAACATAAAGCCACTAATCGTCCCTTCCAAGGCGTCTAGAACACGTCACTCCTGGCATGCAGTTCTCTTAGCTCTTCCAGGAATCTCTAAAACTAGAATAAATGGGAGAGATTTCAGTTTTCAGGTTCCCCTCTTCTGGAATCTGCTCCCTGCTTCAGTATAAAACATCAACACTCTTTCTGTCTTTTATGTATATACAAAGTATGTGTACATGTATATATTATTGCTTCTATGTTGTTGTTTTTGTTGTTGTTGTTGCTTTAATTATAGTGTTGTTTTTATCATCTCCATCTTCTACCATTTATATTATGTATATATAGGGGTGGCTGAGTGGTTAGAGCAGTTGTCCTCCAATGCAAGTGTTGGAGGTTCAAATCCACCAGCAGTCACATGTCGAACTGTCCCTGGGCAAGACACCGAAACCCTCATTGCTTTCGATGTGTGTTCCATCAGTGTATGAATGTGATAAAGCACTGATTAATCTCTTTAGAATGATTTGTTCAATTAGCTTTGTAGAGATCTAGTAGAGTGCTGTATGAATGGGTAAATGAGGACACAGTTTGTAGTGTGAAGTGCTTTGAGTGTTTTGAATAGATAGAAAGATGCTATATTTTACCAGGAACTTGTCTTAAGCGCAGAGGTGACAGGGCCTTCTCTGTAGCAGGACCAAGACTTAGGAACGAGTTACCTCTACTTGTCAGACAGGCCCCCTCCCTCTCGGTTTTTAAGTCCCGTTTAAAACCCACTACTATTCAGTAGTTTTCAACACCAGATGATCTGTGTTTTGAACCTGTATGCTCCACACTGGTTAGTTGTCATTATCTGCATCGTTTTTATGTCTATATTTCTGATTTACTTCATTTTGTATTTTGCTTTGTGTGTTACCTGTCGGTCTGTCTGTACAGCACTTTGGTTGGCCTTTTCGCTGTTTTAAGTGCTGTAGTGAACTTGACCTGATGTCAAATCTGACCAGATGGACAGAAACTGTTATTTCATTGATCTGCATCCAGAAATACAGTTTGACCCATCCTGAGACTTTCTTTCTTGAATTAATCAAGTAGAAATGACAATTCTCTATGATCATTACTATTTTACAAATGTTTGATAATCAAATTGTGTTAGTTCAAACAATGTTTACAGGTTGAAGAGAACTACTCATTTTTATTTACATAAACAGTAAGTAATGATTTTTATTCCTCATTCAAAGAAGAAATCAGGTTAATATGCAGTTCTTGATTTTCTGTCTTCAATGAGCAAGTTTTGTAAGTGTGTGTCAAAGTTCAGGTTTCGGTCAACTAAAAAGTTTACTGAAAAGAAATGTCATGTTTAACTTTTACAGAAGATACAGGAGAGTTTGACTCCACGAAGTCTGGTTTTCTCCAATAATCTTTCTGTCTGCTTTAAACAAACTTAATCTCTATCCTTGACTTTCATAACACCTTACATCACAAACCACACCTCTGTTCTGGTCCATCCACGAATCAGAAAGCTCTCAAATGAACCGGAAGTCGAACCCATTTAAATGTGGCAACTTCCCAGTTCTCAAGAGAAGTGTCGTCAAAAAGTTCCGTTGTCGTGTCGAAGAGAGACGCGACGAGATGAGTAGAGCTTTGAAAGAGTTGGAGACGTAAAGAGTTCAGAGTTCTTGGATGCAAACGCATTCAGAATGATCCAGAGACGATTTTGGGGATTATAACTTCTGTTTGGATAACCTCACACGACTCCTAGGGGTTTGGCTGTCCTCACGGAGACGCTGAAAGAGTCAGAAGGGAACTCTACACCGACGCTGATTATCATCTGCCAGGTAAAAGTTCTATTTCGACCAAGCGTACCATGGGCCAAGCTTATTCTCCAAAGAGCGTGTTGTTCTGGTACCACAGATAAATTCCCTCACACATCTCTCTGTAAGATAAATCTCCATTTTCCATCTTAAACTCTCCTTTCTCCTAAAATCATTACAGATATTTTAGAAATGTCTGAAGCAAAGTTTCTCAATCACCGCCGTGTGATTGATGTCTACTGTTCTGCTGAAAAGTGACAACAATCGCCGTATTGTTCTCACTTCCTGTGAAACTAGCCATGTTATTGTTTTCATATTTTGCCAAATTAATGTAAATGTTTGATGTTAAACTTTGATTCTGTAAATAAATGACCGCATTCATTTTGATGGGTCAAAGATAAATAACGTCTCTCGTTACATTTCTGTTAAACTCAATGCACGCATGCTACACAGTCAGAAAAATGAAGAACCCGTAAATGTATGAATATATCCTGCCCTGTTCATACTACAGTGCTCTATAAATAAAATGGTATGATATGGTATATAAGCACAGTCCATATGTGGTTGGCTCACAGAGGCAACAGGTTCAGGTGAGAAACGCAGACATCTTACTCTCCAGTGACACTTTTCAACTCATCCTGGGGGATCCCTAGTCATTCCTAGGCAAGAACATATTTATGTACTTCCTTCTGTGAGTTTTAGACATGCCCTATGGTGTTTCCATTAAGATGTGGCCAGAAAACCTCCAAATGAGACATCCAGGAGTCATTCTAATTAGATGCCTGAACCACCTCAGCAGATTCCTTTTGATGCAAAAGAGAAGCAGCTCTACTCTGAGCGCCCACAGATGATGGAGCTCCTCTCCCTACCTCTAAGGCTGAGCCTGGCCACCCTACTAAAAAAGCTCATTTTGGCAACTTGAATTCAGGATCTCGTTCTTTTGGTCATGATTCATACCTCATGACCATATGTGAAGGTTGGAACATAGGCAGACAAGTATTAAGTAGTCCATAAATGTGCCTTTTTACTCAAACCTTTTTTCACCCTGACCGGCCAAAGTAATGCCTTCATTACAGAGGACAAAGCTCTATCAGTCAGTCTATCTCCTGCTTCATTCTACCATCACTCATGTACAAGACATCCAGATACTTTAACTTCTCCAACTGAGAAAAAGTTGAAACCAATCCTAGTACATCACACCCCCACAATACCCACCATAGAACACCTCAATGAATATGGTACAAGCTTTCTCCAGGTCAACAAAAAACATATACAGACTGAAGAGTCAAACTCCCATAATCCACTTTGCGACTCCAAAGTGTATAAAGATCTGGTCCACTGTTCCACATCCAGGATGAAAGCCACACTGCTCCTCTGGGAGTGGACCTGCAGACTTTGACAGAGGTGTCTGAGCAGAGGATGCTGAGGAAACTGCTCCAGATCCTGAACAACACGTCACATCCCCTGTATGACACACTGGACTCTTACCACAGCACCTTCAGTTGTAGACTGAGACCACCGAGGTGCTTCACAGAACAACACAGGAAGTCCTTCCTCCCTGTGGCTATCAAACTTTTCAACTCCTCCCCCTTTCTGCACATAGGACAATAAAATTAATCCTGCACCACAATAAACACTTTAATGTTTCTGTCTGCACCTAACCTGTTTTTATAACTTAATTGCTGGTATTTTTATATTTTCTGTTATGTATTATTATTTTATATTATATGTTGTTTTATATATCTTGTGTGATTCCATGTTCCTTTGTGCTGAAATTCTGGCACAACAATTTCGTGCGGGATCAATAAAGTTTTATCTTATCTCGACTCCGAGATTCAACAGTAAAGTTTCCCAGGGAAGCTGATTAGTGTGATCCCTCTATAGTTGTATCACACTCTCGGGTCCATTTTTTAAATAAAGGAAACCACCACCCTGGTCTACCGCTCTGCAGGTGTGTCCCAGTCCTTCATGCAATGCTGGAGACAGATAAACTATGACAGCGACACAACATCCAGAGTTTTCAACAGGGCAAATCTCGTCGCCCCCTGGTGTACAGCCACTGGAGAGCTTTTCTGTTATATGTTTGTTTGTTTGGGGGGGTTGTTTTGTATGTTGTATTTTTGATTTCATACTTAGATTTTTTTTTCTCATTGTTAAGCACTTTGTGTTGCCTCTGCATTTGAAAAGAGTTATATGTAAATCAAGTTGAGTTGAGTTACTATGCTTTCCATTTTATTAAACAAACTGTATGAGCAACTGAATCAGACTAAACTGCTGGAAATGCACAAGAACCAGATTTTATTTTAATACCTCCAGGACAAAACTACAGAAAAACAACACATCTCAGATGAATTGTTTGTGGTAAATGTTTTTCAGTGCAAATAAATTTGTGAATAGGCTGCAGATTCCCTTGTTTCTTCAGATGAGTTCCAGTGAGTGCAGGGTTTCAGCTCTGCAGCAGAAACAGTTAAATCAACATGTGCAGTCAAATAAGTGGTCTGCAGTGTTTTCTCACCAGCATTTATAATCTGCTCAGCTCACTTGGCACCTCAGCTGCAGTCAAACAATAAAACAGCAACAAGTGATCACCAAGAGGAAAAGAACTGCGGCTGTATAAAAAAAAAGAACCATCTAAAATATTTTCAATCGTATGACCGCGTAAAAAGAAAATCTGCAGAGAATAAATAAGAAAAGCTTCAACCATGATTTTATTTTTACTAATATTTATATTTTAAGCTCTCAGATTTTTAGAGAGTTGTAACTGGACAATATGTCAAAACAATTTGGGAGTAGGAGGCATTAAAATCACTGAAATGACACAACACTGTAGTTTATTTATTGACCTGGTTTTTAAAGGTACCCAACCTGCCAAGTTTAGCGTAGGATGATGTATTTAAATAGGTTTAAATGTGGGGGGAAAAACAACAATTACCAAACTTGAGTCTATGCAGTTTGTCATTTAAAAACAAATTAATCTCTCACTCAGAGATATAGATTGCCTTCAGATTTTCTCAGCATGACAAAACAAATTCAATTTTCTTGAAACACATGAACAAAGACACCACAAAGTCTTGTATAAATTCTTAGTTTATGAACAAAAATATCCTTTATTGTGTAACAACTCCCATTTTCATTGGAAATATTGTATATCTGTTGTTAAAGCCAACTTTTATCAAAGCAAATACAACAAAGTATAAGGATTCTAGTGTTTTTCCACTCTAACCACTCTCTTTCAGCTCCTGAGTGGCAGGACAGAGCTAATGGTTCTCAGCTGTTTCCCATACGAGGCTTTTTCTTTCAAATCTTCCACGCTTCCTGTCATCTTTAATAATAATTGTCTTTTTCTAAACCCAGATTTAAGGATGCTGAAAACCAAGAGACAGGCAGACATAAGTACTAAAAGGTAAGTGATTTATTTACAACAACTTGGTTCATCCGGGGGCAGCACGGTGGCACAACTGGTAGAGCTGCTGCCTCTCAGCGAGCAGGTCTTTGGTTCAAACTCCGGTCCAGGGGCCTTTCTGGGTGGAGTTTGCATGTTCTCTCAGTGCATGCGTGGGTTTTCTCCGGGTGCTCCGGTTTCCTCCCACAGTCCAAAAACATGCATGTTAGGCTGATTGGTAACTCTAAATTGTCCCTAGGTGTGAGTGAGAGAGTGAATGTTTGTTTGTCTCGTTTGTCTCTATGTAGCCCTGTGATGGACTTGCGACCCGTCCAGGGTGTACCCCGCCCCTCGCACAGTGATCGCTGGACATGGACAACAGTGACCCCCGTGACCCAAAATGGAATAAGTGGGTAAAGATAATGGATGGATGGATGGATGGATGGATGGATGGATGGATGGATGGATG
>NC_056511.1:32567728-32570910 GCF_014905685.2 Nematolebias whitei | reverse complement strand
TATATATATATATATATATATGTATATGTAGGCCATGTGCTGTTTGACTCAGACTCCACAGGACCGTTGGAGGGCTGTCCAAATCATTCTTAATTAGGTCATGAGTCATGAGGTCAGCTAAACTCCTTTTGAGTTGTGTGGATCCAAAAATATTTCCAGTCCTGAAATCACCAGTCAGGCTAAAAATGCCGTCGCAGTCAGACATTTGATGTTTATTTGCTCTGCCCCTGATAAGGACCCGTCATTTTTTTCATCAAGCCTGCATGTTCACTTCAATCTGATCTAGTAAAATCTATTCAATGTGAACTACACAACGCTCATGTTTTTGTTTCTGTGCGATAGTTTTAAGTTATACTGACCAGCTATTGTTTTCTATAAATAAGTTCAAAACATTTGATGTGGCAGTCTGTAAAAAGGTTGTAGGTAAACAACATCTTACCTGCTGTGGATAGCTGTTTGAACGACTTCAGTTTGGACCGATGAGTTAACAGCTAGTCCGAGGGCAACCAAGACCAAAGTAGGTAAAAGAACTCCAGTCAGTCTCTCATTACTCTGTTAATTACACAGAACATTGTGATTATTTGAAAGTGCACGTGTCAATTTAGTTCATTTATAAAGCACTGATTCACAACAAATGTCTCAGGACACGGTGCATAAACATTCACTTACATTATAAAATCAAGTTCAATGTTCTTTATTGACATTTTCATCACATGTGGTGCATGAGGTGGAACAAAGTTGTGTACTCAGGGTCCCAGTTACACCCAAAATTAGCAAAAATGTAAAGTATGAAAAGAAACCGTATATAATGATCTAAGACATACACTAATATATTTGTACGCTAAACACTAATAATGTAAAATACTTTGATATATTAAACAGCAGCCCAAAACATGAGTCTGTAGTGAGCAGATGAGTATGAACGAATAAAGCAGCAAGAGATAATCAGCAGCATGAGATCAGCAGCATGGATAATCAGCAGCACAGATAAGTAACATATCACCAATGTCAATTAGTAAAAGGTAGCTATCTAAGGAAGTCAACAGATTGCATCAAATTTCCACATTATCACTACATCCAATCCTGAGCAAGCACACAGGTGACAGTGGAATGAAAAAACTCACTTTAAACCTCTCACAGAACTGGGGTCAGGATGGGCAGCCATCTGCCTCAACAGGCTGAGGAAAGAGTGGACAGGAGCAAATCAGGTGCAGCTGTTGGCACTTACAGTAGGAATATTAATATATTTCTCCTAAAATAACTGAGTACTGTAAAAGCTGACAGGGCTGTGGAAATTTAAAAATAGAGCTGAGACGAACCATTATAGAAATTTTGAAATTAAAGTTATTTAAAATGACAGGAACCCACTTTGCTTATTGTCTCACTTGGACTAGCTGTTAGCTTGTCAGTCTGCTCACAAAATTTAGCTCCAGCTACAATCCAATTATAAGATCTTTACACTGATGTTATTTTTCTCTGTTTATACTTTAATCTCCATTTCCACATTTTAATAAAAGCACTGAAATACCCCAAATATATTTTTAGATGGTATAAACAGCCACAATAACCACAATACTAAAAAAAAACAAAAAAACATTTGATTAGCTAAATTTTTACATAAACATTTGTAGCATTTTTCTTCTCATAAGGTTTACAATTAGCTTTCAGCTATTAATTTCAGCACATTATCAAAATTTCATGGCAACAAGATCAGTGTAAAGTGAGACAGACGTAGAAAAACAATAAAAACACCTCCATTGTTGTAGTTTATAGGGAACAAATATATAGCAGGAGAGCACAGAACAGCCAGCTGTGACATTGTTTCTGTAAAGTTTTGTATTTTGAGTCCAGATGGAAATGTTATATCATGTTGTGTAAATGACCTTTTAAATTCTGTTTCTCTAAACTCAAGTTGTCTATATATATATATATATATATATATATATATATATATATATATGTATATATGTATGATATGTGATAGCATTCTCTCAGGGAGGAGGAAATTCCCTCAACATATTAAAGTTAAGTATATCATCTCATTAAATGTCTTTAAGGCACACCACTGACTGATGAAGACAAGATGAAGCATGTAGAAACACCACAGAGCACATCAGTTAAATATATCAGCTGTTACTTTGAGCCAATTACGCTGTTTGACGGACTGGAAGGCTCCAATGCATAAACCATGTGTTGCTATTTATATCAGAGAAGCAAAAGTGACAGAGTAACTCATACGTGTTACGCAACATTCAAATGAAGGAAAATCAAATAAAAAGTAATATAAAAGTCATGGTTGATCCACATCATTCGGAAATCTTGTCTTAGTTGCTGGTTATTGTTGATTGCAGTAAAGGCTGTAAATTAGAGGCAGTTTTGATAAACTGTAGACTGAGCATGCCCAGAAACTCAAAACTTTATTTTTCTGTTTTGCCATCACTTAATAAAATTAAAACTGTTTGGAGATCAACTGCATTTAAAAAATATACATGTCATCGATTTTTATTGTCAGTCATTTTGAGAGGAAACAACAATGACATTTCCACTGGAAATGTCCAGGCTGCATGAGAAATACTATTGCTGCTGCTGTTTCCATATTCAGTAAAGAATAAATACAGAACTTTATGTAAACATTGTGTTGTGAAATTGTCGGTGATGTAAAGGCTTCTGAAACAGCGTTTTCAAAAACTGCTTTGAAATTTATGAGACTGAAGTTGTTTTAGGAACGCAGCAATCCATTTATTTATTTCTGTTCAGAAAGCTATCCACAACAGGTAAGATACTAACTATTCAAAAGTTTTCACAGAACCCAATTTGTAAAGATCTGAACTATCTCCAATAATGGTCAGTCAGGTCATCTGGACAGCTTCTTTTATTGTGAAAAGACGTTTCGCCCTCTATCCAGAGGGCTTCATCAGTCTCAGGAGTCTAGTTGGTCCACTAAAGGAGTGTACTGCTTTGTGGGGAAACAGTTTACTTGGGACACCTGAGACTGATGAAGTCCTCTGGATAGAGGGCGAAACGTTTTTTCACAATAAAAGAAGCTGTCCAGATGACCTGACTGACCATTCTTGGATTTTGTACCTGGATGATTAAGCATGAACTTTGATATCTAAACTATCTCTTGATTGTTTAGATGCAACCCTCATTTGCCAATTCTAAGTTTGGACAAGTATGATGTC
>NC_056511.1:32562269-32567628 GCF_014905685.2 Nematolebias whitei | reverse complement strand
CTCTCTCTCTCTCTCTCTCTCTCTATATATATATATATATATATATATATATATATATATATATATATATATACACACAAGTATAATGTATATATGTATTTTTTTCTTCTTTCAGCTGCTCCCTTCTTCAGGGGTCGCCACAGTGATCTAACATGCATGAAAACTTAGCATTTCTTTTTACGCTGGATGTCCTTTCTGACACAACCACAGAGCACTGAACTACCACAGCCCTCTGCGTGGAGCAGAGAGCTGCTATCTAGGGCACCCAGGGAAGCTGGTGGTGGGGGTAAAAGGTCTTGCTCAAGGGTCAAAAGTGGGGCAAATGAGGGTGTTTTCTATTTTGCTGCTGTTTTTCCCTGAAATGGAAGTGGATCTTTAGAGCTTCTATATCACTGGATCAATAAAACGTGTCATAACTGACACCATGGAGGTGCACAGTAATTGTTACTGTGAGCAGAACAAATGAACAAACAAAATAATCTTTATTATGATGCACTCCCTGATATCAAAACTTTCCTAAACATTTTCTGCAGTAACTTTAGCTGCAGGTCTCTTGGGATTTGTCTCCAAAATGTTCGAACTTCAACTCAACTCAGCTGGGATTTCTGGTTGGCACACGAGGACAGAACTGCTTCGACTTCTTCAGGCTCTGTGTTCTGCAGCAATCGTTAAGTCAAACCACAGCCTCTCCATCAGATTAAGCTATGTTCTGAGTCATCCCTAGTAGAAAAGTGTTCAATTTAAATCACTTGGGTTTAGCTGTAGTCCCAGTGTTTCCATCCCTGACACACTCAAACACTGGTCATGTCCTTCTAAGAGTGAAAATGATTTATTGATGATCAGCCTATATTTAACACTACCCATCATAATGTCTTGAAAAAATAAAATTATGTTTTCACATCTGTTTGACTAAAACTAGTCCCCTGATATGGGATTCCAGTTTTTGTTTTACCTCTCTCACTTCTTACTAGTAGTTTCAACACCTTTGTCTATGTCAGATGTCCAATAAAGGTGAACACATCATGATGCAACCACCACCATGCTTCACTGTTAGAAGTGCTCATTCTTTTAAATTCTGGAAACATAGTTACCTTTCTGTTTGGATCGTCTGTGCTTTAGTGGAATTATTTTTGCATTTAATAAGTTTGTGTTTCAATTTTTAATTTGTATTTCTTCTAAACTTTGTTCATAACTCTTTAGAGAGCATCTATGTTTATTTAAATGAGCATATTTAAGTGAAATTTATAAAAACCTTTACGTGTTTTTGTTTTTGCCTCACTCCTTTTTACCCATTTTACAGTATTTTGTGCACGTCTTAAACTAAATCCAAGAAGGGATATGGCTATTTGTAATGATGATAATATAATAATAATACATTCACTTTTAATTGTTTGTGTCGTGACCGAGGGGAACCCAGATTTGTATGAGACCCGGAACGAGACAGACTCAGGTGGAATACAAAGAAAACGGCGTTTATTTACAAGGTGAGAAACAACAGTTCAGGTACAGCTCCTCTGCAGCTCCTGGAGGAGGTAGAGGAGCAGAGTCAGGACGAGGCAGAGTTCCAAAAGGTTGAATGATTGTTTTCTGTGAATCTCTTACAGTTTGATCCAGAGGTGGGGTCCAGTCCTCCGGGGAGCTCCAGAGAGAGAGTCCAGCGGCTGGCAGGGCAGGCACTGGCCGGATTAGAGGCACCAGGCAAAGGAATCCAGGCGCAGGAAAGAACAAACCAAGGAGAGACCCAAGGGGGTCAGCAAACCAGGAACAGGTCTCGAGGAGGTCCAGGGGACACAGAACAGGACACAAGGAGTCCAGAATCAAAGGATCACAAGGGGCCCTTTGAACAAGCCAAGGAATCAGGATTACTAGGAACAAGAGAACAAAGGTTAGTACTAGGAAGAATAAGCCTAAAAGGCTTGAAGCACAACTACCATGAAAGGTGATATGCTCCAGCGAAGAGTAGCACTGGACTGCAGCCTTTTGTAGTAGGAGAGCCTCCTCAGTCTGATGGCCGTCAGGTGTGATTAATTAGCGGCCATCTTGTAGGAGGAGCTGCAGGCAGTGGTACTCTTACAGTTTGTTAGCTGGTTTTTTTTTTTACCTTTTTCTTTTAGCCATCCTATTTGGTAAAAAAAAAAAAAAAAACCCTGCAGATTTACTTTTTATAATTGTTTATTGTTGTTGCTGTTGTCCATTGTTGTCATCTTTCTTTGTTGAAATCAGGTCTCTCTTGTAAATGAGTCCTCGAGGCTCAATGGGATTTACCTGTCTAAATAAAGGTTGAATGAATGATCTCTCTAAGTTCAAAGTCAGGGTACCCTGGGTCAAATGTGAAGCCATCAAAGCTTGTAGGATTTGTGTGACTGAGTTGGAGCGAGGCAACAACTGTGAAAGTGGGTCTGATTGTGTTGCACATCGTGTTAAGTTAACTGTCCACCCTTCAATGCCAGGTCACGCTGTTAGCCTTGGACATCCACTATGTAATTGCAATGCCACTTTACTTCAAATCGCCATATTATTTCTGTCGTCTGAGTGACAGGTCGGCTTCCAACAGTTAAAGCCAAAACTCATTACTGTGTTTCTGGTGACATTTCAGTAACGTACACTTATTATTATTATTATTTATTTTTTTTATTTTTTTATTAAGTCTACTTATTACTCTGAATTAATCCATAAAGGCAATTTAAAAGCATTGTTTTTTATTTGTTATTCGGTTGCTCTGTGGTTGATAATGATAGACTTATGTTGGCTTGACCAAAATCAAGATGTCTATAGCAGATGCACGGTACTGCAGCAGCTGGTGGTATATCCATCCATCCATCCATCCATCCATCCATCCATCCATCCATCCATCCATCCATCCATCCATCCATCCATCCATCCATTATCTTTACCTGCTTCTTCCTTTTCAGGTCACAGGGGTCACCGGTGCTCATATCCAGCAGTCACTGTGTGAGAGGTGGGACAGGTCTCCAGTCCATCACAGAGCTGGTGTTATGTACGGATGAGTTAGAAAGGAAAAAAAAAAGGCATTTTACATAAGTAGAGTTTTGCAATGAATAAATAAAGATGAAACAATTAAAATAAAAATCAAAAACATGTCTGACCACTGAGGGACACATGCAAAAAAGAATGAGTCATTTTTAACTGCAGTACCAGATCTGGAGGATGGATGTTCTTCACAAAACTCTGGATAGGAATTATTATTATTTTTATTTTATTTTTTATTCTTTGGGGCATACTAATGGGGTGCAAAAATGCCTTTTTTAAGTACAATAAAATTAATACTTTCTCAATAAATAAATAAAAAACCAATGTGGATTTTTTTTTTTAAATAAATGCCATTAAATAATTAAAATATTAAATACATTTTTTTTTTTCAGGATAGCTCAAAAAGATTGAATAGTTTATAATGGAAAATATAAATTTACAAAAATTACCAGTAGTTTTTTAAGCAGTTACGATAAGTAAGATGGCCGATTTCTCAAGGAATGCTTTTGTCAAAAAGTTATCAGATCTTCTGATGGTTAAATCCCATCTTTCTGAATGCACTCACTTTGTTCAACTTTAATCTTTCTATTAGCTGTCCCCCATTACCACTGGTGTGCCTCAGGGCTCTGTTCTAGGGCCCCTCCTCTTCATCATTCACTCTTTGTCATTAGTAATATTTTCATTAACAACACACATTTCCACAGTTACAATGAAGACTCCCAGGTCTACTTTGTCAGAGAGCCCATTTACATCCTCCCACCCGCCTCCCATATCAACTGCCTCGATTATTTCAAATCTCGGTTCTCTTCTAACATTAATAAATTGGATTACTGTGATAAATTGTATTTTTCCTTATTGGAACAAAGTCAACTTTTTCAAATCCAGACAAACAGTGTTGATTCTGCAATTCGGCTGTACACATTAAAGGCCATCCAGGCTTCACCCGTTGACCTGCTACCTCACTACCTCCTCCCAATCCCTCACATCTGCCTCCTCTGTCCACCTTGGTTACTTTCACCCACCTCACTACGATGGGGAGCTTGGCTCTGGAGCTCACTGGCCCCAAAAATCAAAAACTTGGACTTTCTCTCCTTCTTCCAAGCCAGAATCAAAACTCATCTGTGCAGGATTGCTTGTCCCAGTTAATAAAAAATTGCATTGTGTTCTTCACACGCTACTATATTTTGATATTCTGATATTTTTACATGCATTGTTTTAGCATTTTAAGGTTTGAAATATATTTGCTGTTTGTACTCTCTTCTCTGTTTTGCTCAGTGTCAGAAATGTGTCTAAAAATAAAATGTATTATTAATGTTATTGTTATTGGTAGCTGAGAGTGATTCATATCTCATACTCCAAGTATTACATTTTGTGAGATATTTTGATTAAAATGTTAGCATTACCCATAGTATGAACTGTTTCTGTTGGCAAAATATTTCATGAACCACTGGATGTATTTTAAGAAGACTGACAGAAAGTAATTATTGGATGTACATCTAACTCTTGAGTTTTGGAGTCAATCCAATTAAAAATGACACGCTTAGCAAGCACAAAAATGGCTTCAACTCCGTCTGTTTTACAGAAAATCTGCTAAAATTTGTTGTGGCAGTAGCTGAGAACCATTTCATTACAACTTTATTGTTAACGTTGGACCAAAATGATTAGAACTCCATAATTTCTCAACATGAGATGGTCTAAAGCTCTGGCATGAAAGCGGGTGAACAGTAAGGATATGCCTTTAATAAATCCTGTTGATGGCCTTTTGGTCAGCAGCTGCATCGACACCATTCAGAGCTGCTTCAGAAATGTTCTAGTTTAAATAAAACTGGGCAGACTGTCCCTGTGGCCCTGACGGTGATGATTAGAAGGAGCATAATGATGATGAAGCAAAAGTGGTGCGACCCCTGTGATGCGCCCCATGCATTATTGTAACCCCCCCCACACACACACACACACACACACACACACACCTCCTTTTTTCCTCCTCTTATTTTAAAGAGCCGTGGCTCGGTGGAACATCGTCGGCTGTGTGCCTTTGTCCCACTGACACTCAGACAGCTGGCAGCACCGGCTCTGCTCCTTGAAATGCGCCTTTGCTGCATAGCCTTCGAATCACCACAACTGCATCAGCACCAGCTGGGGTTGCTTAGCAACTGGACAGCACAGAGATCCCTGAAGAAAACCTCATCCTCCTGCTTCTGTGTGAAACACAAGCTTCTCTCTGCGTGTGCATGTGTGTGATTCTCAGATTGTGATGTGTTTGCCATCTCCAGCAGCAAGAATGTTTATGTCTCCAAAAAATGAAAATAAAAATAATCACACCCCCCCCCCCCCCCCCCACAAAAAAAAAAAAAAAAAAAAAAAAAAA
>NC_056511.1:32552300-32562169 GCF_014905685.2 Nematolebias whitei | reverse complement strand
AAAAAATAAAAATAAAATAAATAAATAAATAAATAAAATAAAAGACACACTATTCCAGTGTCTACAAACAGGGTCATGTTTTGTTTTTCCCATCTGATCATGCTGAGATGTGTGTTTTGACATAATAAGGTGGTGCTTATAGTTTGTTTGTTTTTATTGGGGGGGGGGCATCCATGTTTCTCCGTCTAATTTTTTCATCAGAGCAGTGAAGCAGCCGCTCTGACGTCTGCATCAGATATTACCGAGCGCTGTTTCAGTGCATTTCCCCTCAGTGACTTTGCGCTGATCAGCAGCAGCAGCAGCAGCAGCAGCAGAGACCGGGGGGAGAGAAACAGGACAAAATACAGAAAAGAAGGAAGGAAGGGGGGGTGGGATGAAGATTTCTTTTTTCTTTTTTCCCCCTTCTTCTTTTGACCCACCGCTCCCCCTCTCCAGCGGACCACGGTCTCCAGCTCCAGCATCTCTGAGCATCAACTGACGCGCACCCGGAGCCTCTCTGGAACCATGCCTCTCCTGCAGATCTGGACCCGGAGCTTCCAGCCCCCGATCTGATGCCACTGTTTGTCTTCGCCCTGTCTTTTTAAAGGAGGACTTGTCATCACTTTTTAAACTATTGTGTAGGCTGTTTTTTTTTTTTTTTAATTTGTGAAAGATGTCTGATCTCGTGGTGTTGGTGGAGGGGCTCTGTGACCTGCACGGATTTCCATAGCTGAGGGGGACCAACACAGCAGGGACCAAATACCTGATCTTTTATTTATTTATTAATTTTTTCTTAGATGGCGAGTGAAAAAATCACGTGCGTAAATGTAGGCCAGCTTGAACAATTTTAAAAAGCAATTTTTTTTTGATTGCTTGTACATATTTTTTTGTTTGTTTGTTTATTTTATTCCATTTTTCTGTGCACCTTCCGGAGGACCACTGGACTGGTTGGATTATTGATCTTCACCTATCAGGATTTGTGGAGATGTTGGGTCGTCAAGAAGAAAAATTATGTGGATTTTTTTCTGCCTTGGCGGCTTTGTCCTTCGTTTGCTTTGTTCAAAGGTAAGAAAAAAAAAAGATGGCTCTCAGGAGGAGGAAGATGATGATGAGGAGAAACTTTCACACCAATAAAGCAGATTAGTGATCAATCAAAGGGCTGAGATGTGGCAAATCGCATTAACGGGGTACCCAGGCCTGCTTGTGTGGGGGGAGGTGGGGGGGGGGGCATTGCCGATATATATGCTCTATTAGGCAGAGCTGTGGAGCGCGCGAGTGTAAAAACATGCGCGTGCATATCAGCAATCCTTCATACGTCCCAAAAAAAAAAAAAAAAAAAAAAATCAAAGTAATGAGGGTTTGACATTCTCAAAATGGACCATGAGATGAATGGAGGAGGCTGAGTAACGAGTGATCTGCTGTTGGTTCAGCAGATCCACAAGATGAAATCCCTGCAGCTCCGACTGTTGCTCACAACGTCTGGGTGTTGTTAATAAATCAGCTCATGTCAGGGCCTTTTAGTGTTGACAGCATCTGCTCCTGCACGAGTCTCAGTGTGCACCAGCTTCTTCTGCTTGGTCCCCTTATGGTCTGGATGTTGAGGATGTGGACGTGCACCCCAGAGCTCTGTGGCTGCACTCTTGTGCTGGATCGCCAAATGAAAGGGCATCGTCATCATCCAGCTCCATGAACGGTGGACACCTTATCAATAATTAACCCCTTTCGTTCCCTTTGGCCACCCCAACACTCATGTTGCACCCTCCCCCAGTCTGTCCAGGTGTAACTGAACTCTTGAGGATGGTCTCTCCAGGTCTGAAGACACACTCAGTCATGTGTCTTTGACAGCAAGATAGCAGGCTTTGTTGTAAACGCACGGCGGTGAAGAAGATGGAGTTCGTGGTTGATGTGAGGGATCATCACTGACACCGTTATGATCCCTCACCGTCCTCTTGAAGGACTGGCATCATTGAAATGCTCCACAGCTTTACTGTTGCCACACACCCTGGTGAACGCCTGAGTACAGGTGGGGCAAACCTGGCACATTTTATTTCCCAACATAAATAATGTGCATCTAATAGTTAATACGCAGACATTTTTTTATATGTGAGTTGCTGTTTAATGAACCTGAGAGCCTCGCTCTTCCCAGTAAAACACTGTGTTGACATAATGGCTTCCTCCCATCAAAGGTTGCACTCGTTTTAACTGAGAACACGAAGAACAAGCGGTAATCTTTCCCAAACTTCACCGTGTGGTGCGCAGACACAAAATGTCAAACAGAATCACAGGTTGTTTTTTTTTGTTGTTTTGTTTGGAGCAGGTCCTCATGTTTGTTTCTGCCCTTAGCTCCTCCACCGGAAGCACCGGCATGTCTGTGGCCAAGACTACCGTGGACAAGTTGCTGAAGGGATACGACATCCGTTTAAGGCCTGATTTTGGAGGTACGTGCTCCGATGACTTTTGGGGGCAAATGGCTCAGGCTTGGTTTGGACTACTGGGTCAGTGTTTATATGTTTTTAAGTCATTCAGCTGAAATCTGTTGAACGGAGGACCTATAGAAAATATGGGAACGAGCTTTGGCGTGATTGTGACCGTATTATTACCACACATTTAAGTCACTTATCAAAGATGACTTTTGGATTTAAAAACGCAGCTGAAGAGCAATGGAACATGTGTTGTTAGTTTGCACGATTAATTCCCAGGTTTTTAATATTTCTCCCAAGAACAGCTGTATTTAGGCCACTTTAAATGAAATTGCCTAATGCATTTAGATCATTAACTTTCATTGGAATACTTCTGCTCCATTCAATAAAGTCAGTTTTGATAACAGCTGGTGGACAAGATACTTGTGATCATCACTGAGACTGATCGTTTCACTGGATCTTTTCACCACACCGGATGTCACATGAGACACGTATTTGTATTTAACCACATGTTAGCATATTTTGCTAACGGGATACCTGAGTGTGAAATGAAAAGTTGAAGAAAAATTATGTTTTTCTGCAAAATGACCAAGACATCTGTTGTTTGGGTCCAGTTTAAAGGGATAATTCAAGTTTTTCGGGCAGTGGGTTCTGATGGAAGCGTTTGAACACTTAGTATCTTACCTGTTGCAGATAATTATTCGAGCCACCTCAGTCTGGAGAAATTCAGATTAATTCGGTCGGAACTGATGAGCTAATGACAGGTCTCTCTTGAAAATGAGTCCTTGTGACTCAGTGAGACTATCTGTATAAATAAAGGTTAAATAAATAAATAAAAATGACTTGTCAGAAGCAGGTTATGCCCAGAGTGGATTCCTATCTTCTTTAAACAACTCTAAACACAAAAACTTTATATCAATTCAAGAAAATGTTAGTTTGTAAACATTTATACAGCTCTCAGTTTTGCATTACACTAATATTTTTAGCTTAAATATTCCATTTTTCCTTTGCAAATATCATTGGAAAAACTTCTGTAAAGTTTCTCGAGCTATATTTGTTTCTAAAATCAATCTACTTTACTCTTGGCTGCCTCAGACTAGTCATTAGCTCATCAATCCAGTCAGAATTAAACATGATTTCTTCAACTAATGTCGTCCAAATAGCTATGTGCAACAGGCAAGATATTAATTGTTGTTAAGGACTTGACTATCCTTTTTATTTTATATTTGCATTATTCCATATCTCTTCTATGCAAGACTCCCAGCTTATCACATCTTGACTCCATACTGATTAATAACCATAAAGACGATTGAGTCATGACAGTATTCAACTTTATTTTGTGTATTTCTTACATTCATAAATATTGTATTACAAAAAGTGCCACTATTTTTCGTTTAATACAGCCAAAAAGACAAAAAACAGAGCACAGTCTCAGGACGTAGTAACAGAGTGGGCTGTCAAACTAACAGGAGCAAATAACACATTTGAATGTGTGGCATCAAATTAATCATGCAGTTGCAAGAATGAAATATCACAGAATGGGAAAAAAGACATGCTGTAGAACAACGTTGTGAAAAATTAGCCAGATCTTCTCCATTTTAGGAAATATGCATAGGTATGTGCTTAGTTAAAAAAAAATAAAAAAAAATCAACAATGGAATGGACCAAAAACACTGTTTTTCAAAAGTTGTTTATTATTTATTAAACCACATTTGTTCTTACTATAATTTACTTTTAGGTAAAATATGATAAGGATAAATTTATATTAAGTGGGTTGGAGATAATTAACTACATTTGTAATGTTAGTTGTCTAGCTTGTATAAAACTAGCTAACGTGCAAAAGTTTTAGTTGGATTTTTCATAATATCCTTTAGCCTTTAGCATGCAATTATTCTTTGGTTATGGCTCGGTGATGATTTTGTTTCATCTGCAAGAGTTGATTTATCAGTTGTGTCAGTCTAAGATATATGTGACAGATGTAGGCCCCATTTACACAGGAGTTTGGCAGGGATTTTTCAATATTTGAAGTCTAGTTAAAATGGGTAAATTTGAAGAACTGATTCAACCATACCCAGGGTTTGTTTCTGCCACTGTGGTTTATTTTAAAAGTTCAAATGTAAACTATGTTGACAGGTGAGCTCAGCTTTTCTGTGAGAATACATCCAGGAAGGGAAAAAATCTCCGGCTAGCAGGTTCAGCAGCTGTACATGTCTCTGTAGCTCAAGTCACCATTTCATTAGAGCATAGACGTTGCAACAATTGTATGTGAAGGGGACGTGTCGTGTCCCCCTCACATTTAAAAAATATTCATTTGGACTCCCCCCCCCCCACACACAAACATTTACCGTGAAATATTACTTCATCCAGTGCTATGTCTATTTATTCGTGAAATTGTGCCATTAACTCAAAAATAGTCATTGAATCAAGTGTTTACTTATATTGGTAAACGTAGATGTTTAACATCCCATTAAAATACACCAGAATGCAGGAAATGGCATCTACTTTATTCCAAATTTTCGGGGGGAGGACCCCATCACCCCCACACACACACACACACACACACACAGGTTTGTTTTGCTATCTTTGTGGGGCCTTTGCATTGACTTCCATTCATTTTTCATTCATTTCTATAGCCTAACCATGACCTTTATCCATAACCTAACCATTACCAGTACCTAACCCTAAACCTAACACATCCTCAATTCACACCTTAGTCCTAAACCTAGCCCCTAACCCACCAACGGGACTTCTTCTTATGGGGCCCGGGCTTTGGGCCCCATAAGGAGCAGTTGGTCCCCACAATGTAGTATAAGTTGGAAAAATGGGCCTCACAAAGTAGCATAAACAAGGACACACACACACACACACACACACATTACAAATGCTTCACCACTTCATTAGAAGGTTTTCTGCTGCCGGACTTGGGGTTAGTAAATTTTAAGCAAGAATATGAACCAAGAAACCGGCGCTGAGATTAGCGCTCATTAAAGGGCTTTTCTGCATTTAGACAGTTTTTTCTCTTTCGCCTGCTCCCTTCTTCTGGGGTTGCCACAGCGTACGAACACAAGCAAAGCCTTGACAATTGTTTTTATTTTTTTATGCGGATGACGTTCATTTTGTATTTGGACTCAAATGACAGTTTTCAGAAACAATGACAAAGCAAACTAACAGCAGTAGAGCCAATTTTAACTTCTTTTTTTAAATACTTTATACTGATCTAGCATCATTAGGTCACTGTGTGTGCTAAAATGGTTTATAAGTAGGAAGAAAACTGCTAACTGTATTAAAGAAATAAAGAGTTTGGGAAGAATCTTTAGCCAAGTTTTGAACGTTCTCTTTACTTGAAAACTCATCAGTGTAGACGTTCCTGAGTGACGAGAATTTCAGCATTTTTGTTGGTTTAAAGAAAAACAAAGGCAGCATGGTGGCTCGTTTGGTAGAGCTGCTGCCTCTCAGCGAGCAGGTTGCCCCGATTCAAATCCCAGCCTGGGGGCCTTTCTGGGTGGAGTTTGCATGTTCTCTCCGTGCATGTGTGGGTTTTCTCCGGGTTCTCCGGTTTCCTCTCACCGACCAAAAACATGCATGTTAGGCTGATTGGTAACTCTAAATTGTCTCTAGGTGTGCGTGAGAGAGTGAATGGTTGTTTGTCTCATTTGTCTCTATGTGTCTCTATGATGGACTGGAGACCTGTCCAGGGTGTCCCTCGCCTCTCGCACAGTGACTGCTGGACATGGGCACCAGAGACCCCTGTGACCCAAAAAAGGAATAAGTGGGTAAAAGATGTTGGATGGATGGATGGACGAAGATAAACAAATAATGAAGAAATAATGTTAATTGAAAATTAATCCATTGATTAAATGGCACCGTTGGAAAAGCTTTTTATAAAAATTATAATTTACGCACACTAATTTCTTCTTGTAAATGCCGGAGAACACCTCCAGCTTATTTAAGGTACATTGTGAACAAACAAGAAAATAATAAAAACAGGGACATATGGCAAACATAAAAATATGTTTGTAAAAGAACAGAACTGAGCTGTGGTTAGAAATCTGTGGTTTTCACGGTTTTTCTGTCAAACCCTCTAACAGATTTTAAATGTGAACCTATAGTATAATAATTTCTTACTTCCATTGTTTGATTAATATTCCGTTCAGAGATACAGTCTAAAGTGTGCTTACTAACTACATTTATTTCACAAGTATTTTTTTAAATCTGCTGCAGGCAGCAGCTTGTCAGCACTGCTACTACAACACACTTGATGATAATGAGATCAAGCAGTGAAAAACATATAGCAGGTGCGCCTCCTCATCTAACCTTCCTCTGGTTGGGTGCTCTGCCAAAAGCAGATGCTCTGATGAATGCTTGTGTGCCAAGATGTGTTAGCCTGATGCTAGCCAATGAAAAAAAGTTCTACTCCAGGTTATACGGCTTTGGTTTATGTATCCGTTTTGGAGCGCTGCCACTTTAGAACCGCTTCATATATTTATTGAAAAGGAAAAAAAAACATGATCTAGCTGAAACTAAAGGTCCTTTTTCACTTTGTTCCATATCTTACTGCTCAACAGTACTTTTATATTTAATTTTAGATCTGGGGATTTATTCATATAGGGAATATTACTCAGCTACTAACAAAAAAAAAGTTTCAAAGTCAGCATCTTTGTAAAGTATTCTCATATTCCGTCGCCCCATTGGCTCCAGAGCTCTGGCACTTACACATTTGTGCTGTTTCATTTCTTGTGTTTCAGTTTGAGGGATACATTTTCCCTTTTTGTCAAACTGACTAAAGGACTTCTAACTTGAACTAGTCCTTATTTAGGTCTTTGTTAATAACAGTTTAGTTCACAGTCTCTGCTACTTACATCAGAAGAATTAAGCATTTATTGAATTTCATTGTGGTCATAATATTCAACTGTATTCTTGTTCATGTAGGTAACGAGTGGTGACAGCAAGAAACTAGCATATTCTTTAAATTTTATTAATCTTTATTAAACCAGGTAATCCCTTTGAGATCACATAACTTTTTTAAAGGAGGTTTGAAGGAAGCCTAATGCTTCTTTTGGGCTTGTTGAAGAAAACCAGAGTTCCCAGTAAATGAAGGTGAACATGCAATGTACTTTGTAATCAGGTCTCTCTTGTAAATGAGTCCTGGAGGTGGGGTTCAATGACAACAGGATGTGTTGACACATTACCTGTTACAGGTTACATGTTACCTGTTACCTAAAATTTTATTTTGACAGGACTGATGAGCTAACAGCTAATTTGAGTTTGTTGTGAACTGCAACATTATTCGTAGTTTTGCATGAAGTTGTTCTTTTTTTTTTTTTTTTTTACCCAGAATTCTTTGGTGTATTACCAGCACAAATAGTGGCATCAGCTAGCTGTAGCCCTTCCATCAAGAATATCTAGCTGTTTTTTGTTACATTTTTTTTTTTAGCCATCCTATTTGTTAAAAAAAAAAAAAAAGTTATACCTTTTTATAACTGTCTATTGTTGTCATCATTCTTTGTTGAAATCAGGTCTCTCTTGTAAATGAGTACTCAAGGCTCAGTGAGATTTACCTGTCTAACTAAAGGTTGAATGAATGAAAAAAGAACATCATAATTGTTTGTTTGTGAAACAGATGTGCATAACGTTCATATATATATATATATATATATATATATATATATATATAAAGGCATTTTATACCCTTCCCACATTTGCAATATTCCAAACAATGTTTCTAAACTTTTAACTAGGGCTACTCAACTAAACTGCTTAGGGGGGCACAGTTTCTGAAAGCCAGCCGCTCGGGGGCTGGACATCCAGCATTAGTCATTATGTAAATAAACCAAGTTTTATAATGATCTGTTACCTTTTAAATTTGTTTATTTTATTGTATTGAATCATAAATGCAAAAACAGAACCCCCCCCCCCCCACCCAAAAAAAATATTAATTTATTTTTTATAAAGTGAGCCAGATTAAAGTCACCAATGAGCTAAAAATGTCCCACAGGCCGCCATTTGAATAGCCCTGCTCTAAACGCTCTAAAAGAGCACAGAATGTCATGATTTCAGCTCTGTGCCTCAGCTGCTCTTTGCCGCCTGCAAGCGCTCTCAGCCACGCCCACTTCTCTGCTCTGCATTGAGATTAGCTAATCAGCTACAGGAGGAAGCTTATCCTGCAGAATGGGCTGCACAGAGGTGTAGGAGGAAGCTTTTTCTGCAACTGTGGGCTGAACAAATGTGCAGCAGGTGCTAAATAATTTAAAATAATTTATTTTAAATAAAAAGTCCATGCCGATTGTGTGGCTCATCCATCAATCAGCCAATTGTGTGTCATGTCCAATATCATTTTGAAAACCGCGATAGAGCGAGTCAGCGATAAACGAACCGCGAAGTAGCGACGCACTTCTGTAATGTATAAAATGTTTTTTGTGGAAAAAAGTTTAAAAAAGCCTTAAAAACAGTTTATTTATTTATTTTATTTTATTTTTTATATTTTTTTGCAGCAGATAAATCACAGGAATAAAAATGTTAAAGAACTCTCTACAGCTCACAGGACTGAAATCATGTATTTTTTAAATGTTCAAGCTTCAGACATCCTCCTCAGATATAATAAGCTATAATCTAAATATTTGTAAGAAAAGAATCACTGATTTCTTTGGTTTAACCATTTGTGATTTCTAACTGATTAAATATTGAATTATTTTGAAAGACAAAGAATATATGTATATGTATATGTGTGTGTAGGGGTCAGGTTTTAAAGATTGAGGATCCAAGCCAGAGAGAGTAGTCTGTGGTTTCCTCTCGGGTCAGAGAGCTGTAGTTCATCACGTCTTGACATTTCCAGCATCAGTCAGCTACTTCTGCCGTGACACAACTGCTGACGACCCTGAGCACTCAAGATTCAACACAGAGGGATTTAATTTGGCACAGTGCTGAACACCAACTGTGGCTTGTAATAGCCCAGCTAACGCTCATGCTTGGAATAACGCAAACTACCCAAATGTGTGTTTTGAAGGAAAAAGCTTGTGATTTAAGTAGCCAAAAATGGGGTTCTCATGATGCAGTATGGTGTGACGTGGCCATAACAGTAAGGTCATGATGAAAAACTACTTTTTTCTTTCTTTGGGTCAAACCAGAATTCAAGGTAGGAGTCCTGAAATAGTCAGGAGACAAATGTAAGCTACAACATCTTTTATGATTACACCGTGGTAATTTATGGTGTAGATAAACCTTCTGCTGACTCCATATTTCGAAAGGATAGTTGATCTTGTCATCAGTCAGACGTCAGGAGTCAGTCAGGAGTACACGCTTGCTGCCTCCATGTTGACAAAGTCTTTCATCTTTAAATCATCCCAAAACAAGAATGAAGTCACTTTTAGTCTGTGTTCCTCCGCCATGCTCACACCTACTAAAGCTCCAGGGACATGCAACAAAAATCTCTGTCTTCTGAAGGAATTTGAAGCATTTTTATATATATATATA
>NC_056511.1:32547002-32552200 GCF_014905685.2 Nematolebias whitei | reverse complement strand
TAAAGAATTCAAAGACCTCTGACATAATTTTATGGAAAGTCAACTCAAAGTTTTAAGATGTTCCAAATCAAAGAACTGAACTATCCTAAAGTAAATAATCACAAACGTTATACTAAAAAATACAGTTTGAACATAAATTAAATGTATGTTTTATCATGGAATTTTAGTTTTTCCAGTAAGACCAAAATACTTTCATGGTGATCAGAAATTCAAGTTGGCTAAAAAAAGAACTCTCCATTTCACACATGAAATATTTTAAATTTTATTGTGAAAACATCTTAAATTCTTGGACAGTTTTGCTCAACAGCTCCTCCTGCACAGACTTTACAGAACAAGTCAATAACAAAAAAGATCATCTCCCAAAATGAAGTGTGCATCAAAAGCTCATCAATAAAAACTCAAATACTTACAATGTCCAAAAGAAGTTCAAAAAGTCCAGTTCAAAACCTTAAGCTTCCAAAATATGGAGCTTTTCTATTCAATCAAGACAGAAGTCAATCTGTCCTGTGGCACGTCTGTGTCAACTGGTTCTGACATCGGACCACTGTACCATTTGCACATCCTGCTCTGGATGATAACTGAACAACACAACCGGCCTCATGCACACTGTGACCCCATCAAACTTTATAATGTGCTGGAAATGCCATATGCTGCATCTTAAAGGCATTCTTTGTGTCTGCTGACCATCACTCCCTGTTTTGGCTAACTGTTGGGCACTCCAGCAGCTGCCTGATAACATTAAATTTCCACTTGCAATGACTTCTTCTGCCCTCTGGTGTTACACATCTGGTCTACATGTGAACAAAAAAAAATCTAAATTGGACGTTTTTTCTTGCACAACTTTTTGTCATCAGTAAATGTTTTGCTTGTATTAACAAATTCCCAGTTTCTGTTCAGCTATATTTGACTGCTGTGGCAGTAAAGTCACTTCCTGTCTGTGATTGCAGAGGTCACTGTTTTATCTCTATTTGTTATGCAAATAAACACTTTGTGTTGCATTCAAGTGCGCTAAAATGAATGACGAGAGTAAACGCTGTAGATTAAAAAAAAATAGAAGTAAACACAGTAAGACGACTCATTGCAGCATTTCATGCACAGGGTTTGTACTGTAATAGCATAGCATCATGGTCTTTTGTTGTTTAGGGACAAAGGGCAAAGTATAGGAGTATTTTAATTTGACTAGTGCCTCATAAGACAAACTGGACAGACTATCAGATTTGTGCACAAAGTGACCTTGGCCATGTCTGAAGCAGAAATATAAGATGGGACAACTGACAGAGAATGTAAATCACACGGCCTTTTTGCTGATTAGAGCGCCATATGCAGTCAAACAGGACAAAATATCGAACCTTATCCAAGCCCTACAGTGCAAAAAGTGCCACAAATAATGAAAACTCCCACCAGGAGCAGCTCTCTGCAAAGACTGACAGGTTAATGCACTGATTTTAAATGGTGAGTGTCCTTCATAACGAGACCAAGTGCAGAGTGCACTCTGAGTGACTTGCCATCATATCCAATATGACAAACTGACACTGCAGCTGGGAATACCAAATGTTCAAGAGGTCGGGCTTTTATCACATGGAAGTGGCAGAAATGTGAAAAACCAAATGATGGCAGCAGAAGTTTGATGATGGCCTCACTGTATCTAAAAACTTGCTCATACATAAAGGCCCGGGGGAAATTAGACAGATGAGAGTGTATGAGGTGGCTTTTTGCAGTGTAAGCTGGGAGTCATGTGAATACGTCTCTGAGATGAGGGAGCGCTTCTGAATCTGAGGCCAGTGAAACACATTTCTGTGTCCCCTATTAGGAGGTGTTACCCTGTCACAATGTGATGTAGTCCTGTGTGATGGTGAGTTTAGAGGTAAGAGAAGAGCCAAAAAGCAGAAAGATTAAACTGTTTGTGTAGCCGTTCAAATTACCATCATTTGTACACAATTAGAAAACAGAAAATGAAAATGGAAGATTTTTCACTGCAATCAGTAAAAAAAATTTTCTGTTTGAGGTAATCAGTTTATACACATCTATTTTTTATCTTATTTCAATTAAAAAACAACAACAACACTTTTTACCATGTTTCAATGTTGCCATTTTGTCCTTACAACAAGTAAAACATTGGTCATTAACAAAATGTGCTCAGGGGCCAGAGTTTATCTGAGCAGTCTCTGCGAGGGACTGGTCTTTTACGTAGGATGTACATAAAATAACAAAATTATGAAAAATTATAATAGAAAATGGCATTGTCTGTGAAAATACAGTGTGGATTCTGAGCGCTGACATTTGCTGAAGAAGTTCAAACTGAATGCATGAAACTAAACAAAGCAGAACATTGGCTACAAACCAAAATAAGCAAAATGCTAGCTAAAAATATCTAAACACAAGCTGAAAGCTAAATTTTGTTATATGCTAGCTAAATGCAATAGAAGATTATTAAAAAAAAACAACAGAAAAAGATTAGCTGGGTTTGTTCTTTTCACTAAAATACTGCCACCCCATATGTTGCTGGAGCATGTGAGATTTTCACCAAACACAACATTCTGATGAGTTTCAAACCTAGCAAGACTCTCAGACAGAGGCTGGTCCATCCTGAGGACAAAATCCTCAAACCTAAACAGCAATGGTGTCTGCAGTTCAGTGCAACACAGAATGTTCAGACCTTTCTATTAGTGAAGTGAAACCGCCTCTACTCAGATGCATGGAGCCAGCTCCTCAGGACAAGACTCAACAGTCCTCCTGCACCTTTAAGGATAAAGGGCACTCTTTTGAGGACCAAAATGTTCATGTTTCACACAGAGAAAAGGGAATGGGAAGCCATTTTCATCAAGAGGGACAAATCTACTTTAAACAGGAGGAGGTCTCAGAGTTCAGCTTTCTAAAACCCACAATGCAGCATTAGGCCTGATTCCCAGTCAGTTTCGCTCTATTTCATTCCTTCATGCATATGACCATAACATATCAATTCTCCATTGTGGGGGGAATGAGTTTAGTCAGGAGGTGATGCTGGCTTGTATACCACAGTATGCCATTCAGTTTAAAAGCCTGAAATTTCACACTCCCCAGTATTTGAGTTGATAAAGCTGAAATCCAGAATAGCAGTGTCAGGATTTTTGTTTTTATTCTGCTCCCCACTAAGATTTTCATTAATATTTTCCCTCCACAGGATGAGTCTGAGAGGGAGTTCCTCATCTGGGTGGGGTTGACAGCATTAGCTGTTGCCTCTTAAAAATTGATGGCTGCAAAGGTATTTAATGCTGACCTGACTCGTCGTTGGATCATTGAGCATGATGCAGTGTCAGCTTTCATTACAACCCTAATCAAGTGTTTGACGAAATCTAAGCTGTCTTCATCAACTCACCTGTGCTCCTCCACAGAACTCCCTGTGTGACGTTAGAGGCTTCTGACGCAAAATCTCCAAAGTAATTCCCTTTCATGGATTCTCTGTGCCAGTCGTTACACTGATTCAGGTCTTATTGAGATCTCCAAGTGATCTCCCCCATCCTCATTCCTCTGAAGGAAGCAGCAATTGAGGTCAGCTCAGCTTTACTTTCTTCCCATCCTGTCGGCTCTCACACTCAACTCATCCTCCAAATGTAAGTCACCTGCTCTGCTCTGGACTCCTGGAACCCTCGGGCCTCCTCAGAGTAACCTACCAGGGGTTCCCAAACTTTTCCATGCCATGGCCCCTCAAACAGCTCTAGCTTCAGGCCAAGGCCCCCCTCGCAAACCCACAAACAATGCTACAAAATATGTAAAAAAAAACAACTTTTAGAATGTTTTAACTTTCATTCACTATATTCTAATAATTATTACAGCTGCTGAGCATAAAAATGTTATGAACAAATGTGTTGTAAACACTGTGTTATATAAAAAAACAACTTTTCAACAAACTGTTGACCAGGAGAACAAAACAAATCTAACCTCTCTCTCAAGAGTGTGTACCTGGAAATGACAGATACAGATCGCCCTAGTGGGCAATTATTATTATTATTATTACTTTTTTTTTCCTTCTCTCCAGCTTCTTGGGGCCCCCCTGGTGGCCCCCCAGCGTGCAACGGCCCCCTGTTTGAAAAACGCTGACTTACAACAGCAAAGCCTAGTAATAACTCTACCAATTTCCTTTGACATTTTAAAACCATACTTACCTAGTAGGTCTGCTAACTTTGCATATTTTACTCCTGAATACCGACATGCTGCTTACTTCCTTTACTCTTCAATATAAAATCTGATGATGTTATGACAGAAGCTCTACAGCAGCTTATCTGATTTTATTTTGAATTATTTTAAAATAAGAAGTTCGTGTAAGAAATCTTAAATGTCATGGCATTATTTTGTCATTTTAGACCTACAGTATATCTAATTTAACTGTAGGTCTAAAATGACAAAATAATGCCAGGACATTTAAAATTTCTTACTTGAACTTCTTATTTTAAAAGACCTACATTATATCTAATTTAACAAACCAGCCACTAGGGAGTACAAGCCAGTGTATCTCTTGTGCCGGTCCCAAGTCTTGGTAAATGGTGATGGTTGTGTCAGGAATGGCATCCAATGTAAAACACTTTTGCCAAAACCATAATGCGAGTTGATCAAAGCGAAAATATACTGGATTGGTCGAGGCCCGGGTTAACAATGACTGCCACTGGTGCTGTTGACAAACAGGGTGCCGGCAGAAATTGTGCTAGTCGAAGACCACGAGGAGGGAAACATATCAGGAGACAGAGGGAGAGGAGGAAAGTGAAGAATGTAGGACTGAGGGTTGCAACTCTAAATGTGGGGACAATGGCAGGCAAATAGAGAGAGCTGGCTGACATGATGCAGAGAAGGAAGGTAGATGTTCAATGTGTCCAAGAGACCAAGTGGAAGGGCAGCAAGGCTCGCAGCATTGGAGCAGGGTTCAAACTGTTTTACCATGGTGGGGATAGAAAGAGAAATGGAGTAGTGGTGGACCTGAAGGAGGAGATGGCAAAGAATGTAGTAGAGGTGAAGAGAGTGTCAGATAGGGTGATGTGCCTGAAGGTAGAAGTAGAAGGTCTGATGCTAAACATCGTCAGTGGTTATGCTCCACAGGTTGGATGTGATGGGAGGAGAAAGATACATTTTGGAAAGATCTGGATGAAGTGATAGAGAGTATTCCCAGGAAGGAGAGAGTGGTGATGGGAGCAGACCTGAATGGACATGTTGGTGAAGGAAACAGAGGG
>NC_056511.1:32543428-32546902 GCF_014905685.2 Nematolebias whitei | reverse complement strand
TATATTATATTCACACGTTTGCACAATTCGGACAGCCATCTTTCTCCTTCAAATCTCAGCTTTTAGTAGAAGTCACTCTGGTAACATCCATCCATTCATTTTCTTCCGCTTATCCGGGGTCGGGTCGCAGAACTAACAGCGTAAGTAGGGAGGCCCAGACTTCCCTCTCCCCAACCACTTGGTCCAGCTCCTCCGGGGGAATCCCGAGGCGTTCCCAGGCCAGCCGAGAAACATAGTCCCTCCAGCGTGTCCTGGGTCTTCCTCTGGGTCTCCTCCCGGTGGATGTGTCAGGAACACCTCACCAGGGAGGCGTCAAGAAGGCATCCTAACCAGATGCCCGAGCCACCTCAACTGGCTTCTCTCGACGTGGAGAAGCAGCGGCTCTACTCTGAGTCCCTACCAGATGATAGAGCTTCTCATCCTTTCTCTAAGGGAGAGCCCAGACACCCTGCAGAGAAAACTCATTTCGGCCGCTTGTATCCGAGATCTCGTTCTTTTGGTCACAACCCAAAGCTCATGACCATACATGAGGGTAAAAACGTAGATTGATTTAGTAAATTGAGAGCTTCGCCTTTTGATTCAGCTCTCTCTTCACCACGACAGATCTGTACAGCGTCCAATTCACTGCCGACGCTGTACCTATCTGCTTATCGATCCCACGCTCCATTTTTTCCTCATTTATGAACAAGAACCAAAGATACTTGAACTCCTCCACTTGGGGCAGAACCTCCTCCCTGACCCGGAGAGGGCACTCTATCCTTTTTCAGCTCAAGACCATGGCCTCAGACTTGGAGGAACTGATCTTCATCCCGACTGTGTCGCACTAGGCTGCGAACCGGTCCAGCGATAGCTATAGATCATGATCTGATGAAGCCAATAGGACCACATCATCTGCAAAATGCAGAGACGTGATCCTAAGGCCACCAAAATGGATCCCCTCAACACCTTGGCTGCACCTAGAAATTCTGTCCATAAAAGTTATGAATAGAATCGGTGACAAAGGGCAACCTAGGCAGAGTCCAACTCTCACCGGGAACGAGCCCGACTTACTGCCGGCAATGCAGACCAGGCTCTGACACCGGTCATACAGGGACCTAACAGCCTGTATCAAAAGGCCTGGTACTCCATACTCCCAGAGAAACCCCCACAGGTTTCCCCGAGGGACGTGGTGAAACGTCTTCTCCAAGTCCACAAAGCACATGTAGACCGGTTGGGCAAACTCCCACGCACCCTCCAGGACCCTGCTGAGAGTGTAGAGCTGGTCCAGTGTTCCACGACCAGGATGAAAACCGCACTGCTCTTCATGAATCTAAGGTTCGACTATCCGATGGACCCTCCTCTCAAGAACCCCCGAATCTACCTTACCAGGGAGGCTTAAGAGCGTGATCCCCCTGTAGTTGGGACACACTCTACGGTCCCCCTTTGTGAATGGGGGACCACCATTCAAAAAGACCACGTCTGCCAATCCAGGGGAACTTCCCCCGATGTCCACGCAATATTGTAGAGTCGCGTAAGCCAAAACAACCCTACAACATCCAGAGCCTTAAAGAACTCTGGGCAAATCTCATCAACCCCTGGGGCCCTGCCACCGAGGAGCTTTTTAACCACCTCGGCCACCTCAGCACCAGAGATTGGAGGGCCCAAACCAGAGTCCCCAGGCTCTGCTTCCTCAGTGGAAGACATGCCAGTGGGATTGAGGAGGTCTTCAAAGTATTCCACCCACCAACCCACGACATCCCAATTTGAAGTCAGCAGCACACCACCTCAACTATAAACAGTGTTGGTGGTGTACCGCGTTCCACCCCGTGATGCTGGATGGTGGACCAGAATCGCCTCGAAGCTGTGCGGAAGTCATTCTCCATGGCCTCTCTGAAGTCCTCCCATGCCCGAGTTTTTGCCTCAGCAACCATCCGAGTCTCATGTTGCTTGGACTGCTGGTACCCATCAGCTGCTTCTGGGGTCCCACAGGCCAAAAAGGCCCGATAAGACTCCTTCTTCAACTTGACAGCATTTCTCACTGCCGGTGTCCACCACCGGGTTTGAGGGTTGCTGCCACGACAGGCACGACAACCTTGCGGCCGCAGCTCTGGTAAGCCGCCTTGACAATAGAGACACGGAACATGGCCCACTTGGATTCAATGTCCCCCGCCTCCCAGAGGTGGAAGTCAAAGCTCTGTTTCACAGGAGACTCTGCCAGACGTTCCCAGCAAACCCTCACAATATGTTTGGGCCTGTCAGGTCTGACCGGCATCCTCCCCCACCATTGGAGCCAACTCATCACCAGGTAGTGATCAGTGGACAGCTCTGCCCCTCTCTTCACCCGAGTGTCCAAGACATGTGGCCGCAGATCAGATGAGATGACAACAAAGTCAATTATCGAACTGTGGCCTATGGTGTCCTGGTGTCATGATTACATATGGACACCCTTATGCTTGAACATGGTGTTTGTTATGGACAATCCATGACAAGCACAGAAGTCCAACAACAGAACACCACTCAGGTTCAGATCAGGGGGGCCGTTCCTCCCAACCACACCCCTCCAGGTCTCACTGTCATTGCCCACGTGAGCATTGGAGTCCCCCAGCAGAACAAGGGAGTCCCCAGGAGGTGCGCTCTCCATTACCCACTCCAAGGACTCCAAAAAGGGTGGATAATCTGAACTGCCATTTGGTGCATAAGCACAAACGACAGTTAGAACACACACCCCCACACGTAGGCAGAGGGAGGCTACCCTCTCATTCACCTAGGTGAACCCCAACACACAGGCACCAGAATCGGGGCAATAAGTAAGCCCACTCCTGCTCTGCACCTCTCACCAGGGGCAACTCCAGAGTGGAAGAGTGTCCAACCTCTCTAAAGGAAACTGGTTCCAGAGCCAGATCCATGCATAGAGGTGAGTCCGACTATTTCTAGCCAGAACCTCTCAACCTCACATACCAGCTCAGGCTCCTTCCCCACCAGAGAGATGACATTCCACATCCCAATAGCCAGCTTCTGTAGCCGAGGATCAGACTGCCAGGGTCCCCGCCCTCGGCCGCCACCATCCCATATTGCATCCGACCCCTTTGGCCCCTCCCACAGGTGGTGAGCCCATGGGAAGGGGGACCCATGTCTCCTCTTCAGGCAGTGTCTGGCCGAGCTCCATGGGTAAAAGCCCGGCTACCAGGCTCTCGCCAGCCTGCCCCACCTCCAGGCCTGGCTCCAGAGTGGGGCCCCAGTGACCCATGTCTGGGCAAGGGAACATCAAGTCCATTTATTTATCCTCACCATGGGGGTGTTTGGCCTGTACTTTGTCTGGTCCCTCCCCTGGTAACAAATTTTGATTAAATTACCCATTTCATATGATATATTGTATATTTTCTACCCCTGGAATGTGATGCAGGTGTGAGAAATACAAGACCAAAGACTCACACAGACACACACACACACACACACACACCCACACACACACACACACACATATATATATACACA
>NC_056511.1:32533397-32543328 GCF_014905685.2 Nematolebias whitei | reverse complement strand
ATGGATGGATGGATGGATGGATGGATGGATGGATGGATGGATGGATCATCCGGGATGTGAGAGAATTGTGTTTGTTGCAGGTTTGAGGCATATGAGGCTTCTCTAGCATATAAGGTTGTTTTCACACCTGATAGTCCGGGAGACTCGGTTCGGTTGGGGACCAATATTCATAACATTTTGTTTACATTTGAGCTGGTGCATTCACACTGCACTGTGCAGTCGAGCCAGCCTGTTGAACCAACCTGTTCCCCCACTCGCCTGTGGTGGCGCTGCACCAATAACTACTGAAAGAAACGACAAACCTTTGAAGACACGTCTTCTTCTGGAAATAAAAACAAAAATGGAGCCAAAACGTTTTTGTTTTTATTTCCAGAAGAAGAAGACGTGTCTTCAGAGGTTTTTGTGTCGTTTCTTTCAGTAGTTCTTGGTGCAGCGCCACCACAGGCGAGTGGGGGAACAGGTTGGTTCAACAGGTTGGCTCGACTGCACAGTGCAGTGTAAATGCAAACGCACCAGCTCAAATGTAAACAAAATGTTATGAATATTGGTCCCCAACCGAACCGAGTCTACCGGACTATCAGGTGTGAAAACAACCTAAGACTGAGTAGAACCAGAACCCAGTGCTGGAACATTGTCACATGGTAGTCAATTGCCTTAGTGCAAGTTTTCTACATGAAAGTATAACTAACCTTTGTGTTCTCCTTGTGGTTCCTGCAGTTCTTAACTACCACTTTTAATACTTGGTTTCCTCCATCTGAGGGTCAAGTCTCTGTGTCTCCTCATCTCTACCTGGAGTCTGTACCTCTTAGAAATCCTCACCTTTGAGTCACCATCTGCATCTCCTATAATCAAACCAAACAACAACAACAACTCAGTCTTTGTGTCCAGCAGGTACTCACTTACTTACCTGATAAACGCTGACGTTCTCTTGGTCCTGGAATCTCCTGCCTTCCTCTCCAAACTTGCAACAAACAACACAATTCTCTCACATCCCGGATGAACCAAGTTGTTGTAAATAAATCACTTACCTTTTAGTACTTATGTCTGCCTGTCTCTTGGTTTTCAGCATCCTTAAATCTGGGTTTAGAAAAAGACAATTATTATTAAAAATGACAGGAAGCGTGGAAGATTTGAAAGAAAAGCATCAGGAAAAGTGAGGATTAAAAAATGTTTACTGTACACCAGTTTGGTGGCATGGTGGTACAACTGGTAGAACTGTTCTCTCTCAGCTGAATCCTAGCCAGGAGCCTTTCTGGGGGGAGTTTGCATGTTCTCTCCATACATGTGTGGGTTTTCTCCGGGGACTCCGGTTTCCTCCCACAGACCTAAAACATGCATGTTAGGCTGGTTTGTAACTAAATTTTCTATAGGTGTGTGAGAGCATGAATGATTATTTGTTTCTATGTGTCCCTGTGATGGACCTGTGACCTGTCCATGGTGTCTCTCACAGTGTCTGTTGGACATGGGCACCAGCGTTCCACTTCTTCTTCTTCTTCATGGGATTTTATGGCGGTTGGCAAACAACGGAAGGTGTGCATTACCGCCACCTACTGGTATGGAGTGTGGATCAAAATGGCTATATCTGTATGTTTATATTCTCTTATCTAATTTTGTGTTTTTGAAAAAATGTATAAGGATTTGAATACTTTTACTTCTTATTTCCTTTTGCAATATATTTATTATACTAAATGTTTCTTTGATTTTTCCTAATTGTTCTATCATACGCCTTCTGTGATGTTCATATTTCTGACAGACCAAAATGACATGTTCTATTGTTTCCTCCTGTCCACAGTGCTCACATTGTCCTGTATCATGTTTCTGAATCTTGTGTAGTGTGCTGTTAAGTCCGGTATGTCCAAATCTTACTCTGGTTATTAATCTTTCTTCTCTTCTGTTCCTCCCTCCTGTTCTCATTTCTCCCACTTGTCTCTGAATTCTGTGGTACCATCTTCCTTTGTGCTCTTCTTCCCACTGTTTTTGCCATTTTTCCTTTAGTTTTTGTTTCACTATGGTTCTTACTTCTGATTTACTGATGGATATTGTAAAATTGATTTGATCTTTTGTTGCTGCTTTTGCTGCCCTGTCCGCTGCTTCATTCCCTCTGACCCCTAGATGTGCTGGTGTCCATAAAAATATCACTGTCAGTCCCATCATTTGTATTCTGAATAATGTTTGTTGTAGTTCTAGTAAAATGTCCGGTCGGCGATCTGAATGACTATTTTGCAAACTGATGAGTGTTGAGCTCGAGTCTGAACAGATGATTGTTTTTAACGGTCTTCTGTCTTCTACCCACTGCACTGCCAACAGTACTGCCAACATCTCCCCTGTGTACACGGATACTTCATTTGTGATTCTTTTCCTTACTTCTATGTTGAATTCTGGTATTACATATGACACTCCTACTTTCTCTGATGTTTTTGATGCATCTGTATGAATCTGTATATAGTTATAGTAGTTATTGATATGGTCCTGTACTGTATATGAGTTAAAAATAAATTTTCTGTCTTTTTTCTTGTCCATGAGTGTCAAGTCAACTGTTGCATTTGGAAGAAGCCATGGTGGTATTGTTGGTACTGGTACTACTGGGCTGATGTCTAAGTTGTCTATTTGCATTTCTTTTGTTTTCTGGTCTATTGTCCATCCAAAACTTATTGTCTCTTTCTTCTCCGTCTCCCAGCGTGGTTTTAAAATATCTAGTGTTGGGTGTTGCGGGTTATTTCCTTTAAGATTGATCCAGTAGTTTTTTTTTTGTTCTTCAGTTTTACATGATGCTAATAAATTTCCATCTCTTAACACCTTCACCATTTCTACATCCCCAATCTTCCTTTTTATTTCTTTTGATATCAAAATGGGGCTTATGTTACCCTGCCCTTCCTCATTTTTTAGTTTTAATATTATTTTAAATTCATCCCTCACTACTTTTCTTCTTACTACCCTTTCTTCATCAGAGCTGCTCCCTTCCAACTCCCTTTTATTACTCTGGCTGTCATTTGTCCCTTCCTCTATTTTATTTCTTCCGCGTCCTCTCCCTCTACCTACCGGTGTCCACCCCTCAAAATCCATGTCTGCCTCGTCTCCTACCTGTTTTTCCGTCCGAACCATTCACATACCAGTTTATGCCAATTTCCGCCTGTTTCAAAGTCCAAAAAATGTCAAATACCGATAATCCGTCAAAAATTGTTTTAAATTCTGCGCCCAACAGCTTCCTCCGGCCCTGAGTGTCCCAGCCCAAATCCCAGCGTTCCACTGCCCCATTTCTCTGTTCTTGCTGCTCCAGTTCATCACACACCTGCTTCTCATCTGCTTATCAGCGCACCTGTTACTCATCTACTAATTGCCCTTCCAGCATATAATGAATAAGTCATTGCTTTGGCTTCTTTGTCGTCAGATTCTTCTGTTTTATTTAACTCACCTTCTTGGGTCATTGTGGCGTTTTATTAATGGGTTGTTTTTTATTGTTAGATTTTTTTTTCCTGTCAGCCCTTTTTCTGTTTATTAGTTTTCTCATTTTTGAACTTGGGTACCTCTGTCCTGTTGGCTTTTTTGGATCTATATCACCACACACTTTGATATAAACAGGTAAATACTGTGTTTGTTTGGGTTGATCAATGCTGCAATAATTAGTTTTAATTACCTTTTAGGTGGCTTAATCACCAGATTCTAGGGATGAGGTAAACACAGTGACAGTGAGCAGGTGGTATTTTTCTTTTTTCATTTACCCTTTATTTATACAAGTAGTCTTGAGTCACAAGAACTCATCTTCAAGAGAGACCTGCTTTTGGGAGCAGATGGTGGGGGTTAAGGGCCTTGCTCAGGGGCCCAGAGTGGAGCAAATGAGGGTGGAGGCGGGTCTGGGTGTTTCACCTTTTCCACCCACATTTCTATGTTGACGGTACCAGGAGTTGAAACTATGACTTTCCAATCACAAGCCCATCTTCTCTAACCTCTGTGCCACCACTCCCCCAATTATAGGTATAATAAATCTCTAATGAGCTTAAGTCACGTGATTTGGGAGCTATTGTGTGCTTGGAAATATGTGAATGAGGATAATGTCTGTGTTTCAGGGGAGTGCAGCAAACATGGTTTTGCTAACATTAAATCCACACTGATCCATAAATTACAGCTTACTGAGAAATACAGCATTTGGTAATTTTTTGGAACATTTATTTATCCTGATTCTGGATGTATAGCCTGTTAACTGTAACTAATCTAACATAAGAAAATGAACAAAGTCTGTGCTCAATAATCCAGATATACAATCCAACAATTTTCAATCAGGTCATTTGGACAGTTGTTGTTTTGTTTTTTTTTTACCAAAAAAAAAAAAAAAAAAAAATCTGTCCAGATAACCTGACTGAAAATTGTTGGATTGCATACCTGGATTATTGAGCATGGACTTTGTTGGGTTTGAACCAGTTTGACATGACTGTCGACGAGGAAGAGGGCTGGCACCGGAGGAGGGGGCGTGCCAAAGACACCATATTAGCACCAACATAACTGGTTTGTTCCACTTTGGAGTAAGCTGTTTGGGGGAAGAATCAGTTTTGTGTGTTTCCTTAACTGATGAAGCCTTCTGGATGGAAGGTGAAACGTTTCAGCACAAAAAAAAGTAACTGTCCAGATGACTTGACTGAAAATTGTTGGATAAGAATATGAAGCACAAGTCACTGACTTACTTGTAAAACTTATTAATAATAATAATAATAATAATAATAATAATAATGATAATAATAATAACAATAACAGAAGTAAGCTGTAAAAGTATGTGGATTGACATTTTAGAGTTGAGCTGCTGCCCAAACCAATGGCCGACTGCGGGAGTTTATTTGACAGCAAACACTGAGCTGCAACTGTTTGTTTCTTTTGATGGTGAGGAGGAAGCAGAAAAACATTCGCTGTCAATAACACCCAACAGAATTAGACATTTATATGTTTTTGTCCAGTACATTAATTTGTATTTGATTTATTTTTATTGTTTATTTTTGGCCTAAAAATGGGGGTTAATCGCATGAGAGAAAATTTCCCTCTGTGATTCCTCCATGACAGAATATTACTCATCCTCTCCAATCCACAGATTTTAAGGGGGGGAAAAAACATCATTAGTAAAAGATGTCTTCGAGGTGCAAGTCTGCATCCTTCACCTTGACAGAAGCTCTACAGTCCTGGTGGTAAAGCTTTACATTTATGACAATATATCGCACACACACACGGTGCCCAGAGCAGCAGTGGGTTATTTTGTTCAGTTTGAGATGTGATGCTGAGAGACACAACATCCTCCTCATTACCAAAGTCTTCATTTATCAAACTCATCAAACAGCGGGATTTTAAATGCCACCCCATGTGTAGGAATTCAGTGGAGCAGCAGTGAAATTCGGACTTCGTTTTCTGGTAATTGTCTTTTATGGGAGTGTATATAGAGGAATTGTGATTCTGGTGAGCACTGCTGGGTCCACGCAGTGTTATTATCTCTGAGCTCTCTGAAAATCATTGTGTATTGTGAAGTACTATAATCAGAGAAAATCTAACGGGATTGACCAAAATGGATGGACTAATATAAAATTACAGTATGCCGCTCAACAAAAATATGAGTCTTTGTACAGTATAATTTAGTAAACTTGCACTTTCTTTCAACTCAAACACAGAAACAACATGAACAAGAATAACACCAGCAAAATATAAAGCTTTTTTTTGTTTACCTAATGTTAGATAAAATGACAAGTTTATATATGAGCAAAATTTATAAAACTGGTATAAAAGGGCACAGTTTATGCAGGAACTACTGCAGGAAGGAACCCTCAAAGAGCCTGGAATGAAGAGATAGAACAAATGTATGAAAAATATTAATCAAGGGAACATAGTGGACTACCAATATGGTGGTCATGACTTTGTGCAACAATCCTGTATGTGGTTAGAGCTCAGACATGCACTGTATAACCCAGTCTGTTAAGGCTCCCACATACTCAGGCATACTTCACTCCGCAAAGGTCCGCACATACCTGATTAGACTCAACACTGACTCGAAGTGGACATCCGCAAGCCATGTCCGCACAAAGATCAATTTTTACAACCATGTACATGTACTCTGTGTCGCACAATAAACTGCCCAATGACCGATTGTTTTGCATGTGACACCAATGTATTAAATTCCCCTTCTTCATCCCTGATCTGGTTTAATAACCTTTTCTTTTTTTTTTTCTTTTTTTTTGCCAAGAGGCATTGATCTCTTCCTCCTCGTTCATTGACGCCACGACTGAAATGTTGAGAAATGAAGAAATTTGTCACAAGAAAATTAAAATCAGGCCTGGCATGGCTGCGGGAGGGTCTGGAGATTTCCTGGTGAGCCGATCTGATGTGTGGGCTGCAGGGCCAGCGCTCCCTGATTATTATTTTTTTTTTCTTTTTTAGAACTTTTTACTAACAAGATATAAAAACAAAACACTGCTGCTCCTGGGCTGCCAGATGCCTCTACCCAGGACCGAGAGCTGCTGCCTAATCTTGTGTTGTTGTTTTATTTTTTATTTTTTTTGCGACCTGTCAATCAGTCCAGTAGGCGTGTCAGCAAATGACCAATCGGCGACCTCAATTTGTCCCGAAGGTAAACACCCCTTGCCTGCAGAGCTAAGCTGTAGACCATCAGGGTGTACTCTCAAGTATGAAGTCTCAACCGTCTGTGGACAGTGCGGACAGTGCGCAGTGTTCGCGCAGCTCACGGAGTACACACAGTTCACCCGAGTGTGTGGGAGCATTTAGTTTATTTTAGACAGGTAGGGGCAAACAGCTGAATGTTTTATATTAAATCAATAAAAGTCAGTGCATATTTCTTAAGATGAGAAAGTATAATTTGAAAGCCTGCATACTGTAGGTTAAAAATCCTTGGCTTTGTTGCGTAACAAGACTCAACTCTTACTTTGTTGAGTAACTTAACTTACAAGTAAATACTTACAAATGCATATTTTTCAGCACAGTGAACTTGTAGAAATACTATAAAATTTGGAAAAAATTCAGTTCTGTTAATCTTTTTTTCATCACTGCAACAGTTTATTTTTGAAATGGGGTTTAGTCATATACATTGCATTAATTATAGGTGAAGGGGATGTGTCCCCCTCACATTTAAAAAATATTAATTTGGACACCCCCTCTCCTGTTCCGCCCACACACACAGATACACATTTACCATGAAATATTAGTTCACCCATTGCTGTTTCTATTGCTATGTTAATTAATCCATTCCACTTGATTAATAGAATACTGTAACCACTAAAAGTTCACTCCGGGTTTTTCTGGTCACCTACAACAACTCACCACACCTCATGCAGTGCTTCCCTGAGATCACTTGGCTTGATAGAATGTCCATGTCTTCCAGGATTTTTGTGGACAGGGCGCGGGGAGGATGGGGAGACACCTCTGTGTTTTGCACTAGCTTACCACCACGTTAGTGCCGGCAGTTGTTGGCCGAGGATGGGAGGGTTAGGATGCGTGAGAGAAGCAGAGTGCTTTGTCTGTATTTTAGCAATCACATCTGTATTGCGCGCCGTTAGCTTAGTGCTACTTTAGTGCTGCAGTTGTCGACCCGGGGGGGATGCGTGGCAGGGCAGTGAGTGGGGGAGGTGTTAAGATGTGTGAGAGAAGCAGTGCGTGCTCTATTCACACAAGGAGAGCTGTTGGTCAAACTTCTTGTGCCATGCTCTCTAAAATACTGTAGTTACTGAATCAAGTGTTAACTTATGCTGATAAACAATGTTTAATCCCGTTAAAATATACCAGATTGCAGGAAATGGCATCCACTTGTTCAAAAATTCTCCTCCCCCCAGACATCCCCACCAGTGCCCCCACCCCACCCCCACCCCCCACCCACAAACACACACACACATTGCTTCTGATACAAATTGGATTAGTCTAAATGTTGTGAAGAGTTCAAAAACATATGTGTTGAAGATATTGCTTTAAACAAACTGAGTTTAGAAAATCAGAGTTCAATATGGACTAACAACAAAAAAGGTTAAATCGGGTTGCACGTGTTTTGGATGGGTGTGTGTTGCACGTGTTAAAAGCCTACTTTTGGGACAGATATGGTTTGCAGACCTTAGACTGAGAAGAAACGTTTCTCACTTAAAGAAACTGGTCCAGATGACACGATTTAATTTTTGTTGTTATCTACCTGGATGATTTCAATATGGATTGCACTAATGAACTAATGTTCAAAATTTTTCACAGAACTTTGGGACTTTGAGACAAGACAGACATCAAATAAGAAGCTTATGAAAAGTCAAGAAAAAGCAGAATGTGAACGGAAATGCTGCTGCTGAATGTGTTTACAGCACTGTGTCTGTTCATGTAAGAATTATTTTTGCGTAACAACAGCCAATGTGCACTTGCACAGCTTTGCTTTCTGTCCAGATAAAAAGCACAAGATGATTAAGGCTCACCGAAGAGTTGCTTTTGCTGAATTTATATGCTTCACTAGAAGCCTTGTCTTGGCTGCACATTGTCACACAAGCTGCTCTCAGACCTATGCAATACATCTGAGATGCAAAGAAAAATTTCTCAAACTATCTCCTGTTTGTTGGTAGATGTTTGTGCCTCTGGTGCAGTGGCCACTGTTGACCCACACTTTTGTCATTTGGGATGTACCCAGGCTCTGGTAATGAGCACTAAGTTGTGACGTTTGAATCAGGGCTTCAAGCTGCATAAATTACTTAATGACATTGCTTATTTGGACAGGCACAACACATTCAGGGAGCCATTGAATACTTAAGGTGATTCCAAACACTCGGACATTTTGGATCATTGATCATACAGAGAAACCTGAGCTGACGAGATAATTGCTTTAGATACTTTGATTATTGTTTCTCCTCCAGTTATTGCAAAGGTCATAACCCTTGTTGGGTTTTTTCTGCAATGCCATGGATCAATTTCAGTCAACAGAAAGGATTTATTGATTGTGGGATAATAGGAGACAATCAATCATTTTTACTCTTAGAAATAACAAATACATTTTTTAGGAGCAGATTTATGATGCTGCATGAAGACTCAAACTAGCTTCTAAGAAACAGTAGGAATGAAATGATATACATCACATGAGGGTCTTGGTTCTGCACAAGAAAAAGAAACAAATGCCAAATGCTACTTTTTTTCATTTCATTTATCCTTTATTTATCCAGGTAGTCTAATTGAGCCACGAGAACTCATTTTCAAGAGAAACCTGTTTAGGGAGCAGATGGTGGGGGTTAAGGGCCTTGCTCAGGGGCCCAGAGTGGGGCCAATGAGGGTGGAGGCAGGTGTGGGTGTTTCACCTTTTCCACCCACATTTTGATGTTGACAGTACCGGGAGGTGAACCTGTGACTTTCCAATCACAGGCCCATCTTCTAACCTCTGCGCCACCACTCCCCCGATACTAAATTAATAAAGAAATTTTAATGATTATAACCCTCAAAGGAGCAGAGAAGCAGACAAAAATAAAAAAAACACTCTTGTTAGTAGGGAGAGGAGCATACTGTAAATTATATATATATATATATATATATATATATATATATATTTAGGGGTGCACCAATTGCAGTTTTCTGCCCCATCTCCGATCACCGATTTCTAAAAAGTCTGACCTGCCGATTCCGATTATGGCCAAACCGATTTTGTTTAAGGTCACAATGCACCTTCAGTTTTCCAATATTATTTTGTTGAAAAACATACCCTTGAACAACATCCTAGATACAAGACAAACTTGTGTTAATTGACCATGAGGTAGTGCTCTGAAATATAAATGAAGTTCAGACAATTGTTGTTAAAACAAACAAACAAAAAAAATCGGTAAAATTGGTTTCTCGTGCAAGTATCGGCGGATTTCCAATTTCCCAAAATTAGGGAAATCGGGGCCGATTAATCTGTGCACCCCTTATATATATATATATATATATATATATATATATATAT
>NC_056511.1:32525141-32533297 GCF_014905685.2 Nematolebias whitei | reverse complement strand
TCCAATATTATTTTGTTGAAAAACATACCCTTGAACAACATCCTAGATACAAGACAAACTTGTGTTAATTGACCATGAGGTAGTGCTCTGAAATATAAATGAAGTTCAGACAATTGTTGTTAAAACAAACAAACAAAAAAAATCGGTAAAATTGGTTTCTCGTGCAAGTATCGGCGGATTTCCAATTTCCCAAAATTAGGGAAATCGGGGCCGATTAATCTGTGCACCCCTTATATATATATATATATATATATATATATATATATATATACTGTATACCAGTGTTTGCTACAGTACTCTGACACAGACTTCATGCAAAATAAAAAGCAATACAAAACCAAAAATCATCTCCAAATATACAAATAAACAAATAAAAATGTAAAACACTTAAACTTCTCATATAGTGAGTGCTGGTGTAAGAAAATGAGGCCTGATATCAGGAATATTGAATAAATATATCAATGACTTGTCACAGTGCATTTCAAAATGTTGCTTACATAATACAACTGCTTGCCATAGCACAGTCTTCCCTTGCTGCAGTGGCACAGCAGTGTTTTTTTACACACAGCTGACCTGAATTAAACAGGCATGTTTGCTTCTACATGTTATTCTGAAACAACTCTGCTTGGTGAAATGGTAAACTGTCTTACTCTACTTCTTTGTTCGTTGTAGCTCTAAGCAAAATACAGTGAAATATAACGTGCACCCACTCAGAGACCGGTACCTGTCACTGTACCTGTTCAAAAGATCTGTACCACACTGTCAGGTACACTGATGGACATTTGGTAGATAACTATCATTACTGTGTCCTCCATAAAACATGATCCAAATCCCTTTAACATAATTATTCAAGTATAGCTCGAGTTATCCTTATGCATGCTAATAATCCAGGTAGAAAAATCTAAAAAAGTCAGGTCCTCTGCACAGATTCTTCTTGTTGAAACATTTTGTATTTTATCCAAAAGACTTTGTCAGTAAATGGTAAATGGACTGCACTTATAAAGCACTTTTCTATCTTATCCAGATACTCAAAGCACTTTACACCACAATCTGTGTCCTCATTTACCCATTCATACAGCACTCTACTAGTTTTCTACAAAGCTAATTGAACAAATCATTCTAAAGAGAATAACCAGTGCTTTGAGATCACATTCAAACACTGATGGGACACACATCAGAGGCTATGAGGGGTTCCGTGTCTTGCCCAGGGACACTTGGGCATGTGACTGCTGGTGGATTTGAACCCCCAACTCTTGCATTGGAGGACGACTGCTCTAACCACTCAGCCACAGCTGCCCTACTGGCTGAAGCCTGCGGAGGCCTTCATGTCCAATTATCACCCCCTTACAATGCTTGTATCTGTTGGCCATCAGGGCACTAGTGATCGGTCGTTAGGCTGATGGTCCTCCTTTATCAGGTGAACAGCTAATTTTGGCTGTCACCAGCAAACCAGTTGATCCACTATGAGAAGGTGCTATTTATAAGAGCTTATTGTAGCTCCTTAGACTGAAATCTTTTGGATAAAAGATGAAAAGTTTCAACAAGAATCCATCCAGAGGACCTGACTTTACTATTTTAGATATAGCTCGAGTTATTTTTCTTTCATAGCAATTTTGTTCTGCTCCTCTTCTTTTGTCTTAATCTCCCTCTGAAGATGCCTTTGGCTGTTGATGAAAGCTCTGGCCTAACTTCTTTCAAGCTGTAAAATGTTCAGTCTTTGCTGCAGGCTCACAGTTTCTCACCGTGTTTTTCTTTTTGTAAATCCGCGAAAACTCCAGCATGAGTGACCATCAGGGGAGGTCGTGTTTATTCGTTTCTCCTGGCACAACTCCGGGTTAATTTTCCCACACTTGCATTTCCTTTTCCCTCATGCCAAATTCAACCACTCAAAAATTCTTTCTTATTTGCCATCGCACCTAAAATGATGTACGGTTGTCTCTCATAAGCCATCAATAATTTATTCTCTGTTGCTTTACTTTGAATTATCATTTCCCGTGCATTGCAGAGAACCCCCGTGCTGCTAAAGCTGGATCATCAGAAACATTGGCTCTGCGTGCTTTTTGGATAAATCAAAACTATCCTGAGTCTGTTCTCTTTCGAGAAAATTATTTTTTCCTCCTCGTTTTCTAAGTTCATTCCATTTCCCCGCTTGATGTGAGAAATCTTTTACACAGCGAGGGATTTGCTTAAAGGTCTTACCAAGTAATTGCTTGCTACCACATTGGAATATTTAATTACACATAAGAAAAATCATTATCTGAAAGTTAAACTTATATGGATGTGTTGTACAGTGCATGTATTTGTGCATCTTTGTTCTTACATGAGTCGAGGATCTGAAATGGTTACGCTCGTGTGACTGCTGCAGGAAATGTTCCTGGGCCAAAGCTATTCTTATGGGAATTCTCCCAACAACCCGAAACTCTGAAAGAACATCCTGCTTCATAAAACCCACATCAAAACGACAAACTCTTTGAAGCCCGCAGAGCTGACGGCAGGCAGGTTCTCTGTAGGCGAGGCTACATGTAGCTCAAACCTCCATAGCCTTTCCATCTGAGTGGCTGACAGCGTGGCGTTTCTGCAGCTTTCTGAAGACAGATCACACTTTGCATTAGACGTTTTTAAAGTCTCGGGTTGAAAAGGATGCAAGAAAACCTGCACTTTCTACAACCTGAGCGCCTCTTCATTCTCAAAGACGCTGTTTTGACAGAAGTACAAAACGTATTTGAATATAGCCGACACTTTATGTAAGTGGCCTTTCAGTGGAAACGCACACTGATGCACTGTTTGCATCCGAAAGGCTTTCCTGTGTGTCATCTTCCTGAACCTTCCCACTTTGATCTGCGTGCTTAAAGACCTCAAGGGCCAATTAAAAACATACACATGAATGGGTTTAAAACCTTTTTAAACACCCAGAATTATCAAAATATCAGAGGAATAGAATCTTGCGTACTCACAGTTTGCACCTAAAAAGGGGCATGTGTAATGTAACTCCTTGTCCTGTGTTATTAAATTTTTATGAGCACTGTCAATAGCCTTCATCATTGTTTCATTGTTACCATTGCATTCCTACAGAAGAAAGCTTGTGCTGAATATTTATCCTTAAATATTAACATTAAACATGCATTATTTATGGCCATTATTTAGCTTTGGGTGCTTAAGTCAAGCGGTAGAGGCGGAATAAATTTAGTTGCCTTCAAATCAGAGTTTTTCAGCATAATATTGATCCATCAATCTTCCAAACCCATTTAATTCTGTTCAGGGTTACAGGGAGGGGTGCCCACTTTCACTGGTCACCAGGTGGGGTACACCAGTGATGTAGTCTACATTTTTGTAGTGGGTATACTATGCTTAGTAACCAAAGTACACCGGTTAGTACAATGTTATTGTCAATTTATTTTGATTTTTAAGCATATTGAACATTTCCAAATTTCTCTGATGTTTATTTTTGAATAAATGTCAACAAACTTTGTACAACAGTTGGCTTTGTATTAAAAAAACATGTTATAGAATTTATAAAATAGTATCAAAGCAAAACATGTTAAAGTATTAAGTAAGTATTAATTATACAACAATTTGCTGGATAAGCGAATGTAATAAACAAGTGCTGCAAACAGACAGATTGTTACGGAAGTGTTTAAATGCCATTTATCGTATCAATAGCACGTGCCTAATGATATGTCATGTATCATTGGGCACTTTTAAATGGGTATACTGAAATTCTTAAGCTTTTCTAGTGGGTATACTCCGTATACCCGCGTATTGCGTAGACTACACCACTGGGGTACACCCTGAACAGGTCACCAGTCTCACAAGGTCAACACAAATGCATACTCATAGTAGTAAAAATGTAATATCTTACTTGCTGTAGATCCATCCATCTTCTGCCAAGTATTTATGGTCATGGAGGCACCAAAATCATGAGGGAAACCCAGACATTCCTCTCCATGGCGGTGCTCCTCAGCTCCTCCTGGGTGTCGGGATATGTGTGTTTTTGTGCTTGGTCTTGTGGTTCTTGTTTTTAGTTTTCTCTGTGAATCTGTTTGTCCTGTGTCTTCACTGTTCCCTGTATTTTACGTCCTCTGCGTTAGGTGTTTGGACATTTTTGTGTTTGAGTTCTATTTCTTGTGTTTGACCTGTGTCTCCAGCTTCACCTGTTCCTTGTCACAGTCACACCAGGTGTCCATCGTTATGTCTCGTTAGTGTCTTTAAATCAGCGTCAATGTGTTTCCTCCCTATCACTGCATTGTGCTTTCTACTAAATTTTACTTACTAGCTCTGTAGAACAGCAACAGCTCTGGTTCCGGTCCAACTCTGTTCTATTTCAACTCGGTTCATTCCTGCAGACCTGTCTTGCAGCGATAAAGCTCACAAATCAGTTTTTTAAACTCTTAAACATACTAATAATAAAAAAAAAAGCTACATATCTACTAAATTTTACTTACCAGGCTCTGCCGAACAGGAGCGGCTCGATTCCAGTCCGACCCGATAGATGAAAAAAGTCCTGGTACAGCATGACTGAAGCCCACCTCTCCATCCAGCTTGATGTGCATGTGCTGCTGCTGCAGTGCTGCCCAGGATTTAATCCACCACCTCTGGCCCAGTCCGAACCAGCACCATGCGACCAGAACCTGACTAAACCCCACAGCCATCAGTTTCCTGCAGCTCCCAGGATCCAGGTCACACTGAATCCAGATCAACTGCAGTCCAGCTACTCTGCAGTGAAGATACATTTTGAATGATGAGTTCAGCTTCAGAATAATTTGATTCGTTCCTGCCAGTCCTGTGAGTTTACCCTTAAAAAACTTCTGACTTTGTTGCAAAATTTTCCCTCCGTTTGCAGAAAGCAGCTGTTGGAAGAAGTGTTGACTTCTGGGAAGTGAACTGATGGCTTCTGGGTAATGTAGTTATTTAGACTGGCAAAACAGTGAAGGCTTAATGAAAGAAAACTACAAAATGGCAGCAATTAAAAAAAAAAATTGTATATTATATACATGTACTGTATTGAGGACAGCACGGTGGAGCAACTGGTAGAGCTGCTGCCTCTCAGCGAGCAGGTTACCCTGTTTTAAATCCCGGTCCAGGGCCCTTTCTGGATGGAGTTTTCATGTTCTCTCCGTGCATGCATGGGTTTTCTCCGGGTACTCCACTTTCCTCCCACAGATCAAAAACATGCATGTTAGACTGATTGGTAACTCTAAATTGTCCCTAGGTGTGAGTGAGAGAGTGAATGGTTGTTTGTCTCATTTGTCTCTATGTGTCCTTGTGATGGACTTGAGACCTGTCCAGGGTGTACCCCGCCCATGGGCACCAGCGACCCCCGTGACCCAAAATGGAAGAAGTGGGTAAAAGATGATGGATGGATGGATGGATGGATGGATGGATGCGCTGTACTTAAACAAAACCACGATAGAGCGAGTCTGCGAAAAACAACCCACAAGGTAGTGAGGGACTACTGTATTTCTGAACAGTAGAATCCATTTAAAAAGGTTTAGAATCAAAAGCAAGTGGAGTCCTATTCTGAAGCTGAAGACAGTTTGCTTCCCATCCAGGAGGTTTTATCAATTCTAAAATGTCCGAGTGTGTGGAGTTACTAACTTCATAGAACTGCATGAGAGGCCTGACTGTGCTGCAGGTTAGACAGGAACTACTCACCCTGCACAATGGAACCTCATCAGGCTCTTTGTCTGGTTCACAGAGATGTTTTGGTCACCTGCATGAAGGTTTTAGTTGGAGTGGAGTTGATGTGGAATCAGGCTTGTAATGACTCGAGGAACCCAGATTGGTACGAGACCTGAACGAGACAAGACTCGGGATTAGAAAAAATAACAGTGTTTATTATTTTCAGTGGATACTATTTACAGTCGATCCTCTGGAACTCCTGGAGAGGGAGAACAGGGTCAGATGGGTCCTGGTTGAAAGACTGAAAGTTGTTATTAATTTGTTTGTTTCTCTTACAGGTTTGGGATGCCATAGTGTGGCACAGAGTGGAATCCATGAGGAGCCCCATGGATGAAGGACCAGGCAGGGCAGGCAAGGCAGGTCTGGCAGGCGAGTGGCTGGAAGGCAAATCACGAGAAATGAGGACAGGAGAAAAAGCAGAACCAGGACTGGATGGGATCTGAGGAGAGAGGACGACAGTGGACACTAGAGTAAGGTAAGTATTTCGATTGGTATACAATAATACTGACCAAAAGCATAAATACGGAGAAGGGCACAATGCTCCAGCAAAGAGTAGCACATGACTGCAGCCTTCAGTAGAGCAGATCCTCATCAGGTGGATGGCTGACAGCAGGTGGCAATTAGCGGCCATATTGGGAGAGGAGCTGCAGCCAGTGGTACTCTTAAAATGCTTAATGCTGCATTTTGTTGTTTTTTCTTGTTTGACGTAAATGGCTTCCTTCACACACACACACGCACGCACGCACACACACACCTCAAACATCTGTCATCTCTATCTAAAATGTGAACATTTTGGTCCTTTATAAAGTGTCTCTTATGCTTGAGGTCTAGGTGGTCCACTACATCTTGAAGAGCTGCTCTCATGTTGAGCATCTGTGGAGGTTGTTCAGTTTCTCCAATATAGAGGTTTGAACATTCCTCGCTGCTATGAACTGCAGACACAGCTCAGTTTGGGTTTGGGGGTTCTGTCTATTGGATTGTCCAGCCTCTGTCTGAGCGCTCTGTTGGGTTTAAAATGTACTGGGATGTTGCGTTTGGAGAAAATCCAATGTACTGGGATGTTGTGTTTGGAGAAAATCCTTCCGAGTTTTCCAGATACTCCAGCAACATATGGGATGACAATGTTTTTGTGTTTGCACTCATCTCTGTTCTGTTCTGCAGTGTGTTTTTTAGATTTGTTTGCTGATTTGACAAATGCCCAGTTGAGATATCAACAGATTTGGAGAGCTTGACATGTTTTTGTTCCTTTTCTTTCCCTTCTGTCTTTGTGGAAATGTGTTCAGTCCGGTGATGTAAAGTTCTATTGATAGAAAGTTTGTGTTCCAGTTGGTGGTGAGAGTGAAACAGAAGGTTCTGAACTGTGTGAGCAGTAGTGGTAGACTGCTGTCCCAGCCCTGCTCCACAGAGAGATTCAGGAAGTCCTTTGCCCCTGTAGTGGACTAGGCCCATGTCAAAAACTAAGTCTAAGGTCAAAAATCTTGACCTTAAGAACCTTGTGGGACAGGAACTGTCATTTCATTGATTTGAATCCAGAAATACAGGTTCACCCATCCTGAGACTTTCTCTCTTGAAGATTCAAGTGAAAAGAACACTCTCTGTTTTATTATCATTACTATTTTACAAATGTTGATAATCAAAGTGTCTTAGTTCAAACCATTTTAGATGTTGCAGTGAACTAATCAATTTTATTAACTGTGTAATGATTTTTTCTCACGCAAAGTTAGAACTCATGTCAAAGCTGTTACAGAGTAATTATGCCTTTTCTGATTTCTGCTTTTGAATGAGCAAGTGTAAGTTGGTCCAAGGTTGGAGTCAAACGCAAAACAAGTTGTTGGCATGTTTTTAGAATCCTCTCAGACATAAATATAGAGGTTTTTGGCACCTGTTTCTGAAACGCGCCAAAACAAAACTCTCTCTGTCTGTGAGAACATTTCTGATCTTTCCATAACAATTCTTGCTGTCTTCTAACCTCTTACGTCACAAAACACACCCCGTCTGGTCGGTTCTGACCAATGGTAATACTCCCAAAAGTGAACCGGAAAACAGCTCTTTAAAATGTCAGTACTTCCTGGTTTACTCAGCTCTGCTCGAGTTCTGTAAACTACTCAGTTCTGTTAGAAGCTCTGGGATGGTGCTGGAACAGTTCTGGGACAGTTCTGTTCAGTTCTGATGGAGTGCTGTCTGAGTTCTGCTGGATACACAGTTCAACCAGTTCTGTGAGAGACGGGATGATCCTGACATGACAACAGAGCTCTTCCGAGTTCCATGGGATTATAACATTTTCACTCGCCACTACTTCTGACGATTCACAGCATCCTAAGGAGACGCTGGACAGGTAGCGTTAACGGAGCTCCATATCTGCTGATTAACTTCAGAGAGGTAACGAGTCAAGTTTCCTACCAAGCGTACCGGGGAGAGCTGGGTTCTGACGGAGAGTGTCAATTCTGGTGAACACTTCCCCTCCCATACCATCTTTA
>NC_056511.1:32519755-32525041 GCF_014905685.2 Nematolebias whitei | reverse complement strand
TATATATTATCTTTTTTTGTTGTTGTTTTTTTCAAATTTGTGTATTCTGCATCTTTTTTGATTATTTCATGTGTTTGTTTTTTCTGTATAGTTAGAAAATGCTACTGGCTGTCTCAGATTTCCCATCTGTCTGTCTGTCTGTCTGTCTGCCTGTCTGTCTGTCTGTCTGTCTATCGTTTTGTTTTTTAATCTTTTTAAAATTTATTTATCATGATGATTTACTGGATGATTGAGAATTTTTACCAGTGTAGCGATAAGGGGTGTAAATATATGTTTGATTATCAGTTATAAATAAAGCTCATATGCATGTATTATGCAAATAACCTTGTTGTTTGGGCACCACCTCTCTCTTGGAGAGGAAACTCAGTCTCTATTTACTCCAAAATAATGTAAATTGAACGTGAGTTTTTTTCTCGTTTTAAATCACAAATTCATTTGATTTTTATGTATTTCATTATGAAAATAATAATCTATGATATATATATGGGGGCAGCACGGTGGCACAACTGGTAGAGCTGCTGCCTCTCAGCGAGCAGGTCCCTGGTTCAAACCCCGGTCCAGGGGCCCTCTGGGTGGAGTTTGCATGTTCTCTCCGTGCATGCGTGGGTTTTCTCTGGGTACTCCGGTTTCCTCCCACAGACCAAAAACATGCATGTTAGGCTGATTGGTAACTCTAAATTGTCCCTAGGTGTGAGTGAGGGAGTGGATGATTGCTTGTCTCGTTTGTCTCTATGTGGCGCTGTGATGGACTTGCGACCTGTCCAGGGTGTACCTCGCCCCTCGCACAGTGATTGCTGGACATGGGCACCAGCGACCCCCGTGACCCAAAATGGAATAAACGGGTAAAGATAATGGATGGATGGATGGATGGATATATATATGTTGAAAATGATACATGACAAAAGTTCACTGAACATCATATGGCTTTGAATCAAAGGTCTAATTGATGAGTAAAATTGGTGAAACTTAAAAGGCAGACTTTGGACTGGTTTCTGTTTGTGAAGTGGTTAAAATTGTCTCTAAAGTGAGCTAAGTTTGTCTGATACGTTTATTGTGATGTAGCTTCACCAGAAAGGCATTGAAAAGTATCTCCTGCCAGGATGTAGATGGTCAGAGCATGGTTCCAACAGCTGCTTTAATGGTACCAGCCTCAGATGTTCCGGTGACTGAGAGTCTCCTCAAAGTTTACCTGTCATCGGTTGAAGGGACAAAGGTCCATGGTTGCTGGTTCTTGCAGTCATCTGGGATTTACCACTATGGTGGGGTTCTGGTTGCCTGGTAGCCAGCTAGAGCCCTGGATTCTGTTGATGCTTAAATGCTGGGTTCTCTCGTTTCTCTTGAGACATCTGCAGAAGGGTGCTTCTCTCAATTCTTTCCTTCCTAGAATCTCTCTCTAGGAAGTATGAAGTTTGCTTGAAAGTCGTCTGCTGAAGGTGCTTCTTCTAGCTCTGAGGTCAAGTGCAGAAGCGTTTCTTCTCTCTCCGTTCTCTGTGTGAAGTGTGGAGGCTTTGGAGTTTTCCTTAAAAGTGAAACTTTGTCTGTGCTAAAACAGGTAGGGTTGGTCCACGTCTCTGGAGAGGTGGTTCTAAACTCTTGGCTTTGTTTTATAAATCTAAACTCCTTTTTCCTGCCTTAAAAGTTTCCTTTCAAAAGAGAAAATGAGACAAATATATTATCTTAAAGAAAGATGACTTAAAACACACATTTTCACGAATAAAAAATCAACATATGACATACTTAGAATTAAACTTAAAACATGCAATGTTTTAACAGAGGTGTCACTGTTGACTGTCCATCTCCTGGAAAGAAATGTCAATTTGAACAAACAGGCTCTTTCTTTGTTACCATCTTCATGGGAACGAGTCTGGGAGTATTACTTTTCGATAAGGCAAGATATCAACGTAACAAGTTCATCGGATGTTTCAAACTCCGAGGTCAGTCGAACAAAAGCTCTAATTAAAAATGATCTGTCCGTTTCATGGGAAATGAGTTCATATTGGGTTAGTGATGTTAACACAATAACAGATTTTTTTTTTTACATTATTGTCAACTTAGGAAGTTTGTGAGCAGAGACAATGAATAAAATATGTCTGTTCATTCCAAAGGGAATAGAAGAATCTTATGTTAACAGTTTCAAACACAAAACACAGGAATGATGTTTGTTTGAGGTGAGGTGCAGTTTTTTTTTTTTGTTTTTTTTTTAGGTGAGGTGTTCCCCTACACCAGCATACAATCATTTTTTTACAGTAACTACACATGGGGAGATCCAGTTGTTAACGTGATGACTTAGAGGATTAAACAGAAGTGACGACTATGGCGTTCAATCGAAAATAGGGAGGATAGGTATCTGACTTCTTACATGCCATGTGATAATTCTGCTAATTTACTCCAAACTTATGCCAGAAAAGTCAAACACTCAATATGAGTAAAACAAATTTGTGCTTTGTAATTTTCAGGTATTGCGCTTCAATAAAGGGCTCCTGACTGACAGCTCACCCCCAAAAAATAACAGTACTGTCAAAACAGAATTGCAGAGGATGTGAGTGAGCAGAGAGTCAGACATTTAATTTGTTCCTTTTCAGTCAGTTTCAGCAGTGAACATCCACATTCTCCTCAGTGCTGCTGCACTCCCCTACAGCTCAGACATTTACACAAGAGTTTAATAAGGAGGTGAGAAAACTGAGTTATGTTAAAGTTACATCAGGTGAATGTTTCTTATTACAGCAAGACATGGAATAACTGCTCACTTTTCTGCTGTTTGTGAATAAAACATTTTTTTACGTAAAGCAAACAGCTTTATTTGAGTGATTTCTCCTATTACCATAATCACCAAATTAAATTAGCATTCCCTTAAGGAATGCATGTGCTTTCTTCTTTGCATTCCATATTTTAAACACAACATAATCTGTTAGCATTCAAAGTATGTTTTGGGGGAGGCTCTGAGCTACAACCACAACAAATTTGAGCTTATTACCTGTAAAAATGAGTGCATTCGTGCCCTTTTTGTTATTTTTACTGTTGATGAGTGGTGGCACATTATATTTGGTTGACTCCAAAATGTAATCAGTTGTGAATCTACAGCCAATAATTACTTTCTCGAAGTTTCATTTAAATTTGTCCAGAAGTTCAGGAGATATTTCGTTAACAGACACTGTTGACTCCAACATTTAGAGAGCAAACTTTTAAACAAAGATCTTGAGTGATCTGTTCAAACTCAGAGCATATGTTGAAGATGACTCTCAGCTGCTACCACACAAAATTTGGGGCCATTACCTGTACAATCAACTTAGGTGTAATCCTTTGTGTGTTTGCTAAAATTGATTAGGTGTGACCGCCATTTTAAATTTGATGGACTCCAAAAGTTAAACAGTTGTTGCGCAATTAATTTAAAACTTTGTTCAAGTTTCATTAAAATTTGTGGTGTGTGGTGAGATATTTTGCTAACCGATTAACACAAATTGTTCCATTATCATCATCATCCTCTTCCTCCTCCTTTTTCTCCTTCTTTCGGCTGTTCCCTCTACAGGTTTTGCCACAGCGAGTCATCCTCCTCCATCTATGTACTCTGCATTCTCTGTCCTCACTCAAACTACCTCCATGTCCTCTCTAACTGCATCCATATATCCCCTCTGTCTTTTTTCTGGCAGCTGCATTTCTAACATCCTTCTACCAATATGCCCACTGTCCCTCCTCTGGACATGTCCAAACCACTGTCCCTCCTCTGGACATGTCCAAACCATCTCAGTCTGTCCATACAACATAGCTGGTCTCACCACTGTCTTGTAAACTTTTCCTTTGACCTTTGCTGACACCCTTTTGTCACAAATCACTCCCAAAACTTTTCTCCATCCACTGTATCCTGCCTGGACTCTCTTATTCACCTCTTTATCACATCCCCCATTTTCCTGGATAGTGGATCCCAAGTACTTGAAGTCCTGCACCTTTGTGACCTCTGCTCCTTGTAACCTCACTGTTCCACCAGCCTCCCTCTCATTCACACATGTACTCTGTCTGACTACGGCTGACTTTCTTTCCTCTTCTTTCAAGTGCATACCTCCACCTCTCCAAGTTCTCTTCCACTGGTTCCCTGTTCTCACCATAGATCACAATGTCATCTGCACACATCATAGTCCACGGGGATTCCTGCCTGACCTCATCTGTTAGTCGGTCCATCACCAGAGCAAAAAAGAAGGGGCTCAGAGCCGATCCTTGATGCACTCCCACCTCCACCTTGAATCTGTCACTGTTACAGCACATCTCACCACTGTCCTGCTGTCCTCATACATGTCCTGTCCCAGTCTAACATACTTCTCTGCCACTCCAGATTTCTTCATGCAATATTACACCTCCTCCCTCGGCACCCTATCAGATGCTTTTTTTTAAATCCACAAAGACTCAATGAAGTTCTTTCTGACCCTCTCTGTACTTCTCCATCAGCATCCTCAAATCAAAGATGGCATCTGTGGTGCTCTTTCTTGGCATGAAACCATACTGCTGCTCACAGATATTCACCTCTCGTCTAAGTCTTACTTCCACAACTCTCTCCCAGATCTTCATTGTGTGGCTCATCAACTTAATTCCCCTGCAGTTGCTACAACTCTGTATATCACCCTTGTTCTTAAAAATGGGCGCTAGCACACTTCTTCTCCATTGCGCTGGCATTTTTTTGGCATTTTTTTCCATTTTGTGGCAGGGGGGAGTGGTGGCGCAGAGGTTAGAGAGGTGGGCTTGTGATCCGAAGATCGCCGGTTCACGCCCCGGCCCCGACAACATCAAAATTGTGGGTGGGGTAGGTGAAACACCCACACTTGCCCCCACCCTCATTCGCCCCACCCTGGGCCCATGAGCAAGGCCCTTAACCCCCACCATGTGCTCCCTAAACAGGTCTCTCTTGAAAATGAGTTCTCGTGGCTCAATGAGACTAACCTGTATAAATAAAGGCTAAATGAAAAAAAAATAAAATTTTCTTACCCTCGAATAGGCCATTGAATATTGACACACAACATTCTTCCTTCTTCATCATCCACCATTTGGTCTTCTCTGGTTTTACTCTTTTTCGCTTCTTCACAACAACAGGCGTTCTACACACAACCATCCGATGTTGTCTGGCCATGCTCTCCCCTGCCACAACCTTACAGTCCCCAATCTCCCTCAGGTTTCCTCTTCTACACAGAATGTTGTCGACCTGTGTACTCCTTCCTTCACTTATAGGTCACTCTATGTTCCTCCATCTTTTGAAAATAAGTGCTGACTACAGCCATTTCCACAACATGTCATATATATATA
>NC_056511.1:32513025-32519655 GCF_014905685.2 Nematolebias whitei | reverse complement strand
TGGAAACAGCACTGGACTCAGGAGGCGACGAGGAACTGTAGGAACAAGATCACAAGGTAAGACTTGTATTCCATGAAACACTAAAATGGCTAGAAACATTAAGTACCGGGGGAACTCAATGCTCCAGCGTCGAGTAGACTTGACTGCAGGCTTAAATAGGAGCAGGAACTCATCAGGGAGATGGCCATCTTGGAAGCTGCAGCAAGTGCTACTCTCACAGTACCCCCCCCCCCCTCAAGAATCGCCTCCAGGCGATCTGAAGCGTTTCTCAGGGTGTGCTTGGAAGAAGGTAGTGATGAGGCTGGGGTCCAAGATGAATGAACGTGGGATCCAGGATCGCTACTCAGGGCCATAACCCTCCCAGTCCACCAGGTACTGGAAACCTCTCCCCCGGCGCCGGACATCCAAGATCTTCCGGACTGAAAAAGCCGGATGATTGTCAATCAACCGGGGGGGAGGGGGGAGGTTGGTTGGAGGGCTCAACGGGCTTTCGGATACCGGTTTAACCTGGGAAACGTGAAAGGTAGGGTGGAGCTCAACGGGCTCTCGGATACCGGTTTAACCTGGGAAACGTGAAAGGTAGGGTGGACTTTCATGGAGGTAGGAAGTTTGAGACGGACTGCTGCTGGGTTGATGATCCTCTCGATAGGAAAAGGACCGATGAATCGAGGAGCCATCTTCCTGGAGAGGTCCTTGAGGTGGATGTCCCTGGTGGACAACCACACTCTTTGACCAACCTGGTAAGGCGGCGCCGTCGAGCGGTGGCGGTCAGCGTATCTCTTGTTTTGGGCAGCTGTCCGAAGAAGGGCTGACCTGGTCTGACGCCAGACTCGACGACACCGTCTGAAATGGTGTTGGACCGAAGGCACCATGCAATCCGTTTCCTGACTGGGAAACAGAGGAGGCATGTACCCCAGCGATGCTTCGAAGGGAGACATACCAGTAGCAGAAGTCTTGTGTGAGTTGTGCGCATACTCAACCCAGACCAGGTGACGGGACCAGACCGAAGGATTGTCCTCCACGATGCAGCGTAAGGTAGCCTCTAGTTCCTAGTTGCATCTTTCAGCCTGGCCGTTAGATTGTGGATGGTACCCAGAAGTGAGACTCGAGGATGCCCCCAGTGTTTTGCAGAACGATCGCCAAACTTGAGAGATAAACTGGGGACCTCGGTCGGAAACAATGTCTGAGGGGATGCCGTGGATTCTGAAGACGTGTTGGACAAGGAGCTGTGAAGTCTCAAGGGCTGAAGGTAACTTAGGAAGGGGAATGAAATGAGCTGCCTTAGAAAACCTGTCGACGACGGTCAGAATAGTGGTGTTCCCCTCTGAGGGAGGTAAGCCTGTAACAAAGTCAATGGATATATGTGACCAAGGGCGACTGGGTGACGGAAGAGGATGAAGGAGACCAGCCGGTGGTTGGTTCCCTGTTTTATTTCTGGCACAGGTGGGACACGCCGCAACAAACTCCTTCACGTCTTGGGAAAGGGTTTGCCACCAAAAATGTTTCTTGGTAAGTGAGAGCATGCGAGTTACGCCAGGATGGCAAGAAAGTCTGTTGGTGTGAACCCACTCCAGAACCTTGGCCCTCATGGAAGAGGGAACATATAAGGTACCGGAGGGTCCGAGACCAGGGTCAGGTTCGTGCTCGTGTGCCTCTCTGATCTCTCTTTCTATAGGCCAAGTAAGTGCCCCAATAATGTAGGTAGAGGGAATGATAGACTCTTGACGGTCGGGGGTATCTGGAGGTGAAAACTGGCGGGAGAGTGCGTCAGGTTTAACATTCTTGGATCCCGGCTTGAACGTGAGTGTATAGTTGAATCTACTGAAGAAGAGTGACCAACGGGCCTGTCGGGGAGTCAGACGTTTAGCGTCTCTCAAATAGGTTAGATTTTTGTGATCAGTCCAGATTAAGAAAGGAGTCTCTGTTCCCTCTAACCAGTGCCTCCACTCTTCGAGGGCCAACTTAATGGCGAGGAGCTCACGATTGCCCACATCGTAGTTCCTCTCAGCTGGGGAAAGACGTCGAGAAAAGAAAGCGCATGGGTGAACCTTGTTGTCTTCTGCGGACCTCTGGGACAGTACGGCCCCGAGGCCAGAATCAGAGGCGTCAACTTCCAGGATGAATTGACGGCTCGGGTCTGGGTGAGAAAGGATGGGAGGCGAAGAAAAAAGTTCCTTTAATTTCTTAAAGGCGGAATCTGCTTTGGGGTTCCATTTGAAAATCTTATTTATGGAGGTGAGTTGTGACAGAGGGGCTGCCACTCTACTATAGTTTCTGACGAAACGCCTATAAAAGTTGGCAAACCCGAGAAAGCGTTGAAGTTGTTTCCTAGTCTCCGGGGTGGGCCAATCCACTACCGCTCGGGTCTTTTCAGGATCCGTGCGATAGTGGCCTTTACCAAAAATGAACCCGAGGAAAGACACCGAGGAGACGTGAAACTCACATTTCTCATGTTTGACAAACAGTTGATTCTCATAGAGGCGTTGTAAGACCGCTCTAACATGGGTAATATGCTGATAGGGGTCTTTGGAGTAAATGAGGATGTCGTCAAGATAGATGAATACGAAATCACAGAGAAAGTCTCTAAGAACGTCATTTATAAAAGCCTGGAACACTGAAGGGGCGTTGGTAAGGCCGAAGGGCATTACCAAATACTCAAAGTGACCTAGAGGAGTTCTAAAAGCGGTCTTCCATTCATCACCGCTCTTAATCCGCACGAGATGATAGGCGTTACGCAGATCGAGTTTCGTAAAAATGGTTGCGGGCTGAAGCTGTTCATGAATTGAGTCTATGAGAGGAAGGGGGTATTTGTTCTTTATTGTTATGTCATTTAAACCGCGATAGTCAATACATGGACGCAGGGTCTTATCTTTCTTCGTGACGAAGAAGAACCCCGCTCCTAACGGAGAGGTGGAAGGTCTAATAATACCGGAGTCCAATGACTCTTCGATGTAAGCTTTCATTGACTCTCTTTCTGGGCCAGAGATGTTAAATAGCCGACTAGCAGGTAAGGGGGCACCAGGAAGAAGGTCAATCGCGCAATCATAAGGGCGATGAGGCGGGAGAGATAGAGCCTTCCTCTTACTGAAAACCGGGGAAAGATCATGATACTCGGAGGGGACCTGGGACATGTCAATCTCATCGTCGGAACTGGGGTTCAGGGAAGGTTTCGAGATACCGGAGCGAAGGCAGTTCTTTAGACACTTGTCGCTCCATTTCTCGATCCTACCCAGTTCCCAATTAATGTGTGGATTATGTCTCTTAAACCACGGATGACCCAAAATGACTTGTGTGGAAGGGGATTCGAAAACGAGGAAACTGGTGTGTTCGTGGTGATTACCGGAAGTGATTAAATGAAGGTCGGTGGTCTTATATTTGATCTGGGCGAGGGTTTCGTCTGTAACACTGGCAATATTGAGGGGCTGAATCTCTACTACGGGAAGTGCGAATTCATTAACTAATTTTTGGCTGATGAGATTCTGTTCAGCACCTGAATCTAACAATGCTGAGACGGAAAAACGATTCTGATTAGTTTGAATTACAGTGGGTAACATTAATCTATGTTGTTGCAGAGAGAAAGAGGATGTACCTACCAATACCTCTCTTTTTATTGGTAGGCACTCTCGTTTCCCCGGATGGGGCATGAGGCAATATAATGACCATTACTACCGCAATAAATACAAAGGTTGTGATTCTGACGTCTGTTCCGTTCGGCAGGAGTTAAACGGGACCGTCCAACTTGCATTGGCACGGGTTCAGGTAACGCATGCTGTGGTGATGACGTAGACGCGAAATGACTCTGGGATTTGTAGTTTCCAACGGGGAAGCTATTAGGTGACGGACCCAACCCGAAAGTGAAGCATTGTCGGGAGTCGAAGTTTCGCTCACGGCAACGCTCCCGAAAACGCTCGTCTATGGAAATGGCGAGGTTAACAAGAGAATTGAAGTCAGGAGGTTCATCACGTGCAGCAATCTGGTCCTTTATGTAGTCGGAAAGGGAATTTAAGAAGGTGCCCTGGAGCGCCCTCTCATTCCAACCAGTTTGTACGGCGATGACGCGGAACTCGAGTGCGTGTTCGGAGACGGGTCGCCGGCCCTGACGTAAACCCAAGAGACGTTTTTCTGCGTTGGGTCCCTGCAATGGCCTATCAAATATTTTACGGAACTCTGTGAGTAATAAATTAAACAAAACAGATCTTAATTCATGTTGCTTCAAAAAAGATGTTGCCCATTGTAAGGCGTTACCCTTAAGCTGACTGATGAAGAATGTGATCTTTGCGTTGTCAGTGTTGTAATGTCCTGGGGCTCCGTTGAAGGCAAGCTCACACTGAAGAAGAAAACCACCGCACTGGTCAGGGTTTCCTGAAAAAAGTTCCGATGGTTTGACGAGGATGTGTCCTGCAGTGTGGCCTGTCAAGCACGTGCAGGCAGGAACTGGCTCTGGGGGTGCGACTGGAGCTACAGGAGGAGGAGAAAGAGTCTGTTTAATGGTGTACACCATATTTCCAAGCTCCTGAAGGTTAGACTTAGTCTCTTGGTTCTGTTTAAACATGCATTCCAACATCTTCTCTACCCCAACGAGGCGTTCCTCTTGGGAGGGTGGCGAGGCCGGCTCGTTCCTGGCCTCGATCTGGGTCTTAGATGGCTGGAGCATTCTGTGATGACTCGGGAGTGACCCAATCGAACGAGACCCGGAACGACACGAGACTCAGAGTAAAAAGAAACAGTGTTTATTTATTTACAGTGAAAAACTTGACTGCATAGGCCTCAGGACTGGAACTCCTGGAAACGGAGGACAAGTTCAGCTGGGACAGGTAAGTTGTTGTGTTCAGACTTGAAATTAGTTTTCTTATCTTACAGTTGGCGGTTCTTGTAAAAGTGGATCCAAGAGAAGCCCAGAGTTTCCAGAGGAGATGGTGAGATGGAGGCACTGTACAGCAGTTCCAGAACAAGATGAACACTCCCAGAGACTGAGTAGAAAGGCACGAGAGATCAGAGCTTGGCAAGGCACGAGAGATCTGAGGACTGGAACCCGTGGAAACAGCACTGGACTCAGGAGGCGACGAGGAACTGTAGGAACAATATCACAAGACTTGTATTCCATGAAACACTAAAATGGCTAGAAACATTAAGTACCGGGGGAACTCAATGCTCCAGCGTCGAGTAGACTTGACTGCAGGCTTAAATAGGAGCAGGAGCTCATCAGGGAGATGACCGTCAGCTGGGGGTGATTGGCGGCCATCTTGGAAGTTGCAGCAAGTGCTACTCTCACAGGACCGACCCCAGAAACCATCTTATCTCCAGCAAACTGGTTGGTCCACTTAAGGATTTTACTTCTTGGTGGGGAAACCGTTTACTGGAACTCTTCAGACTGATGAAGCCCTCTGGATAGAGGGCGAAATGTCTCTATTAAAAAAGAAACTGTCCAGATGACCTGCCTGAGAATTATTGGATACATGTGTGTGTGTGTGTGTGTGTGTGTGTGTGTGTGGGTTGGGGGGTTGTGTGTGTGTGTGTGTGTGTGTGTGTGTGTGTGTGTGTGCATATATAAGAAGTTGTGATTGAGTCTTAGGTTGAAAGGGGACTGGGACAGTGTATCAGAATCAGCATCATCTCATGTTAAAAGTCAGTAGTGTTACATCAAAGCTTTATTTTATTTCACACTCATCTTGTTTGAAAAGTCAAACAGTTGAAAACTTAATGCACCACATGACTTTGATCATTTCTCCCTTTTGTTGCAACATTATTTTTAAAACGTTGCTGATATCAAAACTGAAGCATTTGATAGATATTTTCTCACTGTAGTCAGGTATGGTTAATCTTTCTGCAGGCCGCTCCAAACACCTATGATCATAAATAAATATTCACTTTTCTCTATATGTCATGAATGAGTTGCGTTCAGAAGCCTGACCATGGAAGTTGGTGTAAACACCACAGGAAGCCTGCTGGGAACAGAAGTCGGTCAGATCAAGTAGCTCAACTGTGCGCTCTCCAGAGGCCTGTGTTTGAGAGTGAATGTAAACTTCTGTTCTCCGCTTCACGGTCAAATGGGTCTGAACACACCACGGGGAGAAAACACTCTCATGAGGCCTGTTGTGGATGTATACATATGGGGATGAATTTAAATATGTTGTTAGCCTTCGGTTGATGCGTCTGAACAAGGACTGGAATACTGAGGGGGAAAAAATGCAACGAGCTTCAGCTGCAAGCTGGTTCAGGCCGTGAGCACCTCTTGTCCTCGGAGCAGTTACACATCTTGCAAGCAAAATGCCAGAGTCCCATCTGGGATTATTTTGCGTTAAACGGTCTGAATTCAGATTGCTGCCGACTCTTTAAAAGGAATTCCATTTGTGCCGCATGAAACGCCGTAGCAGCCATAGTCTCATTACACATTTAAACATTACTCCTGCATAAATGACTAACTGAATGAAACTTAAAAACACTTCATATGAAATTAAAGGCCTGGATTTCCTTGAAACAGTATATACTGCCTGATGCCTTTAATGGCAGAGTTTTTGATATATATATATATTTTTTTTGGGGGGGGGGGGGGGGGGGGGTGTGAAAATTTATTTCAAAACAATCAGAAAAATTTAATTCTATCATTTTTTATAACATAGTATAAGCTTT
>NC_056511.1:32507026-32512925 GCF_014905685.2 Nematolebias whitei | reverse complement strand
GGGGGGGGGGGGGTTATAACAATTTCTGTCAAACCTTGAATATAACTTTATGCACTATTTGATACAATACTGAGAGATCTTGTGCAATCTGCTGCTGCGTTGGCTTTTACCTACCACCATATCAAATTTTATCTCAGCATCTGTTAAACTGACAGCTTTATAGCCATTTTCTGTTGGCTAATGTTGACTGAATGTTGCATCCTTCTCCATTTGGGTTGACTTAAAAAGTCAATCATTTCAGTAAATGATTTCTGAAAATTTCATAAAAATCCATTTGAGTGTTCATGAGACGCAGGCAGCACGGTGGTGCAACTGGTAGAGCGGCTGCCTCTCAGCGAGCAGGTTACCCTGGTTCAAATCCCGGTCCAGGGGTCTTTCTGGGTGGAGTTTGCATGTTCTCTCTGTGCATGCGTGAGTTTTCTCCGGGTACTCCAGTTTCCTCCCACAGACCAAATCATGCCTGTTAGGCTGATTGATAACTCTAAATTGTCTCTAAGTGAGAGTGAGAGAGTGAATGGTTGTTTCTCTATGTGTCCCTGTGATGGACAGGAGACCTGTCCAGGGTGTCGTCCACCCCTTGCACAGTGATGGCTGGACATTGGACACTGGCGACTCAAAAAGAAAGAAGTGGGTAAAGATAAAGGATGGGTGGATGAGTTCATGTGATTTTTTTTTTTTTGCTAACCACTAAATTGTTTACTCTAAAAGTTAATATCAAAGTTTTAAGCAAAGGTTTTGCTCAGTGTGTCACATTCAAAGTATATTTTTGATTACTGCACTTTTAAATGGTAAATGGACTATACTTGTATAGCACCTTTCTATTTTATCGAGATACTCAAAGCTCTTTACAATCTGTGCCCTCATTTACCCATTCATACTGCACTCTACTAGACCTCTACAAAGACTAATCAGTGCTTTATCACATTCATACACCAATGGGACAAACATCGGGGGCAATGGGGGGTTCAGAGTCTTGCCCAGGGACACGTCAGCATGGGACTGCTGATGGAATCAAACCCCAAACTCTTGTAATGGAGGACGACTGCTCTAACCACTCAGCTACAACCGCCCCGTAAGAAATGCCATAACAAATAGTTTAGCCTAGTTTCCGTAAAATGAACAAAATTATAGCCTTTCTTGGGTTTTCTAAGGTCAGTTGTTTGTGGTAGCCATCTTGAATAGGGTTGATTCCAAAAGCCAATCAGTTGTAGATGTACACTCCACTGTTTTCTATTAATTTTATTTAAAACCCTTCCAATGGTTCATGAGGTACTTACCTAACAGATAAACATAAACTGACAAAGGCAGAAGCAGTACAGCCTGCTGCCAAAGTCAAAAGTATGTCAATAACAAGTCTTACACAGCAACTAGACTCTAACAAAGCAGAAATATTCAGTGTTTTGTGGGGGACATTGAGTTAAGTGACACCGATGCTGTGAATACGGTACATATAGTAAAAATCAAACAGTCGCTGCAGCTTCTTATCTGTAGGAAAGATGAACAGCCCCGCTTTCTTTTTGAGCAGTGACAAATAACCCATTTGTCATTGTGTTTACAAAGAGTTCAAGAGACAAGAAAACAAAAGTTTGATGGATGGTGTAACCGCTTGTTAACAAGCAACAAAGCATCTGAATTAATGCTTGGCCTGACAGTGATTTGTGTTCCTTGATTTTAATGTGATGACCTCAGCACTTCCTCCGTAAAACTCCTTCCAAAAGCGTCACGCAGCATCCGGGATGTTGTCTTTGTCCCCCTGGCCAGCAGCCACATTTCAGTGAGAAACATTCCAGCTGTATAGCTGAAGATGTTTACGCCCTCGCTTGAGGTGAAGATTCAGCTCCATATGTTGCAGAATGTGTTAGGCAGCTCGACATCAAACCAGCACGAACAGCGGCACTGATGTTTGGAATAGGCGCCATTTTGTGGGGAGAAGGCTTCAGATATGAGTGCAGGTGGCAGACTGATCTCAGAACAGACACATTTCTCACCACATAAGGATTGTTCTTTACATTTTGTGGAAGGGATTGCCCAGAATGATTCAATTCTTTTATGCAATTCTGTAAAAACGTGTGCAATTATCTAACCTGGTATACAGGAGATAACTCTTCTAACTAAGGCCAGGGGTCGCAAACTTTTTGATCAAAAGAACCATTGTTGCCCCTTTGCACAATAAAGAAATTGTGTATGGAGCAACAAAAACGACTACAATTGGATTTTCAATTGGTTTAAATTGAGAGTTCTTCCTGTAAACTCTTCTGGTGTCACCATGTTTACAGGTAATAATTTCTTCATAGCAACACAAAGGGGAACTGAAGGAAGAGCATTACACTATGGGTGACATTACATGCACCACAGCATGGCAGCATTGATGGGAGCTCCGCTTTGACTCGCTCTTTTATTGTTCCTGTTGTTTTTGTTTTAACGTTGTTGCGCCTACATTGTACACCCACGCTATGATGACCGCGACACACTTTTGGAGTTTGGTGTGTTGCTGCCTTGCCATCCTGCCATCGTAGCTCAGTTCCCGACCCCCTTCCAGCCTCAGACTGTTCTCTGGCTTGTCATGGCATCTGTCTGCATGATCCTCCATCTGCCTGCATGGACTGAACTCTATGGAACAGTTTGGTTCCGCATGAAAACCTTGGATGTTCTTTGTCTGCCGGACCCAGTTCTGGAGGGTAGTCATTGTCCATTGCCGTGGTCTTTATTATTATCATGCTGCTAACCGCACTGCTAACAAAACCACATTGCTAGCAGTGCCATGCTGCTAAATGGGACCATGTTGCTAAAAGAACCTCACAGCCAGGGCTTAATTTGTAAACTGATTGATGCTGGAACAGCGTGCATGGAGGGGGGGGGGGGGGGGGTCCATGGGTCCTCTCACAGAAAATTTTGAATAACAGAGATCCATTTCCTGCATTTTGGTGTCTTTTAATGGGTTATCAAACATCTACAGTACATTTACCTACATTTGTAGACACAATAAAATTACTATTTTGGAGAGAAACAACAGGTTGTGTGTGAATAGAGCATATCTGATTCTGTCAGGTGTCCTAACACCCCTCCTTCACGATTCTGAGCTGAGCTCTTCTCCGCTGAATTCAGTCCTCCTGCTTCAGTCTCATGGCACAGTTTGAAGCACCTGAAGGCTTCAGTTCTCGGTTGTCCAACTAAGGACAATCCATCCATTTTTTATTAAAATAAATTGGACTGTCTTTTCAACATTTTGATCGCTGCTGCTATTTTGACAAATTAGAAGCTGTTGTTTTGAAACGTGATGTAATGCGAATTACACAAACATTTCTCTTTGTATTTATTTAATTTTTACCGTAAATCCCCCAGTATACTGCCGCGTACCTCCATACGTAGAGGTACGCACGTATGTACGCAGAGGTACGTGCGTACCCCCCAGGGCATGTCCGTGCAAAGCTCAAATTTTTACGACCGCATATGCGTACGCGGTGTCGCACAATAAACCGCCCAGCGACGGGCTGTTTTGTATGCGACACCAATGTATTAAATTCCCCTTCTTCATCTCGGATCTGGCCTTTTCTTTTGTTTTTTTTCCAAGAGGCAAGTGATCTTTTCCTCCTCCGTTGATGCCATGACTGAAATGGTGAGAAATTCAGGAATTTGTCACGAGTGAATTAAACTCAGGTCCAGCATGGCTGCGGGAGGGTCTGGAGATTTCCTGGTGGGCTGGTCTGATGTGTGGGCTGTAGAGCCAGCGCTCCCTGGTTTTTTTTTGTGTTTTTTTTAAAGATCTTTTTATTAACAACATATAAACACAGAACACCGCTGCGGCTGAGGCTGCCAGCCCTCGTTTTTTTTTTTTCCCCGACCTGTCAATCAATCCAGTAGGCGTGTCAGCAAATGACCAATCGGCGACCTCAATTTGTCCCGAAGGTAAAAGCCCCTCGTCTGTAAAGCTGCTCTGCAGCTGCTCAGGGTGTATGCTGGAGTTTAATGACTGAACCCTCTGCGTACAGTACGTGTGAACGGACGTACGCGGCAGTATACTAGAGGCTTTAGCTTTTTAAAAATTTATTATGTCTGAAATGTAGCAGGAGTTCAGACACATCAGCAGTTGTTCGTGTGCTGGAGATGCTGTGCATAACATAACGTGCACTGTCTGCAGGGTATTTATTTATTCTATTTGGGGGCAGCTGTGGCTGAGTGGTTAGAGCAGTCGTCCTCCAATGCAAGAGTTGGGGGTTCAAATCCACCAGCAGTCACATGCCGAAGTGTCCCTGGGCAAGACACTGAATCCTTCATTGCCTCCGATGTGTGTCCCATTGGTGTATGAATGTGATAAAGCTCTGATTAGTCTCTTTAGAATGATTTGTTCAATTAGCTTTGTAGAAATCTAGTAGAGTGCTGTATGAATGGGCAAATGAGGGCACAGACTGTAGTGTAAAGCACTTTGAGTATCTTGATCAGATAGAAAGGCGCTATATAAGTACAGTCCATTTATCATTTATTTAATAAATGATTGTTTCTGTTTCAAGGGTTCTGAAAGGAGGGGAGAATGGGGTGTTGTTCAGTGCACAGCACCACTGGAACAATATTTGGAGAGGAGGAGGAGAAGATAAGGATTCACTCCCTGCGTAAATGTGACCATCTGTCCCTCTGTCTCCCGCCCCCCACCTGCCTCCTCCAGAGGCTCCTCTCCTGTTCCTCGAAGGAGCGTGTGAGTGAGCTGGTGCGTCGCGTGTACTGCGGCTGGAACATCCACTCCACAGACTGGGTCCGCCGGGCTAAGGGCTCGTTGTGTTTTTAATAAATAATGAAAATAAAAATGTGCGACGACTTTGGACTTTAAGGGGCAGAGATTTGAGTTGCTGGATCCGAGCAAACAGTTGCCGGAACACAGCCTGTCAAAATAAAAGAGTTCCCGGATCTTGTTCCGGCAGGATCTGGCTCAAATTAACCCCTGCTCTCAGCCAGCAGAACCAATCTGCTAATAGGACCATGCTGCTGAAGATGTATTTCTTTATTGCTTTGGCGCCTTGTTGTTGTATTTTTGCTGCATGCTTTGGTATTTCTTGTTGTTTTTTTGGCGAGTTGAGATGGTTCTCCTTATCCTGAGCATTTCATTGCATTGTTGACACAATCAACCTTGTGTTGATTTGCATATGACAATAAACCTAAACCACTGAATGCAACAGCAACTTCATTGCTATTGACGCCACACACCATTACCAGTACTTAAGCTCTTTATTTTAAATCCTAATAAAATGGCCTACATGTGTATTTATTGATGTAATTTTGCTGAAAAACAGCCAGTTTTAGAATGAATTTGGTGTTCTGAGAATAAAAAGATCAGCAGGCTAAGGGTAAAAAAGGTAAGGGTTTTATTTACAAGGTGCAGGAACCGTGAGATCTGTTGAGACAAAGGATAAGAAACAAGCGATGATGAATATTTCCTTTAAGTTTTCCAAGTTAAGAGAATGGCTTACCATGCAATTCTTTCTGTTACAGGTTTTTGAGGAGGCAAAGAGGATTCCAGTTTTCCAATGAGAGGTTGATCGGCGTCCAGGAAGTTAAGTAGAAGTTGGGTAGGTGGGACCAGTGAAGTCAGACGAATCCAGTTATGTTCAATACTTTTCTTCCAGGTAGAGAGTGGAACAATGAGAGACTCCACTTGATGAGAGAAGTAGCTCAAGGACCCCAAAACTCTCATATGCGGCTCAGGACACACAAGGTAAGTTTCCTTGATAGCTAAAAAAAACAGCTGAGATAAGGTTTGCTCCTTCAAACAACACAAAAAGCTGTAAGCTGGATTCATTGTAGGCAAACCAATGCTTGAGCATATATATATATATATATATATACATATATATATATATACATATACATATATACATATATACATATATATATATACATATATATATAC
>NC_056511.1:32424230-32506926 GCF_014905685.2 Nematolebias whitei | reverse complement strand
TATATATATATATATATATATATATATACATATATGTTTGTCTCATTTGTCTCTACGTGTCCCTGTGATGGACCGGAGACCTGTCCAGGGTGTCCACCGCCTTTCTCACAGTGACTGCTGGATATGGGGATCAATGACCCCCGCAACCTGAAAAGGAAGAAGCAGGTAAAAGATAATGGATTGATGGTTGGATGGATGGCAATATTTTGTTCTTTTTCTTTCATGGCTCATTACATCTTATTTTGCCAACATTAGTTACTTTTGTTGATAAGCTATTCCATTGAAGGAGCTCTCTACCTAGTAATGCAACAGGGGTATTTTATAGTTTTTGATAGAATTGTGTTTACTTAAAAAATTTATATTCTTAAAAAAAAAAAAAAAACGTAGCCAGAGGTCATTTAAAGAAAGCCATCTACAATAGGCAATATTTTAATTGTTCATAACTTTTCCACAGAATTCAAAAGATTTGAACTATCCCTTTAAAAATCATCTATGTTTTTGTAAACTTGTAAGAAAAAGAAACTTAATCTGCATGCGTTCCTTAACCTTGAAACTCCTTTCATCTTGGGCATCCATGGCTCAGACCTGACTCCACACACACACACACACAAACACACACACACACACACACACACACACACAGCACTGAGCAAACCACAATCTATTAAATTTCCAATATACTGTAATAATTAGAGAATAAAAAGCAGCAGACACTTGTTTTCAGGAATACAAAGAGTGGAAAAGGTCAATCTAATCAGGCGCGGAGAAAAGAAGGCGAAAACAACCAAAGGCTGGACGTAACAATGAGAGCGTTGGACAACGTGACATTCAGATGTGTGTGTTCACCTCAGAGGCGCAGAGTGCAACCTTCCGCTCAGCTGCACCTCTTCAGGCAGAAGTCTCAACCCCCCCTCAAGAAGTAGCTGTCATCGAGCGATGAGAAATTTGTTCACCGCCAAACTCCACAGAACCGAGCACTTTCATGTTTTAATGTCTTCTCCTGAAACAGGGATTACACACGATGTGAATCTGTAAACACACACACCAAAACGCCCACTCTTTTTTTAACTCTCTCCACACAAAATAAGTTTCAAACTTATTTTTTCTTATCTTCAACAAACTAATTAAGAAAACAGGACACACACACCTGAGCGCCAGTCTTCCTTAGTTTCTAATCATTGGCTGCAGGACATGATTATACAGGCTCAGGGAATTATTAAAAGGAAGCTAAATGTGCAGCGTGTGGCTAAAGAAGGCGTGGGAACGGCACGTCCTAAAAAATTCATTCCCCCTTCCTCCCACAAAAAGAAGAAGAAAGAAGATAAAATGTTATTTGGCTTTTCATTCTGAACATTGAGAGCTGCTTCAAGTTGATGCATAAACAAAGAAAAAAGTGAAGAATCCTCCTCAGCAGCTGGCAGTGATGATAAAGAGTTGGGAGTCTTCAGCTTTGGGGAGCAGGGATGATGTTTTCACCCTAAAATAAAGCTCCCAAGACCCTAATCTGACACTCGGAGTGTTCCTCCTCTGGCTCCTTGGCACAAAAAGTCAGCACCTCGCTGCCTCTCCCTCTCCTCGCCCACAGGATCTCACAGCAAATCAACTTTATTAAAGCCTCTAATTACAATTAGTCTCTCAGCGGGCTTCACAATGGAGCAATAAATGAAAATGATAAATGAAAATGGCACGCCTCCATTCCTCCCCACTAACCTTAGAGCACCCTCGGTGAGAACGAAAATGACAGACTTTTAAGAAAACTTAATCAGGAGCAGAACAAAAAATGGTGAAAATGTTGGAATCAGATAAAGACCTCTCTTTCTGTCATGGCACTACATGTCATTTCTGTTTTATAAGCTCTTACGTCACCGTCAGCGGTGCAGTACGTGATTATTTTGATTGTATTTTATTCCTTTTGTGCTTTTTAAAAGAAAATAGGAGTTAAAACAGATTTTAAAGAGAAAGGAAGGGGTCAGTGAAGAGCACCGGAGTTGAGACTTTTGTCATCCAGTGTCTTCAGTAGAAAGAGAGAGACATGAATAAACGATAAAGCTGATAAATGAACATGAGGTTGATAATTTTCATTTATAATGCGATTTATTGATTTATTGTTTATTGCAACAGGTCTAACCAGCACCGCACATAAGCATTCATTATCGAGTGGATTTCAAGGTTTTGGTTTTGACTTGGCGAGCTCTGCATGGACAGACACCAATTTATAGCTCAGAACTTTTACGTACCCCGGGGCTTTGAGGTTCTGTGATCTAGACCTGCTGGTTGTCCCCCAGACAAAACTGACAAATAAAGGAGACAGAGCCTTTTGTTCTGTGGCTCCAGGACTCTGGAACTCTCTTCCTCCTACACTCCGTTCAGTGGACTCAGTGGCTTCTTTTAAAGGCCAGCTAAAAACTCATCTTTTTAAATCTGCCTTTGCTTAAATTTGTTTTGTGCACTTTTTAAATTTTGTTTGTTGAAGCACTTTGTGATTTTTGTCTTGAGAAGCGCTATAAATAAATATATATGTGGAATTAGCTAAAAAAAAAGCTAAATTTAGCATAAAACAGCAAAATAGTAGCTGAAAAAGCAGAAATAAGCTGATAGGAGAATAAGAAGCTGAAATTAGCAGAAATAAGTTAATTAGGCTGACAGTAGCAGAAATTATAACAAAATTTTTGAATTTATCTAAAAACAGCTGAAATTAGAGAGGAAAAAAGCTAAATAAGTAGCTGAAAAATTAGAGCAAGCTTAAATTAGAAGAAGAAAGCAGAAAACATGTTTGCCCAATTAGGCTGAAAGAATCAGACATGAGCACAAAAAAGTGGAAATTATCTAAAAAAAAGATGTAGTTAGCAAAAAACAGCTGAAAAGTAATTTAAAAAGCAGAAAGAAGCTACATTACAAGAAGGAAGTCGAGAGAGAACATTTTTGCTGAATTAGGTTTAAATAGTAGAAATGAGCATAAAAATTTGAAAATTAGCTAAAAATGCTGAAATTAGAAGAAGAAAAAAAAGCTTAAAGTAGCTGAAAAGGCAGAAAGATGCTTAGCAGAAGGAGCTGAAATGAGCTCCAAGAATGTGGATTTAGCTAAAGACAAAAAGAGAAGAAGCTAAATTTAGCATAAAACATCAAAATAGTAGCTGAAATAGAATAAAAAGCTGAAACTAGCAGAAATAAGCTGAAAGGAGCATAACAAGGTGATATTAGCAGAAAGAAGTTAATTAGGCTGAAAGTAGCAGAAATTACCACAAAAATTTTGAATTAATCAGAAAACAGCTGAAATTACCTAAAAAAAATGCTAAATAGCTGAAAATTTAGAACAAGCTTAAATTAGCAGAAAAACATGTTTGCCCAATTAGGCTGAAAGAAGCAGAAACGAGCACAAAAAATGGAAATGATCTGAACAAAGCTGAAATTAGCAACAAAAAAACAAACAAACAAAAAAACAGCTGAAAGCTAAAAAAGCAGAAAGAAGCTTAAATTACCAGATTAAAGTGGAGAGAGAACATTTTTGCTGAATTAGGCTGAAAAAAGTTGAAATGAGTGCAATAAATGTAGAATTAGCTGAAAATGCTCAAATGTGCATCCATCCATCCATTTTCTTTACCCGCTTATTCCATTTTGGGTCACGGGGGTCGCTGGTGCCCATGTCCAGCAATCACTGTGCGAGGGGCGGGGTACACCCTGGACGGGTCGCAAGTCCATCACAGGGCCACACAGAGACAAACGAGACAAACAACCATTCACTCTCTCACTCACACCTAGGGACAATTTAGAGTTACCAATCAGCCTAACATGCATGTTTTTGGTCTGTGGGAGGAAACTGGAGTACCCAGAGAAAACCCACGCATGCACGGAGAGAACATGCAAACTCCACCCAGAAAGGCCCCTGGACCGGGGTTTGAACCAGGGACCTGCTCGCTGAGAGGCAGCAGCTCTACCAGTTGCGCCACCGTGCTGCCCCTCAAATGTGCATAAAACAGCTAAATAGAGCTGGAATAACTGAAACTAGCAGAAAACAGCTGAAAGGAGCATAACAAGCTGAAATTAGCAGAAATACATTAGAAGAAGCACAAAAATGTTGTAGTTAGCAGAAAGAATCTGAAAAGAGCACAATGAAGCTGAAAAAAACAGCAGAAATTGGTTGAAAGAAGTTTAAATTTGCACAAGTAATCTGAAAGAAGCTGAACTAGAACAAAATATGAAAGAAGCAGTAACAGGTTGTAAACAGATCTAAAGATTTAAAGGATGAAAAATGAGCTCAATTCATTTTCTATGAGAAAAAAAATGGCAGAAAAGGATAAATATGTCAAAAAGGTAAAGTTGCACCAATATCAAAATTCATATCAGGACTGTCCTGAAAGAGCTGAACATTTCGATATACCTGTTTGACTTATTGAAATAGTTAGAAAACTGCAGGACGAGATTCGTGCCAAAAACTTACAGAATAAAAATTTATCACAATAGTGTAAATGCTTAATAATCATTTACACTATTAGTTTATCTTGCAACTTCAGCTCAATTCATTTTCCATCCATCCATTACCTTTTACCCACTTATTCCATTTTGGATCACAGGGGTCGCCGGTGCCCATGTCCTGCAATCATTGTGCGAGGGGCGGGGGACACCCTGGACAGGTCGCAGAAGAGACAAATGAGACAAACAACCATTCACTCTCTCACTCACACCTAGGGACAATTTGGAGTTACCTTTCAGCCTAACATGCATATTTTGGGTCTGTGGGAGGAAACCGATGTACCTGGAGAGAACACACACATGCACAGAGAGAACATGCAAACTCCACCCAGAAAGGCCCCTGGACCAGGATTTGAACCAGGGACCTGTGCACTGAGAGGCAGCAGCTCAACCAGTTGTGCCACCGTGCTGCTCTCAATTCATTTTTTAAATTCTGTTTAAGTATATAGCACCAGTTCGCAACAAATTTATCTCAGGGCACTGTACAAAAACATTCACATACATAGAAAAGCAAATTAGTAAAGTTAAGTCTCTAAGGAAGCAGCAGACACATTGAATCTTCACTTTGTATCCGTCTCCCATCCTGAGCAAGCACAGTGGCAACAGTGGAAAGAAAAACACTTTTAAAAGGAAGGAACCTCCAGCAGAACCAGGCTCAGGACAAGTGGCCATCTGCTTAAATTCAAAACCATATGTGTGGCAGCACATGAGCCGAATCTTCATCAAAATATTTAAATCTCTTCTTTATTATTTTTTTAGTTATTTATTTTTATTTAGAAATTTATTCATTCATTAAAAATAAAATAACGATATACAATAGAAAACAAACAAACAACAACAAAACAAACAAAAAAATATATATATACAATCAAAAATAAAATGAAAGGCAGCAGAAGAAGAATAAATCTTATATCTGCCCTTTTTTTCCCCAGAATATATTCAACGAAAATAATTTACAAAAAAACAAAGCTAAATAAAAACAACATCAACTCAAACAACAATTTGTAAAGATGCACATTATACTTTTCCATATTCCTTTAGAAAACTAACTTAACATTTTCTTAAATATATACATAGATCTGGCAGTTCATCATCCTTCTGACCATTGAATTATAATAGATCGCTCCTTCAAACTGGTACGAAACCAACGCTTCACAAACATCTCTATCCCCTTAAGATAATAACCACTCTCCCTTTTAACAAAATTTACTTGGATATTTGAAGGCAGTATGTTTTTGTGAGCCTTATACATAAACAGTAAAATATTATAATCAACCAAGTCATAGAATTTTAATATCTTCAGTTGATAAAACAATGTATTTGATGGATGTCTATAATCTTTTCTACTGATAATTCTTACAGCTCTTTTCTGTAAAATAAAAATAGGATTTGTAATTGTTTTACATGTTTTACCCCAGACTTCAATACAGTAAATTAAGTGTGGGACAATTATCGCATTATACAACATAAACAGAGCTTTATCATTGAGCAACTCCCTTACTTTGTACAGTACTGCAATAGATTTAGCTATTTTTATTCTTAAATTATTCATGTGAGGTTTCCATGTCAGCTTTTCATCAATGATGACAACCAGAAACTTCACCTCACTGACTCTACAAATCTCAACACCATTGACTCGAAATGGAGCGTCGACAGTTCTCTTATTGTTACTGAATATCATGTTATTTGTTTTATCCAAATTTAATGATAATTTGTTAAGGTGAAACCAATTTTGTATTTTTACAAGTTCTGTCTGTACCAACGTCAACATTCATTCTATATTTTTACCCGAACAAAGAAATGTAGTATCATCTGCATATAAAACACATGTAAACAGTCCTGACACAGTAACCAGGTCATTTATAATAAGCGTGACAGGCCGAGGATACAGATGTACCTGCAGAGGACAGGGACAGCAGGGACAACAGAGCAGGAGTGGACAGAAAATCAACGTATAGTTGATGTACCAACTAGGCCTGTCGCAATAAACAATAAATCAATTAATCACATGATAAAATCTTATTTTCATTTATCGGCTTTTTTGTTTCTTCGTGTCTCTTTCTACTGAAGACACTGGATGACAAAAGGCACAACTCCAGTGCTTTTCCCTTTCGCTTTAAAATACATTTAAATCGTCCAAAATCACATTTTTTGGATCATTAAAAGCAGATAAGCTAAGAAGCTAAGCTACGAGCTAAGCTACGAGCTAAGCTAACAGGCCGACCTCAGTTAAAAACCTCCGTCTTGTCGAAGCTCCAAAATTCACGGTTGAAACCCGTGCCTTCGTGTGAAAAGTTGTTTTTCTCTGCAAAATGAAGCTGAGAACTTGTTTACTGATTTTTTTTATTTTTATTAAAAGCTTTGCGTGAAAAATGCTATGCTAAATTAATGACTAATTATTGTCAAATTTCAGACAATATTATCGTTTATTGCAACAATTTCTGAGATAATTAATCACTCAGCAAAAATTTGTCATTGTGGCAAACCTAGTACCAACACTGTTCTGTGTCCAAATAACAGAAAGTCAAGGCTTCTGGGAGATTTCAGATTTAAAATCTTTTTCTTCTCTTATTTTTGGGGGAAGGGGTGAGTCTGGAGACATTTTGTGTAGTTATTTAAGTTCTAATTCAAAATCCAACAAAAACGCATAAGGAAGAATTTCAGACGTTTATGGAACAAACCCGTATGAGAAGAAACACGACTGAAAATGTCCAAATATCCACGCAGCAAGTTTCCGCTGTTAGCAGAAACCTGACTGGCTGCATCAGTTGTGTCTTTATTTTCTGTCGCCATAAAAGGCCATCATGTAATCGCTTGTTTGAAAGTCTGTTAGCAAAATATCTCAAGAAACCCTGCACGGATTTTATTAAAACCCCCACACCGGATTAACGTTTGGAGTTTTCTTGATTCAGGATGAGCGCCACAACAACAACCAAAAAAATGTCTCTGACATTTTTGGCTCTGTCTTTTTGTTTTCACAGTCAGTGAGTATAAGTTTGGTGTGGTAGTAGCTGAGAGTCTTTAACATGACACAGTCCGAGCACTGACAGACTGCGGAACGTCTTTAAAAGGTTGACATCAAAAGGCTGCAGGCAGAAGAGCCTATAAGTTACACTATGACATTTCACTGAGCACAGAAAATAAAATGTGTTGCTCACACGACACACCTGGGAGTCGCCACAGTGCAAACACAATATTTGGAGGCAATTTGCTGCTGGGTGAACTGGGGGGGGGGGGGGGGGGGAGTGGTCCCTCCTTATGTGTACGTGTGAGACAAAGGTGAGGTGTCTCTTAAAGACCATCTCTGCTCTGCTCTGATTTTTTGCCAGCCCTCTGATGAGACCCCCACCCAACCCCAAGGTCACAGAGTGATTGAAAAAGGGGGGGATGGTGGGGGGAGGGGGGCTATCAGCTCCCATTTCCTGCTCCTGCTCTGACTCAGATGAGATTACTCCATCAGTGTCATCCAGGCATCTCTGGCAGACGGTGAACCTCTGGGCACCTGCGTCACTGCTCAGAGCCCCCTCCACGAGGAGAGGAGAGGGTGAGGGGTCCCTCCCCACCACCACCATCACCACCCCCAAACCCCACAGACATCCACGGGTGCTCTGATCGCTGTGTCACCCCCCCCCCCCCCCCCCCCCCCCCCCCCCCCATGAAGGTTCAGGGCTTGCCCCCCCTCCTGTCCAGCACCAATCTAAGATGGACACAAGGAGGGGGCGGGAAGGTTAGTTGGAAGAGAGAGGGGGTGGCAGAGCATCTTTGAGAGAGCACGCCAAATTATCCAATATTTCACCGCTGGAGGGGGGAGAGAGGGGGAGACAGCAGAGCTGCACAGCAGAGTTGAGGTAGGAATCAGACTAAACGTCAGAAGCTCATTAACTCCAAGGAGGGAGCGAGAAAGAACAGCAGGAACAGCGCTGGTGAGCTCCTCCCCCCTCTTCTTCTTCTTCGTTTTTTATTCCCGCTCATCCTCACCTGTCCTGGGTGTCTCGTGTCCGCTGGGTTTTATTGCACGTCTGGACGGGTCCAAATGAACGCGCCGCTTCGTCCTCGTGCAACACCTGCTGTCCGCGTGCGTCTACCGCAGTCAAACTAACAGGTCTCCGCTGACACGGTGCCAGAAAAGGTAACACGACGGCTCCACTAAGTGTTGTTTAGACAACAAATGTTTTTGTTGTTTTATGTTTTCAGCTGGGCTCGTGGCGACTGATTTATCGAGCGGCAACACAATGCGACACTAAAACAAAGGCTCCTTGTTACTTTCTGCTAATGGGTGATTAAGGAACAGAGCGCGTGACGTGTTGCTTTTTTTGTTTGTTTGTTTGTTTGGTTGTGTTGTCTTTTGAAGCTGATTGAAAATCCGCACCTGCACTCTGTTAACTCCAGTCTCGCGCTGTGACCCCGCGCGCGCGCGCGGATGCCGCAACATGAGAGAAGACTGTTGAGCAGGAGGAGGCGAACTTAACCTTGGAGATAACGGTCCCCCTTCATCATCATCTTCATCATATCTTCCACTAATACTTGTCGCTTTACTTTCACGAGCTCTTAACTTTAATATCAGCCTATAACATGAATTTAAAAATATATATATATTCACGTGATTGAGTGTTTTTTTTTCCCCCCAGACATGGATATAGTCTTTATTATTTTGAACTGTGTTGATGAGGAGACTGTAGCCCCCCTCCTGCTCCTCTGTAACCCCCTCCAGCCTCCTGTCTGACCACATATACATGATACATGGAGTCACACGTGCTGAGCAATGTCCAGCTGGAACCACGTCTCTGCAACATCAGAGCCAGTTTAAATAATTAACCTCCTCCTCCAACATCCCTCAAACTCTCCAAGTCATACATCGTGGAGATCATGTGAAAATGGGTCAGCAAATCGAAAAACAAAGCAGATCAGGCGTTTTCTGTTGGGTGACGACTCAAGCTAAACTGTTGGTTTAGTTTTGTTTTTTTGAGTTGACTTATTTTTTGATGCGTTTGTGAGAATATTGGGCTCTTAACTGAAATCTGGTTCTGGGCATTGAAGCCAAGTTGTAAAACTGATTAACACTCAGAAAGGGCAGTTTCTTCAATGGTCCCTCGAGGCTGCTTCCATTGACTTAAAGGGAGTTAATCTCCATAGATCCATGTGTCAAAATGTCCAACCGTGTGGCAGGAAAACAAATCACGTTTAACACCTGTGGTGGAAAAGATGGTTTTAATTTCCACAGCTAATAGATGCCTCAACGTTGAGCTATAAAGAGCCACGGTGGAGCAGTGTTTATAGTTGTCTCACAGCATGAAGGTTGCAGGTTCAACTGGCTACAGCCTCTTTCGTCCATCTTGTTTGTCTCCATGTGGACCTGTTGTGGGCATACCCCACCCCTGGTCCCCAGGGCTGCTGTAGCCATAGCTCCCAGCAACCCTGCACAAAAGAATGGAGGAAAGGCTAACAGAAAAGAACAATCCTGTTTAAGGTGAAAAATGATGTGATGTTCTGGAAAGGATAGGAACAGTTAATATCTTACCTGTTGCTGGTATTTTTAATGACCTCTGCTCGGGAAAATGGAGTCCAGTTTTAACGAGCTAATGGTTGGTCCAAGCAGGGTTGAGACTTAACTATACCCATCTTAAAAAAAAAAGAAATATAAAAAACAATCCAAAAATATTAATTGCTGTTGACTTGAACTCTGTTGAAAAATGTTTACGCTGCTGTCAGTTTGACTGTTTTTATTTTTTGCCAGAAATACAAATGTCCAGTTTAAAATGCTTGAGGGAGGACCAGAAGTGCTAGGTTCTGTTGCTAGTTGTAATTGCAAAAGCTTACAAATCCGGTGTGAGTTTGTGTTGTAATGGTAAATTGACCACATTGTAAAGAGTAATAAAATAATGTTGGCTTTAACTGCTCAGACTGTAGATTTAAGAACCACAGAAACGTACTTTGGACCTGTTCCCATTAAGACTTCATGAGCTAATAACTTAAGGCTACAGCTAGCTGCTGCTTTAGCTGTTTGCACTGGCAAAAAAACAACTATAAAATTAGATGTAAATAAACAGATATTGTGAAATAGATGGAAACTTAAAATTCTAATATTGTATTTGCAAGGTCTTGAACCAGGAATTGCTTTGAGTCACTTTTGGTCCCACTCAGACTAGCCATTAGCTCATCAGACCTATAAAAATAAAGTATTGAGGCTGTTAAAAGTAATCCAACAGGTAAGATATTAATTGTTCATACTTCTCCACAGGACCTCAATTGATTTGAATGATTGATTTAGGGCTTATAGTATTGTAAAGACATACATGGGCTGCACAGTGGTGCAGTTGGTAGAGCTGCTGCCTCTCAGCGGGCAGGTCACCAGTTCAAATCCCGGTTGGGGGCCTTTCTGGGTGGAGGTTAAATGTTCTCTCCGTGCATGCGTGGGTTTTCTCCAGGTTCTTCGGTTTCTTCCCACAAACCAAAAGCATGCATGTTAGTCTGATTGGTAACTATGTGTGGATGGTTGTCTCGTTTGTCTCTGTGTGTCCCTGTGATGGACTGGAGACCTGTCCAGGGTGTCCCCTGCTTCTCACACAGTGACTGCTGGATATGAGCATCAGTGACCCCCGCAACCCGAAAAGGAAGAAGTGGGTAAAGTGGATGGATGGATGGATGGATGTATAGGCAGACATGCTTTGAGCTCTTTGACCATCAGTGCCGTGACAATTTCTTAACGGAGGCTCATAATACTCCTCAGATTCTTTGTCCCATCTCTTCATGTCTGCTAAACTGTACAATGAAATTCTAAGCTATAAACTAATAATGACATCACATTGGCATTTAGTTCTCGTATTTTCTGTCTGCTTGGTTTGAAATGAAGTTGACACGGTAACGCCCAACACCAGGCAGGACTATGATGTTGCTTGAATTTTGTCCTAATCTTTTAATAATTTCCTCCCAGCCTGAGTCTGAGGTCGTGCTCTGGCTTTAATTACTGGACACCTTTTAGGTTAAAGTTCCAAGATGTAGTTGACGCCGAAGATAATTCCCCTTCTTTGCATCCTGTCTTTTGCATGCCCAAAGTGCCAGTGTTTGTGCACATGGCATTGTTTTTGCCACACGTCTGCATGCGCTGTAACGCACCAGCATGTGTAGCTCCTCTCAGCCTGCACCACACAAGGCTCATAACACGATGACTCCCTGGACTTGAAAGTGTGACCACGAGTAAATGACTTTGCCAGCTTCTTCATCTGTTGGGACATACGGAGCACCCCCCCCCCCCCCCCCCCACACACACACACACACACCCTCATCTCACTGTAAAAAGAAGGCAGATCTATTGTCCGGTTAAAGAAGTGTAATGAAGTGGGTGTTTATTCTTTCCGAGAGCCAAAGACAAACAGACTGTGCTTTTATGACTTGGAGAATTTGTTTGTCTTTGCTCTCGGAAAGAATAAACACCCTCATCTCACTGTAAAAAGAAGGCAGATCTATTGTCCGGTTAAAGAAGTGTAATGAAGTGGGTGTTTATTCTTTCCGAGAGCCAAAGACAAACAGACTGTGCTTTTATGACTTGGAGAATTTGTTTGTCTTTGCTCTTCCTTGGGCTCTGCGTGCACTTGCAGTCAAATAAACCATGAAGCAAAGACAGAGGCAGATTGTTGCAGGGGTTTGCATTTGCATTATTGTTCCTTCAGGCACTGTGAGGCATGATGCAGTAAGATGCGTAAGATCTCAAGTGATTACAAAAGAAATGAGGGTAATATCTTCTATTGTGTTTGAAGGCACCTTTTCGTCGTTCGGTGCTTTTTGTTTTAGACAGCTGGTCCACAGTTTTAACAGAAAACGTTTGTTTGAGAGGTCGTGTGATGAGGTACATCATGTTAGTCAGGCTGACACTGGACTGAAGCATGAAGCAACCATCTAATGATGATAATAACAGTTGACAGACTGTAATCATGAAAGCCCTTAAATCTATTGAAGCCTGCGCCACAATCACATCAGTCATGAACAGTGAGCTCCGAGGGGAAATTTACAGGTTATCTCCACGCTGTGACAGACAATGAGGAGTCAACAGTGAGGCAGCTAAAACTGGGTAAAAAGGGATAATTTGGACAATTTCAAAAGGAATTATGGAGAAAGGTCATGAACAGTAAATATCTTACCTGCGGTAGATGGCTCTTTGATTGACCTTTGTGAAGAAAGGGAGTTTGTTTGATGGGATTGATGAGCTAACGTTGAATCTGCACGTAGCCATGCACAAAATGGATTTCAGCTGTCAGACCTTTTCCAAGTGGAAACAGTTTTTCCAAAATAATAATTGTAGGTGTTTTAAATAAATAATTTATTCTAGAAATGTCTTCACCCACACAGAAACACTTAACAACCCAAAACATTTTAGTAACTATGCCAGGCGTATATGTGGTGCTGTAACACTGCCTCAAAAATACCCCAAAGACAAGAAACAAGTTGTGAGTGTGCACATAAAGCTTACTGTGTGTCAAGTTTACACGAAAGAGGATGACCCCCTCCCGAGTTTTAGGTTTGATTAGAGGTGGGGTTATGACTAAACCTGTCATAACAAATTTTGCTGGGCTATTAATTGTCTCAGAAATTATTGTGATAAACAATAATGTTGTTTGAAAATTCACAATAATTGGTAACTGTCAAATTTAAGAAGAAATGTTAATTTTTGTGCAATACCTTTTTCACCACCAGATGGCAGTATAAGACTGAACCGAAGGATGGCTAGTGAGGGAGCGAGCAGTGTGTCTCTAAGAAAAATGGGAGGGAGGCCCCTTGATGTGACAGGGGCTGTCTCTTTTTCCTGCTTTTTGGTTCTCAAAATGTCGGACGCTCCGTGTGGTTTGAGCTCTTTTGCATAGCTTTTTTTTTAACACAAAGATTTTAATTAAAATAATCGGTAAACAAGTTCTCAGCCTCTTTTTGCAGAGAAAAACAACTTTTTACATGAAGGCACGGGTTTCAACCGTGAATTTTGGAGCTTGGACAAGATGGAGGTTTTTTCCCCGAGGTCAGCCTGTTGGCTTAGCTCGTAGCTTAGCTTCTCAGCTTAGCTGCTTTTAACGATCTAAAAACGTGATTTTGGGCGGTTAAAATGGATTTTAAAGAGAACAGAGAAAGGGAGGGGTCAGTGAAGAGCACCGGAGTTGAACCTTTTATCATCCAGTGTCTTCAGTAGAAAGAGAGACATGAAAAATGATAAAGCCGATATCCAAAAAAGTTCAATCTGGTCCTCTGGACATTCATAGACATTCATCCTCTATGTCCTCCAGATTTAACTTTTTTGGATTTTTCTACCTGGATTATTGAGCATGCATCAGGAGATAAAGCCGATAAATGAAAATGAAATCAATAATTTTCATTTATCATGTGATTAATTGATTTATTGTTTATTGCGACAGGCCTAGTTATGACATCATTGTTTACAAAATGTGTTTTCTGCCTTCCCAAATGTGCAAGGGTGGAGTTTCAAGACTGTATTCTGGAACCAATTTTACAAAACAAATAGTTTTACAGTTCCTAAAATGTTTCCGTGTGGATACAAGTCTGAAACAAGGAAAAACTTTTGCATATTATCAAAAAGTCTTCACATGTGAATGGCTCAAAAATTGGATCTAACAGCAAAATGTCAAATGTTCATTCTAATGCTATTTTATAGACTTTTACACAGCCATCAGTTTAACATGTGGTTGTTTACAAAGTATTATGTGCTTGTCTGCTAGTACTAGTACAAGCGCCCCAGCAGAATTGGTCCAATTAAGAGAAGAAACGGAGTATTTTTGTTTTATGAAGGGGAAATATTCAGTCAAACGTTTGTCTTGTTTATTCCTCATTATGGCGATGTCCTGCATGGATAGTTTCACCGTTCACGTGCAGCACAAGAGTTCTTCATTTAACCAGCTTCAATTTTAAATAATCCGTGTTATCTTCATTTACATTTTTCTTTTTGTTCAGTTCTGTAGAGTCACTAATCTTAATCCTGTACTAATTATCTTGCAGATCTCCAATCTCCTATCTAAAAACCCCACAGTTGACTCGTATGCCTGTAGTTTTGCTCTCACAGATGAACCCCATCAAGGGTGATCTCATAAAGGTGCACATCTCAGTAATTTAGAGGGAGTGTAAATAATTTAAACCCATATGAGCAGAAATATGTAGAGAAGATGAAAATAACTTGTTCTCTCTCTCTGAAGCACAGCTTCCTGTTTTAAATTATTCTTCTCAGATAAACAGAGGTCATTCTTACATTTCTTGTGTTTTTAGACCTTTTATAGTAAGAAAAAGGCATGTAAATCTGTGCACACTTGGGTTTAGCTGAATTGAAGAACACTCGTTCTCCAACTTCAGGCACCTTTTGGAAGATGTCAACACAGTGTCTCTCACTGTGTAGCTCTTTGGAGGGAAAGAAACCACATAATCACACTCTTAAAAATAATAAATCCAGTTACTTTCTTCTCTGCTTTAGAGCATCTTCGAAATCTGCATGTTTTTTTTTTTTTACTCCACTACTGCTGAGTTTAATCTGACTATATATTGATTTTAGGAGCTGCTTTCCGTTTTTTCCCTCTTAAGCTGAATCAATAATTACCAGGAGGCTGTGGAAATTATAACCCCCCACGTTCATTTTCACCTTCTCTCCTAAACTGTTTCCTGTGTTTTTGTCTCTGACAGTTAGGATTGACAGGAAAGCTGTCAAATGTCGCTCTCCCACAAGACTAAATCTTCATTTTAGCACCAGCTGTACAGGAGAGACGTGATGTCTGCAGGTTATAAGACACTTCACAGATGTCAGACATCAAAGACCTGAAATCACGTTGCAGAGAAAAATCTGTTTGAAATCGTAATATATAAATATATTTAAAAAGGTTTGTCTAAATACATTGAAGAGTTGCAATTAAAGTTGGCAAAGGTGTTTTAAACCGAGAGACCAGATCTTGTTAAAGCTACAGAAAAAAATAATTTACCGAGTTTTTTGTGAATCTAGGTGCATGGGTCAAATTGTAGTCGTGCCATGTGCGAGTATAAAATGGCGGTGAACTAATCATGTTGTTAAAGGTGCAGGCAGCACAGACAAATAGATAATTAACACAAATCCTTCCTTATTCGGCTTTTTCATAAAAATATGCAAAAAAAAAACCTTGAACAAAAAGACGATCCTCAGCTTCTTGATGACGTGTTTAAATGTGATGCTTTCGTACTTTTATGAGGCACACTGAGAAAACCGCCCTTCAGACATCTGTTGCCTTGGTAACCTGATGTTTTCGGTTGAAGATAGTGGGGGTTTCTGTGAGCGGCAAGAAGCTTTGACTGTCTTTATTTAATTTCGTAATGCATCGGAGTAAATTGCGTGTGTCACTGACTCATGAGGGTGTCACCATCTTCAGCAAGAGCAACACAATTATTTTTACTTCTACTTGAGCAGGAAAGTGTGTCTGTCAAACTGACTGTGAGGGCAGCACAAGATTATTTTTCTTCCATTTTTGATATTTGTTGACACTCTGTTTCTGCACAATACGATTTAAAATGTAATTTTGCAGTGTGTGACGTGTTTTAGCGGCTTGTGGTGAATTCCTGCAAACAGTAGAAATGTACCTGTGGTGTTTGTCCTGAGAAGAAGACCTCTTCAACCAAGTGGTAAAAATATAAGAGCAACATAATCAAACAAAATCTCATCTACTGTACAGATCTTTATTTTGAACTTTCAAATGATCGAGGCATTTTTATGGGCAGGAACTTGGGCCATCAGAAACTGAGTTTGAATTGCTTAGACTGAATCAGTATTTTGTGTAATTTGAAGTTAAATACATTAATTTGAAAATGAATTTCACTAAATTGAAACAGAATTTAATGGTTTGAAACTGAATTAATTTGCTTTGAATATGAATGCTTTGGATATTTCCCTTTTAGGGGTATCATAGGCCAAATATGGGCCTTTTTGACAAAAGAAAAAAAACCTCTTCAATGATGAACTGAAAACTGATAGTTACAAAATAATGCCATTAAATAAATGACTACCATATTTTCTGGACTTTAAATCACGCTTTTTTTTTCATAGTTTGGCTATTCCTACATCGTATAGTCCAAAGTGACTTGTATACGTTTTTTCCATATTCCTGATGCAAGGTTTGACTGACTCGTTAAATGTACATTCATATGGGGCCGAGATGGTGTAGAGGCAGGGCAGCCGGCTTGGGACCCGAGAGTCCCAGGTTCGATCCCCAGTCACTGCACATCACGTGGCGTCTCTGGGCAGCACGTCTAATCCCCAAAAATGTCCCCCGGGTGCTTTCAATAGCTGCCCACTGCACCACCTGGCGGTGGATGGGTTAAATGCAGAGACTAATTTCGCCATTGTATGGAAACATACAGTGCTGACATTGTGATGACATTATTATTATTATTATTATTATTATTATTATTATACAGACATGAACCAAAGAGTTAACATTACCATTTATTTGCAGCCACGAGAGGGCCCTTTAGGCTTTTGACAACTACATGTTTTCCTCTTAAGCTTGTCCTGATTACCTTTTTTTTAACACTGTTGTGTTAACTTGTGTAAATAAAGTTTTGTTAAAAAAAAAAAAAATCTGCTGCTAAACAACAACTCCCCCACCCCCGCCATCTAGTGTTGTAGTCAAGCCCACCTAACCCGAGACCAAGTAAAGATCAAGACCAGAGTGTACCGAGACAAGACCAAGACTTTTAGGGTCCGAGATCAAGTCGAGACCAAGACCTCAAATAAAATGAATAAAAATATAAAATGTTATTATAAAATATTTTTTTATAAAAGTTACATACTGCAACTTTAAGTGTGCTTTTGAATTAATGTATCAGCTTTTATGAATTTTCAAAGCTATGTAACAAAGGAATCAGACATTCAGTGACCTTACTTCACGTGATTCAACAATAAAATTACACAACTGTTGAATTGGAAGCAGCTTCATCACATGCCAAGCCTTAAAGAACTGAAGTGGCAAAACACTCTTCATAAATCTGAACTCAAGCCCAAGGACACCCATAGTTGCACAGTGGTTTCAATAAAGTAGTAGATGTAGACCTAAAATGTTACATAAATGGATATTAGTTACAAGTATACTCTTTGTGACTTAAATAGCTGAATTTTATCTGATGATATGGTAGACATCTCCTGCGCCCAGACAATCACTTCTCACTTTTTTGGAGTGACGCGTGTGAGTGAAAGGGGATGGGCGTGGCAGCAGTAACAAAAACATGTATTTAGCAATGAGTCATGTTATCGCTTGGATTTGAACCAGTACATTTTGCATCCAATAAAAACAAAGATGTCAACAAATAAACTGGACAATATTCTGGCAGTTTAGTGATATTTCCACAGTTGTGGTCTTGAAATAAAATCCCGAGTCCTCAATGTCAGAGACCGAGACAAGATGGAGATCAAATGCGGTTGAGACGAGACCGAGACCATCAAAAAGGTCTCAAGACCAAGACCTGTCTCGAGTTCTACAACAGTACCGCCATCTTCCTGTGGAGTTGATCAGAGGCGACGCACGATGGTAACTTGCTTGTCGCACTCATTGGCTTGTTATGTTAATTAAGCCTGTTCAGGATCCCAGGTATGTTCTTTGTGTTATTGTTCTTTCAGGTTAAATGTCTGTTCTTGCACTTTGTGAAAGACACTTCTAAATAAATGCGACTTATTCTCTGAAGAGACTTATATGTTTGTTTCCTCTTCAAGAGGCATTTTTTTGACTGATGCGACCTATATCCAGGATTGACGTATAATCCAGAAATCTGGTATATAAATATTAACTTCTCTTTAAAGTGATTGTCCTAATTTAACAGAGGTCCAGGCAATATTCTTGCTGGTGATCATAATCTAACAATTAGTAAAATGGGATTACCTGAGGGGAAGTGGATGAGACTCAGCTTTTTGCTGTGTAAGAAGAACACCCGAGTCTGAAAGGTCCATTCACTGGTTATCTAGTATTCCTGGCCACCATAAATAACACTCCTAGTAACAGAAAAACGATTGAAAAGCACAAGTCGGGAGTTGGGTTCAAAAAGATTTCAAGACCTTAAAGTTCCCCAGGAGTTCTGGTAAATCTGTAGGACAGGAATATGGGACATGTACCAAGAGCAGGTCAACCTCACACTGAGTGACTGTTCAAGAAGAAGAATGTGGAAGACCACCAGGACACTTGTGACCACTCTGAAGGAGTTACAAACTTCAGCAGATGAGATGGGTGAGACTGTGCATACAACAGCGGTTGCCCATGCTCTTAACTGGTCTAAACTTTATGGGAGAGTGGCAAAGAGAAGCTGCCATTGAAGAAAATCCAGATTATATCTCAACTAAAGTTTGCCAAACAACATGGGGAAGAAAGTTATTTGGTCCGAGATCAAATCGTTGCTTTTAGACAATCGCAAAAGACGTATTTGGTGGAAACCAAATATTGAACATAACCACAAACTCGATATACTCACTATGATGCAAGCTTATCCCACAGACTCAGTGCTGCGATTGCAGCCAAAGGTGCTAGTACAAAATACTGATGTGAAGAGAGTGAACATTTTAGTTCTTTCACATCAGTATGTTGTACAAGCACCTTAAATTACATATGTTTATTCAGTTGGTAATTCCTTTGTTGAAATTAGATTTTGCTTTGTCATTGAAAAGGGTTTACATTTCATATTAACAATGACAGATTTATACTAGCTATTAAAGGGTAAAACATTCAAGACGGTGAATGCCTAGTGTTTTCTTAAAGGATTGCATGTCGCTCGCCTTTCATACCAGACATTTAGCAGAAGATCATCTTATGATCAGAAGTGACGTACGTGAAGCTGTTTTGGTTCAGTCTTGAAAAATATCGCAACGTGATGTTTGAAAAATTTTGAATCGAGTTGACTTCAAAATTTAATAAGTGGTAGATGTACGATAAGTGATAATGGTTTTTTTTTGTTTGTTTGTTTTAATCTGCAGTGGTTCGAGATGGTTTGCCAACAGGTTAATGCTGTAATTTAAAATAAAGGTCAGTGCAGAAGACTAAGCTACTACCACACCATCTTTTAGCTCAATATTTACTCAGGCCTTCATTACAAAAGAGACGTGTGATCTTAATGGGATTTGTCTGATAATATCTGTAAATAATACTTTGCTGTATTCATCTTGAATTGCGTCATTTTAAACAGAACTCATTACCTTTTTGAAGTTAAATCTATATTTAGTTAAATCTTGCTAACGGAACACATACACGTCCATGAAAGCATGTTAGTATGTTGAGATGTATCGCTTTAAATGCAACACATTTATCATCATCACACCATTTTTATTAAGACTTTACGTGTCAGTTGTTGTACCTTTTATATATATATGGAAGAACTTTATAGAAAACATTTTTTTTTTTGGTAGTTAATTCAGGCAATCTGTAAAATAACTGTTGGTGGCCAGGGTCACAGTTTGAAATGCATCGTCATATTTTCTGACTACAGTTTTAGAACAGACTCTACAATAGACCGTAATGTTTAGAAATTAAAAGTACATTTTTGCACAGGAACAGCAGCTCTCTTCTTCACATGTAAGCTCTCCCCTGAGACTGCAGTATTTATAGTTGTTTTTATTTTTTATTTTTTATCAGACGCTGCCAGATGAGTGCAGGTATTTTAATGTGTGTAGCTTCTGGACACCTTCCTGCTGTCTCAGCCTACACCTTATTACTCAAAAGGTACAGCACAGAGAAATTAATTTCACAGAGATTATTTTCTGTCACTCCTACGCCGCCATGATCAAGCATAGTGTAGGTGTCATTAGGACCATTGGAATAAATCTTTTAATCACACAATGAGATTTTACAGTTTCATTTAGGATAAAATGTATTCCTTTTTTTCCAAACAACAATGGGATTTTTAGGCATTTTCTACAGAAAACTGTTAGTCAAGATTAGAGACAAAGAAAGAATTAGATGTGATGTCACTAAGATGAAAAATGATTTTTATACTTTAAACCGCTATTGCAGCGAGCAGCTTTAGCCTTTAAACTTTATTCTAAATGTCAAGGCTAAAGATTTCTGTTGCACTCATATTTTCAGACCCTAATTAGAGCTTTAGGTCATTCAAAAACTAGAAAAACAAACATCCCTTGAAAGAATGCAAGTTCCACTGACATGCTGGGATTTTGTGTTTGCTAAAGTCAATTGGCTGTGGGAGCCATCTTGATTCAGGTTGACTCTGCAAGGTAATAAGTTATAGACGACCATTGAATGATTACATCCTGAGAGTTTCATTAAAATCAGTGCCAAATAATGAGATATTTTGCTAACAGACATACAGGAAATGACATCACATTCCGTTTATGGTAGTGAGCTATAATAATCAAATTACAGGCATTCTGTAAAAAGATGCAAAAATGACAAACATGGTTGTATTTTGTTGTTTAGAAGCATTGTACCAACTGAATACAGAAACTATTTTAGTATGAGGAGTTAAAAAAAAATAATTAAAGTCTGCAAAGGTCAGAAGCACCTTTTATCTTCACTGTACTACTTATTATATTTGGTATTTCAACCAGATAATGTGTGGTAAGAATAAAATGCCTCCATAAAATATTATATGTCTTGGGTTTTATATGAACCTCCCAGGAGAGTTTTATTGATAAATCTGCATCATGAATTGTAAATGCTAAAGATATAAACTGTTATTTAAATACACCCATCATCTTTTGCCTGTTTCTTCCTTATCGAGTCGCGGGGGGTCACTGGTGCCCATATCCAGCAGTCACTGTGCGAGAGACGGGGGACACCCTGGACAGGTCTCCAGTCCATCACAGGGACACATAGAGACAAACAACCATTCACACTCTCATTCACACCTAGAGACAATTTAGTTACAAATGTGTAACATGCATGTTTTTGGTCTGTGGGAGGAAACTGGAGTACCCTGAGAAAACCCACGCATGAACGGAGAGAACATGTAAACTCCACCCAGAAAGGCCCCCACAGCTGGGATTTGAATCTGTAACCTTCTTGCTGAGAGGCAGCAGCTCTATCAACTTTGCCACTGTGTTGTCCTTTTTAAATACATTAAAAATTATTTTTATTTTATATAATTAATATTATAATTATGAATTACCACTGCTGACAGATGTGAAAATGTTTTTAATCCTAATCTTTCTTTAATTCTTGAACAAGAACTGTACAAAAAACTAATATTCAAACACTGACATTTGCTGTTCAGTTTTGAGCGGTCAGGTCAGCAGTGATGGACGCTAACGGACCTTTAAATTGAACAATGTTCCAACTCATGTGGGGGTAAAACGGACAAACTCCACCCAGAAAGACAGGCGATCCTGCAACCTGCTCACTGAGAGACAACAGTTCTAATCACACTTCCACTGCAATTTGCTGCTATTCTTTTGGTAATTTAGGCAGTTCATTAGCGTGGCACTGTGGTACATGCTGTCTCCTCACACCAAAGAAATTCTCAGGTTCACCTCCTGGTCCTTCTATGTGTAGTTTACATGTTCTCTCTCTACACACAAGGGCTTTCTTCAGGTGCTCCAATTCCCTCCTACAGACCAAAAACATGTATGTTAGGTTAATAGATTACTCTAAACTGTCCCTAGTTGTGGGTGAGAGTGCGAGTCATTTGTCTCCGTGTCCCTGTGATGGACTGGCTACCTGTCCAGGTGTCCCCTGCCTCTCACATGGTGACTGTTGGAGATAGGCACCAGCTCTCTGCGACCCAGAAAAGCAAAGCACATAAAGAAAATGGATGGATGGACAACGCACTATTAATATTCCCAAATGTTAAATTCCAGTCCTGTTCCCAGAGGACAAATTATATTTTCCTTCACCTTGCAGTGTGTGGTAGCATCCCAATGCTCCTGAGCTGGTCAGACAACCTTGACTTGGCAGAGCGATACATATCCATGAGCATCACGATGACGCGACGTGACAACTTTGCCGAACCTTATTGCCCACCTTGAGCTTGACTTCATGCCAAGAATGTGAATACAGTTCTCCAGGAGGAAAGGATGACTTGCAGCACTGACTCGGTCCTTCTGTAAAGCTTATCAGAAGTTACCCAGAGAAAACATTTATATTTCTGCCAACTGCACATAATCCAAGGGCTAATTTGTAAAAAAAAAATCTGTCCAAAGAAACGATTGTTTAATTTCTTATTTTTAAGTAAGTATATGATTTAGATATTATGCATATTCAAAAAATATAATAGAAAGTTATAGGACAAAATAAAAACTTAAGATGCTGTTTTTGCACAAGAACTACTTTAAAAGGCCAAAATGAACTTTTAAAAGTGGCTTTGTGACATTAGTGGAAAATATTCAAACAATTTTTGGGACTAGAGGGAACAAGCTTTGTGTTTTCAGTACACAACTGACAGGAATCATAAAATAAAACACGATGGCTTGAAGAATCAAAGATTTATTTTTATCAAAAAAAAAAGAGGAAGGACGCCAATATTTGTCGATTACTTTCACATGCGAACACATTGATATCAGCAGAGACACCTGTTTTAGGTGAAGCGTTGCCAGAAAGTGATAGTAGCCTCAGTCAAGGACTGGTAAATAAAGCAACATGAAGACTGAAAATCCTCTGGGAAAAATATGATATGTCATCAACAGAAGAACAAATTAGAGACTGTAGTGTTCTGAACATCTTTAGAGAGTCAGGATACAATTACAATACACTAATTTACACTGTAATTTCATGTATCCATCTATCCAGTATCTAACGCTTGTTCTAAAGTCGAGTCACGAAGGAAGCAACTTGAGCAGGGAGGTCCAGACATCTCCTTCCACAGCCACCTCTTCCAGCTCTTCTGGGAGGATTCCAAGGCGTTCCCAGGCCAACCGAGAGACGTAGTCACTCCAGCATGTCCTGGGTCTTCCCTGGGGTCTCCTCCCAGTTGGACATGGATTTGGAGGTGCTAATTCTTATCCCAGCTGCTTCACACTCTGCTGCAAACTGCTCCAGTGAGAGCTGGAGATCACGGCATGATGACGCCAACAGGACCACATCATCCTCAAATAGCAGAGATGGACTCTTAAGGCCACAAAACCAGAAACCCTCTGCCCCCTGGCTGCACCGAGAAATTCTGTCCATGAAAGTTGACAACGGGCAGACTTGGCGGAGTCCAGCTCCCACCCTGAAGGGGTCCGACTTACCGCCGGCAATGTAAACCAAACTCTTTCACCATGTGTATAGAGACCGAACAGCCTGTAGGACCAGGCCCTCAATCCCATACTCACAGATCACCCCCACAGTGTATCTCGAGGGACACAGTTGAACGCCTTTTCCAAGTCCACAAAACACATGTAGACTGGATGGGCAAACTCCCATGACTCCTCAAGGACCCTAGTGAGGATAAAGAGCTGGTTCAGTGTTCCACAGCCAGGATGGAACCCGCATTGCTCCTCCTGGATCTGAGGTTCAACCAATAATCGTACTTCTAGAAAAGTTCAATCTGGTCCTCTGGACATTCAAAAAAACAAAACAAAGCAAAAAAAATCTAGATAAGTTTTGTCTTTCATCCGAAAGACTTCCTCAGTCTGAGGTGCTGTATTCAGCTCAGTCTCTTAAATAGCACCTTCTCAATAATCCAATAATCATACTTGTTCTCCAGTACCCCTGCAGAGACCTTACCAGGGAGGCTAAGGAGAGTGATGCCCCTATAATTGGAGCACACCCTCCGTTTCCCCTTTTTATGTTGATGATGATGTTAACTTTGTAATGCTTATGTTGGTTAAGATAACATTAAATGGTTTCATTGGGCCATATATACAGTACCTCTTTATCTTTTTATCATTCAACAGACTAAAATCTGACTTTTTACACTATCATTATTTTTTTACTTACTTTCACCAGGTCAGTTTGTATTTTTGTCTTTAATTCTTTGGATTCTTGATAGGACAATACCGTGTGTTGATTGCATGGGGCATTTTTGGTCTTGTAATGCTGTTTCTCGAGGATCTCTTCCTTTATCTGTTACATTTGCTGGTTCCTTTCAGGTTGTGTCTGGTTTGTACATCTTAGTTTTGCAGTTAAGCGATCCATGCTTCAATTACTCATCCTTATATGTAGGCATCGGCTTGTTGACGATGCTGCCAAAGAAAGTGAAACTCCTACATTTCACTTGGCAGCCTGACGGCAGCTGTACTGGTTGGTTTTTCTCATGTGGCTGGATTAGTTGTCTGCAGCCATGCTGGTGCGTCAGAGCAGGGCAATGTCATTTGCAAAGTCAGCGATGGCCATGTTCTTAGGGTTTACTGGATGCTTTTACATTTATGAGTTGCAGATGTTTTTCTAAACCCGTCTTTGGATTAAACAGGAAAGGTTACAGCAAGCATGCTTATCACTTTGTCCCTTGTCAAACAGACTGATGGTTGGTGATTTATCACAGCTTTAAAGCAAGGCTTCAGACTGATAGAAACTCTGCACGCGCAACATATTGTGTGTGTGAAAGGTAAATTTGAACTTTGAGAATGTACATATTGTGATTCTTCTTTCTTGTGAGTCTCTCCTTATAAATTATTTCCTTCATTCTGAACAGTGAGCACTAAGTGATGATAAAACTCAGGCGTGAAACAGTCCATTTAGCTGATGTTGTGTTAGACGAAGCAGTTCATCCTTACAGCTGATTACCTAAATGAGGAGCTTCAGGATGTGGATGTTGAAGAGGGACAGTTAAGGTTAGATCCCTACTCAAACTAATGAAGTAGATGTCATACACCTCCCCCACATATCAAACCCGAAGACTTGTACAGCTGCAAAAACACAAAAAGGTACGTGTGAAGTGTCAAAAGAAATACCTCATAAGCAGAGGACAGAGAGCATCGCTGCTGTGGGCTGCATGTCAACCTTCACCCTGCTGTCATGTTGGATGATTTCCATTGCTTAGCTTCCTGACAACTTGTATTTATTTTAGGGCACTTGTTCAATCTTTGGTGTTAAAGTAAATTCCCTGTTTGGCAGTGTCTTATCTTATTATCAGGTCTTTCTTGTAAATGAGTCCCTGAAGCTCAATGGGATTAAACTGTATAAATAAAGGTTGAATGAAAAAAAAAAACTAATCAGAAGAGGCACGGTTTCGTTCCTGGCTCCTCCATTTCACGTGTCAAAAAACAGGGCAAAAAACTGAACCTTTGATTAATCCTCACTGGCCTGCTACTGATGAAGACACAACATGGTGAGAAAAAGCACACATTTTCATTTGGAAAGACACATTTGTGTATGGTGTGAAATTTGGACCAATATTCCCCATAAGTTTGCATACGTATTGCACTACTGTTGCAAAACAAGAAAAATCTTGCAACAAGATAGTGAATTTTTGACACTTGTAACTGCAGCTTGCCAAAATGTCACGTGACAGTGGTGTGATTCTGCACGAACAGAGAGAAATCTGGACCGTATTCCTACAGAGCCTCTCCCAGTCCAACAAATATTTCATATTAAGACAAAACCATATCAACGCCAGAGAAGTGCTGAAGCTACTGGATGAGGACCAGGCTGACCTTCTAAAGGCTTCATTGTCTTCTTGCTGTTTGGGTCAAGAATGAATTGTTCACTTGGTGTCCCTAATGTCTGGGTCTCATTGTTGTCATTAATCAGTCACAACTCCCTAAACACTCCCAAAGTTGTCACACATTTTTTGCATTTTCTGACCCATGGAAACTAAACAGAGAATTGTTCCTGACACCCAGAACATGACAAAAATAATTTGTGCAAATTTTTCCAAATTTACCACAAATCCTGTTAGACTCAGGAGGAAATGCCATTTCTATTTTGTCCCCAAAAGTCACAGCTCTTGTAGCATGACTGAGAATAAGTCAAGGTGATGTGTATTTGATGACACACACAAAATATGTCAGTATGGTTTGGAATAGCAGGTAGCCAAAAAAAAACATGACTCTATTTTAGGATTGCAGTATCACTTCTAATAAACTCACATTCGCCTCACTCTTCTTTAATAATTTTATTATGAAGCTGTAAATACATACAATTAATAAAATAACCCCCTGCATCTATCCTCCTCTAGGGAGCAACTCCCAGCAGTTTAGTAGTCACTGATCTAAAATGTTTAGTTTCTCAATCTTCTAATTCCAGGCATCTGAGAATAATCAAATACAAAGAAAATTAAAACGTAATATTCTTTGAAGAAGTGCATATTGCTCTGGTGATTATTTTCAGCTGCTACCCCACCAAATTTTAGATCAATAGTTGTAAAAAAAAAAGAGTCATTTTGGTGTTTACTAAGGTCGATTAGCTTTCTTGATATAAGTAAATTTCAATTCAATTCAGTTTATTTATATACAGTGCCTTGCAAAAGTATTCAGCCCCCTTGAACTTTTCAACCTTTTGCCACATTTCAGGCTTCAAACATAAAGATATACAATTTTAATTTTTTGTGAAGAATCCACAACAAGTGGGACACAATCATGAAGTGTAATGAAATTTATTGGATGTGTCGAACTTTTTTAACAAATAAAAAAACTGAAAAGTGAGCATGCATCAAGATGGCGTGCAATATTATTCGGCCCCCTTGCTTTAATACTTTGTAGCGCCGCCTTTTGCTGCAGTTCCAGCTGCAAGTCTCTTGGGGTTTGTCTCTATCAGTTTTACACATGGAGAGACTGAAATTCTTTCCCATTCTTTCTTGCAAAACAGCTCGAGCTCAGTGAGGTTGGATGGAGAGCGTTTGTGAACAGCAGTCTTCAGCTCTTTCCACAGATTCTCGATTGGATTCAGGTCTGGACTTTGACTTGGTCATTCCAACACCTGGATATGTTCATTTGTGAACCATTCCATTGTAGATTTGGTTTTATGTTTTGGATCATTGTCTTGTTGGAAGATAAATCTCCGTCCCAGTCTCAGGTCTCTTGCAGACTCAAACAGGTTTTCTTCCAGAATGGTCCTGTATTTGGCCCCATCCATCTTCCCATCAATTCTGACCATCTTCCCTGTCCCTGCTGAAGAAAAGCAGGCCCAAACCATGATGCTGCCACCACCATGTTTGACAGTGGGGATGGTGTGTTCAGGGTGATGAGCTGTGTTGCTTTTACACCAAACATATCGTTTTGCATTGTGGCCAGACAGTTGGATTTTGGTTTCATCCGACCAGAGCACCTTCTTCCACATGTTTGGTGTGTCCCCCAGGTGCTTGTGGCAAACTTTAAACAACACTTTTTATGGATATCTTTGATAAATGTCTTTCTTCTTGCCACTGTTCCATAAAGGCCAGATTTGTGCAGTGTATGACTGATTGTTGTCCTATGGACAGACTCTCCCACCTCAGCTGTAGATCTCTGCAGTTCATCCAGAATGATCATGGGCCTCTTGGCTGCATCTCTGATCAGTCTTCTCCTTGTTCCAGATGAAAGTTTAGAGGGACGGCCGGGTCTTGGTAGATTTGCAGTGGTCTGATACTCCTTCCATTTCAATATGATTGCTTGCACAGTGCTCCTTGGGATGTTTAAAGCTTGGGAAATCTTTTTGTATCCAAATCCGGTTTTAAACTTCTCCACAACAGTATCTCGGACCTGCCTGGTGTGTTCCTTGGTCTTCATGATGCTCTCTGCGCTTTGAACGGAACCCTGAGACTATCACAGAGCAGGTGCATTTATATGGAGACTTGATTACACACAGGTGGATTCTATTTATCATCATCAGTCATTTGGGACAACATTGGATCATTCATAGATCTTCACTGAACTTCTGGAGTGAGTTTGCTGCACTGAAAGTAAAGGGGCCGAATAATATTGCACGCCCCACTTTTCAGTTTTTTATTTGTTAAAGTTTGACACATCCAATAAATTTCATTCCACTTCACGATTGTGTCCCACTTGTTGATTCTTCACAAAAAATTTAAATTTTATATCTTTATGTTTGAAGCCTGAAATGTGGCAAAAGTTTGAAAAGTTCAAGGGGGCGAATACTTTCACAAGGCACTGTAGCGCCAAATCACAACAAAGTTGTCTCAGGGCACTTTACAGGAACATTCACATACATAAAAGCCAATTAGTAAAGTTTTCTATTTATTTTAAAAACTAATAAGTTGTAAATAGCTATCCAGTGACATTTTGAAAGTTTCTATAAAATCTGTCCAGTGGTTCATGAGATGTTTTAATAGCTGACAGACATACAATTGTAATTTTTCTCACCTTTTATGACAGTGGGGATAATAAACTTATTTACCACACAATGTTAATACTTGGATGAGAATGGTGTATTTTTTTTACTTGAATTCTATTTAAAAAAAAAAAAACTGTAATAGCTTTACAAATCTGGAACAAGGCCAGCCATTGACAATCATTAAAAGAGAGCCAACTCAAACCTGAAGCTCTGTGTTCACATTATTGCTTCATTTTTCAGTGTAGCTGAAGTTTACCTACGAGGCACGTCCACGGTGAACTGGAGCGGCTCAGTAAGCTCGTGTTTAGTGTTGTGTGTCGAGCTATGGTCAGAGTTTTCCAGAAGTAGATTTGCCAGCTTTCAATTATAGATGAGAAAGGAAAAGGGGTAAAAAAAAAAAAAAAAAAGGTCAGCTTTACTGAATTTGATCCCCAGGGAAGCTATTGTTGAGTTTTACTGGCTCTGAAGTCTTATCAAATAAATGAAAAGAAAAGAAAAACTACCTGAGCTGCTCGAGCAGTCAAATATTTAATCTGTACGAAATCTCTTGTGTTCAGTTTTATTATTATTTTAATCATGCATGTTTGTGTGATTAAGTTTACTATACAAGCGAACCAGGTAATATTGGAGTTGAATCCGATTTTCTGTGTTGAGGTATAAAAGCTTTAGAAATGCAGCCTAGAACCAAAGAAGAGTCAAACATATCTAAAAAACTGGCCAGAATTTCTGAATTCATCCCAAAGAATGTGGACTCTTTGCTGCTATAATGTCAAACGAAGCGGCTCCAGGCCAGAAGAGCTGCCACAACACTTCTAATGATGTTTCTGCAGCTCCCGAAAAAGACAGGGAGAAAAAAAAATAATAAAACCTTAAGCACACAAGGAAAAAAGAAACAATATTTGAGTGGGATAAGGGTTTTGGAGGCTTCCATCCAAAAGCTGTAAACCTTCAGAAAAATTTAAAGGGAAAGATTAAAGGAAGTTGGCCTGAAATTAAACAGGCAGTTAAACATTGAAGGTTTTAAAGAATGTGAACAATTCAACAGAAAACTGCAGCGCTTAATTAAAATATCTTCTCTCAACGTCTGTACTAATCTATCATAGATCTTCTGGGTTGTTAAATAAGCACACAGTTTGTATTGTTTCGATTTAAAGAGATAATGCTGAGCAGAGCAGGAAGAAGACGGTTTTTACAGTATATGATCATAATTTAGATTATGGTTCTATCATTTCATCAAAATTGATTTCAGCGTCAACGTTACTCCCATCTAACTGAATGTCACATTTACAGAAGCAAATTAAGTCAAATGGCTCATATTAAAAAAATGTTGTGCTGTATGAAAAGAAAAGAAAAAGCAAGAAGCTTTTAATTTTCCATGACTAATCTCCAAGAAACGTTTGATATAATAAATTTACTTTGACTACACTCCCAAATACATAGCCTTAAACAGTTTGTTGTTAATGTTCAAACAGTGAGATGAGCAGAAAAAAGAAAAACGGTAAGACATTTTAAAAGTTAAATTTCAAAGTGGGATTTAATCTGGTATTATGAGTTATTTTAGTAAATGATCTTATTCTGCGAACAGACTGGGATACTGACTTTGTATGACAGATAACTTGTCAGTTACGGATTATGATTTGTCATAATCATTAACTTTTAAAGCTGAGTGGCAGTACTACTGATTTTGGAGAGGACCCAGGTCAAAAGAGACTCGTGATTTGTAGGGGTGTAACGGTACGCTAAAATCACATTTCAGTTCAGTTCAGTTTCAAGGAGTGCTCAGTTCGGTTAATTTTCAGTACAAAAAAGGCCAAAATAAAGACTTACAAAATGTTTATTTTTAAAATATGCCAAGTAAACAATACGTTTGTATAAAAGTAAATAAAAGCGACCCATTTGGATGATGTTTTTAATAAACAGCACTCTTTACAATAAATAAACTATACTAACAATAATAAAAATCTTAATAAATACAATAACAGTCAGAACCCGAACAATATGCAGCAACAGACCGTTTACAATCTAACTAATAAAGTTTTAAGTTTTTGGCCAAAAAGACCAACTTGTCCGCATTTTCTGCCAAAAGCACAGATCTAGTTGCAGTGAACATCTCCAGCGGTGGAGAAAATCCTCTCACTAGCAACAGCTAGCAGGAATAAAGAGGTAGCACTTTGTTACTTTTGCAGTGTAGCTGTATTTGGCCTCATTGTCTTTCCACCAAAGAAGAATCAGCTTCAAGGGAAGGGCACCCTGAAACTCTGTACTCACAACTACTTCTTGGACCTGCTGCAGAAAGAAGTTACTACTTCCCACCTGTCCCTGGAAAAGTTCAAATAGTTCAGTCATCACAGACTTCTCAGCTGGAGGTGATCTGGTGAATGATTTCCCTGAAGAGGAACTTAATGACATCCTCAGACAGCAAACAACACAGAGGTAAAAAAAAAAAAGGACTTAATAAGATGATAATTTTAAATTAAAAAAGTTAATTAGATCATAATAATAAAATAATACCTCTTCTTGAATGGTCATCATTTCTGTTATATTCTCTCTCGTTGGACGTGTGCTAATTTAAGCAGGGGAACCTTCTGTGCCATGCATGATTTTAAACTATGACATCTTAGTGTATTACCCACAGTAATCTTGGAAACAGTGGTGCCAGCTCTCTTCAGGTCATTGACCAGTTCCTCCCATGTAGTTCTGGACTGATTCCTCACCTTTCTTAGGATCAATGATACGCCACGAGGTGAGATCTTGCATGAAGCCCCAGTCCGACGGAGATTGACAGTCATGTTTAGCTTCTTCCATTTTCTAATATTTGCTCCAACAGTTGATCTTGTTTCACCAAGCTGCTCTGCAATTGCCCCGCAGCTCTTTCCAGCCTTGTGGAGGTCTACAATTTAGTCTCTGGTGTCTTTGGGCAGAGCTTTGGTCTTAGCCATGTTAGCAGTTGGAGTCTTACTGATTGTGTTGGGTGGACAAGTGTCTTTATGCAGCTAACAACCTCAAACAGGTGCTTCTAATTTAGAATAATAAGTGGAGTGGAGGTGGACTTTTTAGAGACGGACTAACAGGTCTTTGAGGGCCAGAACTGTTGCTGATTGGCAGGTGTTCAAATACTTATTTACAGAAGTAACATACAAACAAATTATTAAAAAATCATACATTGTGATTTCCGGATTTTTTTTATTTTTTATTTTATTATGTCTCTCACAGTGGACATGCACCTAAGATGAAAATTTCAGACCCCTCCATGATTTCTAAGTGGGAGAACTTGCAAAGTCGCAGGGTGTTCAAATACTTATTTTCCTCACTGTAGATCCAGAGCTTTAAAAACTCCTACATCTTGTGTGTTGTTGCTTTGGATAGCTCTGAATTACCTGATAAAGATTGTTTAAACGCTGCTGTTATCGGTCTTTGCACCAACCAAGCTGCTAATCTGTAGAAGAGACGTTCACATCCGGATGATGTGGTTTCAAGCGCGTTAACAAGTTAGACGTGTTGCCTGCTGCAGATCCAATCTTCATGAAACATCGACACATGGCTTTGGATTTGTTCACTTGTCTTTTAACAAGAAAGCCATAATGTTCCCAAACAGAAGACAGCAACGAGATGCTAGGCCGCTAATGCTACACGTTCTGCAAGACTATGCAACAATAAATAGCGTCGTACTGAAACACGCTTAGGAACTTTTGTTCCGCGGCACATAATCTCTTGTTAATAAAATTTAATGAGTGAAAAATGGTACGCACGTGGAGCAAACCAAACATGCTGTATGTAGTATGACATATGCAGGATATATTCATACATTTCGCGAGTTCTTCATTTTTCTGACTGTGTAAATGTCGTGCATTGAGTTTAACAGAAAAGTAACGAGAGACGTTATTTAACTTTGACCCATCAAAAATGAATGCGGTCATTTATTTGCAGAATCAAAGTTTAACATCAAACATTTACATTAATTTGGCAAAATATGAAAACAATAACATGGCTAGTTTCACAGAAAGTTGGACAATACGGCGATTTTCCTCACTTTTCAGCAGAAACAGCAGACATCAATCACACGGCGGTGATTGAGAACTTTGCTCCAGACATTTCTAAAAATATCTGTGATGATTTTAGGAGAAAGGAGAGTTTAAGATGGAAAATGGAGATTTATCTTACAGAGAAATGTGGGAGGGAATTTATCTGTTTGACCAGAAACGTGCACGCTCCTTCAGTTCTCAGCTTGGTCACGGTACGCTTGGTCGAAGTAGAACTTTTACCTGGTTGATGATAGTTCAGCGTCGGTATAGAATCCTTCCTTTGACTCTTTCAGCGTCTCCGTTGAGAACAGCTAAAATACTTCGAGAGTCGTGCGAGGTTATCCAAACAGAAGTTATAATTCCCAAAATCGTCCCTGCATTCTGGATTCCAATAGAAGCATTCTGGACGCCTGCGTTAGCATCCAAGAACTCTGAACTCTTTAACTCTCTTCAGAGAGTTAAAGTCTGGAACTCTTCTCCAGGAAAAACTTTCAAGCTCTGAAAACTCCCATGTTGAACTCAATCTCTGAGCGCACCAGCACTAGTTGAACTGGGAAGTTGCCACATTTAAATGGGTCGGCTTCCGGTTCATTTGAGAGCTTTCTAATTGGTCGATAGACCAGAACAGAGGTGTGGTTTGTGATGTAAGGTGTTATCAAAGTCAAGGACAGAGATTAAGTTTGTTTAAAACAGACAGAAAGATTATTGGAGAAAACCAGACTTCGTGGAGTCAAACTCTCCTGTATCTTCTGTAAAAGTTAAACATGACATTTCTTTTTCAGTAAACTTTTAGTTGACCGAAACTTGAACTTTAACACACACTTACAAAACTTGCTCATTGAAGACAGAAAAATCAAGAAATGCATATTAACCTGATTTCTTCTTAGAATGAGGAATAAAAATCATTACTTACTGTTTATGTAAATAAAAATGAGTAGTTCTCTTCAACCTGTAAACATTGAGTGAACTAACACAATTTGATTATCAAACATTTGTAAAATAGTAATGATCATAGAGAATTGTCTTTTCTACTTGATTAATTCAAGAAAGAAAGTCTCCGGATGGGTCAAACTGTATTTCTGGATGCAGATCAATGAAATAACAGTTTCTGTCCATCTGGTCAGATTTGACATCAGAGCAAGTTCACTACATGTACCAAAACTGTTCAATACACCCACGTGTACCGTTGCACCACTAGTGATTTGTACTGCTTATTGTTAGAGAGCTGTGTGTGTACACACTTATGTTTGACACCATGGATTATTTTTTAGGCCACTAATGAAAACAACTAATTTACGTGCTAAATGAGTTTTTATGGTCAGCAAATGCTTAGTGAAGGGATTTTGTACAGAGATGTGCAGACAATGCACATCTCTGTACAACAGGATACTGTTGACTACAATACCCTTATATTGTGGCTGGAGCACTGGGTTGGGATTACAGGTGCATTAGAGTGGTCCCGCTTGTACCCGAATGACAGGTGTTTCTGTGTTAAGGTTGGTAATAATGTCTCTGCTTCAGTGCCTCTTTCCTGCGGTGTCTCTCAGGGCTCAATTCTTGGACACCTTCTGTTCTCACTTCATCTGCTCCCTTTGAGGAAACATGGTCATTCATTTCATTGTTACTGTATGCTGATGATTGTCAGATATATTTGCCCTTTAAACCAAATAGTTCTTGCTCCAGTCACTCTGTTAAAATTTCTTGATGACATTAAGGCATGGATGGCTTCAATTTTTTAAAAAGTTTTAATGATTAGAAGACTGAGGTCATTGTTTTTAGCGCTAACTCTAACGCTGTCTCTGATCCTGTAATCCTGAACTCCCTTCAGCCATATCTTTAGCAGTCTGGTACAAATATCTGGATGGTTTTAGACTCTGACTTTAAGTTCAATAAACAAATCAACTCTGTTCCGCAGAAAAGCTTCTTCTAGTTAAGGCAGATAGCTAAGCTTAAGTCAGTGTTGTCCAGATCTGGCCTTGACAAACTAGTACATGCCTTTATCACAACCCGATTGGACTACTGTAATGCACTCTATGCTGGGGTCAGTCAGGTCTACATTTCCCATCTCCAGTTGGTCCAAAATGCTGCTGCTCCGCTCTTACTGGAACTTGTAGGTTTGAGCATATTTCACCAGTTTAGCCTCCCTTCACTGGCTCCCTGTTCATACCAGCATCGATTTTTTTTATTTTATTTTTTATTCTCCTGCTAGCCCTTAAGTGCATAAATGGCCTTGCACCTCCTTATTTCTCTGAGCTAATGGAATCATATGCTCCTTCTCGGGCCCTGAGATCATATCTGATCAGTTGCTTTTGGCTGTTCCAAAAACACAACTGAAGCTCAGAGGAAATCGGGCTTTTTCAGTCATGGGCCCCAAACTTGGGAACAAACTGCCCCCCAACTTCTCTTCCTGTTTTTAAACCTCTGCTAAAAACTAATCTGTTTGCTCTGGCATTTCACATGGTGTGACTTGATTTAGTATTTTTTGTTCTGTGTTTCTATGCTATTCTTTAAGGTTTAAATTAATTTTTAGTACTTTCATTGGTTTTTTCCCCCCATTAAATTACTCTCATTGATTTTTTTTGTTAAGCACTTTGGTAACGGCTTATGTTTTGAAGGTGCTTTATAAATAAAGTTGACTTGACAAAGAGCTAAATAATTTTTCACCTGTTAGGTTTCACTATAGTTCAGAGACAGATGGACATAACAGACACACAACTCCAATACACACTTCATTGCTGGAGTTTATTTTATCCTTCCTGGCAGAAGTATTCTTGCTTTTATCTGCTGCTGCTTGTTCTTGCAACAAAACACAAATTTCCTTATAATGAATCATGCAATGGTAGCATAAATGTTTAGAAAACAATGTTTCAATGAACTGCTAAGAAATCTTGAGATTCACTTGTATTAAGACAACTGCAGACTTCTTGGTGGTTCTTTGATATCTCACTTGTCAATCTGATAAGAATTAGGTGCCATCTACATTAGTGTGAAATGGGTTTACATCCAAGTAAAATCTACAATTATAAAACATTTTACCAACTTTTAGTGACGTATGTAAAAGTGACTCATCAGCTGAGCTCTATTAAAGGCTTCATTGACGAGTTGTTCACATTTCAATTAGCACGTTGTCTCCAAGTTACAGCAGTTGATTTAAAGTGCCCTGACTTTTTTTCCTAATAGTTATCAAAGACTGTTATTTAAGGGATGTGCTTTGTTTATCAGGAGTGAAGTTATGTGAAGTACTTGTGACAAACTCTGCAGTAAACAGCAGTCTCACATCAGAGATGTAGGGAGGGTTGCCAATTAGACGGGCAGAGCAGAGCAACCTGGAAAAAGCACATTTTTTGTGACATCTAAGACAACTCAAACGACAAAAAGCATGCCGCAATTGGATCAAACGCCATAGAAGGAGGTTGAGGAGGTTTACATCTCATCATTTTTGCACCCATCCAGTACACAGAAGGTTACCACAATCCAAACGTGTTTTTTTACACATTGCAAGTGGTTAAATGACACAGTAAAGTTCATGTACTTGCTGACTACGTCTCCTGATTTAAGAACAAAACTCGAGTCTTGGCATCCCCCCCCCCCCCCCCATACCATCAGTTTGCCCTTGAAACAATGCAGCGTAAACAATGCTCATTAGCGTCCTGCTCACCACAGCTGCAATCAGACATACTTGTTATCCCCCAGTTAGGGAGCCAAGAGGGTGAACTGAAAATACCCCTGGTCTGTCTGTCCATGCACATTTTGAGCTTGATAACTTAAAAAATAAGCAAGGTACCAACTTCCATTTTGGTGTGTAGTTTTATCTAAGTGTAAGAAATGTTCCTTTTGAAAACTCTGTTGCCATGTCAAAATCTAAAATTGTCACTGCCATAAAGTCACTGCCATAAAGTGCCCACCCCAATCGTTTGATGAAACTATGCTTTCTAGTTTTTATATTTCTTAAAAGTATAGTGTTCGCAAATAATATGGGTTGCCGAAGATTAATCTATGGTGGCAAAGGCCACCATTGGCTGGCTGGTTCCACCATTGCACCTGGTCATGGATAAAATTGCTGCCTCCACTCCCCATGATCTGTTACTCTGTGCTGCATCTGACATGCAAAAAATATATCTAAAATAAAAATGTTGTACCTACCTAACAACAAAGTCCATGCTCAATAATCCAGGTATACAATCCAACATTTTCAGTCGGGTCATCTGGACAGTTTCTTTCTTTTTTTTTTTTGTGCTGAAACGTTTCGCCTTCGATCCGGAAGGCTTCATCAGTCAAGGAAACACACAACAAAACTGATTCTTCCCCCAACAGCTTACTCCAAAGTGGAACAAACTAGTTCTGCTTGTGATAAGATGGTCTCTTTGGTACGCCCCCTCCTCCATTGCCAGCCCTTTTCCTTGTTGACAGTCTTGTCAACAAGGTATACAATCCAACATTTTTCCGTCAGGTCCAGATGACCTGACTGAAAAATGTTTTGATTGTACTTACCTCTTTTACACAGCTCACATTTGAATATGTTTCACCAGAAACATTAGGAATTACTTTTATTCTCTGTTCTTCCTGTCCAGAAAATCACTTATCTTGAAAATTATAAACATTCACTATTCAAATTCGTCAGTGGTGGGGGCATCAACATAATGCTTGTTGTAGTTATGTTGAGCGCAGCCTCTGCCCAACCACAAGTATCCACCAAAGTTAGGACTTGCTGCACCAGCAATCAGAGCTACCTGGATCAACAGAATCCCCCTTCACAGTCTTCTGCTCTGTACAGTAAAACCCCCACAGACCCTCCATAGATATGCCATCAGATGTCATGCTTTCCATAGCTGGGTTAAATAAAGGACTATCCAAGTAGTCAGATGCACCAGGGTGATGCGTTCCATGATCCAGAGTTGTCCTCACCCTTGCAGCCTTCAGCATCCCTCCCTCCAGAGGCACGCTTACCTTTAGCCACAGGTAGACATGCTCACTGGAGCGCTACAAAGCCTGAGCACCTGCTGCTGTACGCTGCAACAGCAAGAAGCCATAGCTGAAGTCACACATGCCAGAGGCTCCCTTACCGCTGCCATCATTCACATTAAGTGGGCTACTTCTGACCACAAGGAAAAAATACCTGTAAACATAATATCCACAGAGACTTTGCAGCAGGACCCGGAGCAGATGGTGGTTTTGTTCAGAAATACCTCATCCCAGTCTGGGAAAATCAGCTCATTATTAGGACGAAGAAAGGTAACATGCAGTGATGGAATATATCTGAAAAGCTGAATCAATTCATGATTATGCACAGGAGCATGGATGAGTCACACGTAAAATGGTTTTCTGTCAAACTGTGCAGCACAGTAGGAAAGTAATAAAGGTTTAAGGAATCTAGGACTTGTAAGATTCACACTTGCAGAGCAAATTCTTCTTGGATTTATCCAAGCTGGATGTGTTTCATAAAGGAATGCCATCTGTATCTGTTTGTGTGTGTGTGTTTGTGTGTATGAGACAAAGGAAAACATGACTCACTCGTCCCTTGAGCGGAGCCAGAACCCACATATTGATCTGGATGACAAAATGTTTAAATACGACCCATCTATTTTACATTTATCCACCCCTAGTGTTTGTTTATAACATTGAGGGGAAAAATGACAAAGTGATTCTTAAAATGGCTCAATTTTATTAGGGTTTGCTGATTTATCAGATCTAAATGCAAATTGTGAGGAAAAACAAAAAGGTGAAATTTTGCATTTCAGCAAAGGTCAATAAAAATGTCAAATGAATCCAATTTCTGATGGTTCATTTTATTTGAACTTTAAATAAATAGTAAATCAATCTGATTGGAAGTAGTTGACTTAAAAAAACATGCAATCGGCAAAAGGCTTAAAAAAATCTCTGTACTGTAGCAACAAATCAATTCAAACGCATTTCCTGAAATAAAACAAGCCTCATTCACTATAAAGCTGTGCCTTGTATCTTTATTGTTATACAATCCTTAAAGCCTTACGGATTGCGCTAGTTTAAATAAAGTACCAAAGCAGGAACACATATTTAAAATAATTTTTGTCTAAGTGGCGTAGAAAAGCCTTTTGAGCTTCAAAGTGAACTGAAGCCTGAATGTTTGATTTATGACTTAAATTATTTTGTTGGGACAAACTAGAGTGTGTGTTGAACTCTACTGCTTTTCGTGTGGCTGTTACCACAGAGTGAAACCTTGAATACCAATTACAGTTTGGCTATATAGCTGTCATTCAACACAGTAATGACTGCAGCCTCGCTTTACAATAAATCCCAAACCTCCTCATGAAAACTGTGCTTGCTTGTATGATGAATGGCTGCTGATCCTGCCTCTTCAGAGAAGTAGCTTTAAGTTGGACTACCCATCTGAGTAAAAAATAAAATTAGCTCTGTATTCAAAGTAGGGCTGCACAATATATCAAATTTATCACCATATCAGCACACTATCAATACTGCAAAGAAATGCATGGATTGCTGTAACTCATGCTGGTATATTCATATCGCCACTTATTGCTCTGCATGCCAATCATTTATTCAACCTATCCACTCTCACTACACTTCATGTTCAAATGAGATTAGCTGAGATGCTAACACACAGATTGTTGATAGTGTTGATAGAAAATAAAATAGATGAGTAAAAATGTGGGTTTATAGTATTTGTGTTATATACCTTTAAAGTGGATACCAATATAATAAACCTGACACCCAGATTTTTTTTTTTCTTCACTTCTGTCTTTATTTATTTAGATCTTGACAAAACTACCTACAGCAGAAATGGTTGGCAGGTCCATAACTTTTGACACATTTTATTTTAAAGCAGTAGTCGGATCTTTTGAAATGAAGCTCTGTGGCAAAAATCCTGCAACCCAACTTTGGAATAAGCAGAAGAAAATGAATGGATGAACGGAGGTATCTGTGGAAATGGAAATTAAAAAAGCAATACAGTAGTCCCTTGTTTATCGCGGGGGATCCGTACCCTGAAGCCCTGCGATAAGTGAAAAAACGCTAAGTAGGAATAGTAGTACAAGTAGTAGTTTATTTTAGTGTGTGTGTATATATATATATATATATATATATATATATATATATATATATACGTTTTAAACCCTTCCCACACTCTTGCAATATTCTAAACAATGTTTCTAAACTCTATGTCATGTCATGATCTCAGCTCTCTGCCTCTGCTTCTCTCGGCCATGCCCACTTCACAGCAGCAGAGCGGAGATCAGCTGATCAGCTGCAAGAGGGCTCTCTGGAGCTGTGGGCTGCACAAAGGTGCAGCAGGTGCTAAATAACTTAAAATGATTTATTTTAAATATAAATTCCATGCCAGTCGTGCGGCTCCTCCATCAATCAGCCAATTGTGTCATGTTCAAGCTTACTTCGAAAAAATGCAACTGAGCAAGTCCGCGAAAATCGAACCACGAAGTAGCGAGGGACTACTGTATTTTACTTTTTGTACGAAGCTCTAGAACAACCTCAATTTAGAGAATAAAGAAGTTCAAGTCAATTTTATTGTCATTGCATCACATGTGGTACATGAGGTGGAACAAAATTATGTACTCAGGGTCCCAGTTACATCCAACGATAACAAAAATATAAAGTGTAAAAAAAAAAGGTCCATAAGGATCTAAGATACTGTATATGGTAAAGAAATGCCAAACAATATGCTAAAAGATCTAAGATATATGCTAAACACTAATGATGTTAAACAATACGGCGTAACAACAGCAGCCCGAACATGATCTAGTCAACATTTTGACTGGATTGACGAACAAATGTTTAGTCCAGCCCAAAACTAAAGTTGACTGCTACTGTATTAAATCAGCTCCATCTTTCATTCTATCATTTGGGCAGCACAACGTGTGTGTGCACATGCAAAGTGGTTAGCACTGTTGCGATGCAGCAAGAAGGTCCTGGGTTCAATCCCAGATTTGGGCCTGGGGTCGTTTTGTGTGGAGTTTGTATGTTCTCCTCGTGTTTGTGTGGGTTTTCTCCGGGTACTCCGGTTTCCTCCCACAGTCCGGAAACATTCATGTTAGTTGCCTTCAGGTCCAGACTTCCCTTGCAAGAGAGATCTGTGATCTCAGTATGAATTGCCTGGTGAAATAATGGGGAATAATAATGTACATAAATAAAATTTGAGCACGGTTATTTTATAAACTTTTACATTGCTGTCAGTTTGCAGTCGGTCACAACAGGTCTCTCTTGTAATTGAGTTCTCGAGGCTCATTGAGACTAACCTGCATAAATGAAATGAAAACAAAAGTTTTCATTAGTCATTTGCATTGAATTCTGTTTTTATTTGTAAGCTTTAACAGCATCAGCAGATAGATGTAGCACTTCTGATGCAGACTGGCAGTCTTTTTTTTGCTAGAATGTCATGCTAATTTAACAATGATATGCAAAACTGATTGTGATGCAAAGGTTTACAAAATTTTATTGTAATTGTATTAGGGCTGCAACTAACGATTATTTCAATAATCGATTCATTGGCCGATTATATTTTTTGATTGATCGATTAATTGGCAAAATAAGTATTAATTTCCACCCCTTTATTCCAAAATTTTACATTTCACTGGCATAGCAATTTGCACAAAAAACAGGTTATTTGATTATTCTGTTAGTAAAATATTGAATAATAAAAAATAAGTTAGTTAAAAAAATAAATGTACACAAAAATATATACAAATGTGTCTTTATACCTGCACAATATGTAGCTACTTTGTAAAATGTGTCCTTGAGGGAAGAGTGTAACCTGGATTAAAAGTGTGGATCATTGTAGTGAAGCCTTCGTCTTCAGAATCAGAATAAACTTTATTGGCATTGCACCGAGATACAACGTGAATATGTACGTACAGTCGTCCGAAAGATGGGCGGAGTGCACAAAACTGCGGCTATAAATAGCGCGGCCCTCTTATTCTTATTCAAAATAATATTTGGCTTAGATGAGAAAAGGGAAGAAAACATGAGGAGAGACGGTATAAAAAAAAGATCTCTCACGCCGTGTCCTAGACAAGGCACAATTTGAGGCATCATAAAAACCTACCACAGCAAAGCAACATAAACAGACATTATACATTTACATATAGGCCGGTGAAGACATTGAATTTTTAAGGGAAAGTCGTAGCATAGTCCAGATTATTCCCACCATTCATGGGTGCTGCCAGAAAGTTCACAGTCCTGATAACAGCCTGCTCCAGCTCCCTGCTGCAGCTCCCCAAATTCAATCGGAGTGCTGTCGAGTTTCGACACACAAATTTATAGACAATCCAGAATTCACCAGCCAAACAGCAAAAAAAACCCAGTTGTCATCATGAATCCAATTTGTTTCCATCGAGGTAAGAGGGTCCTCCGTATGCCCTGATTCCTGTCGGGAGAAGTTGATCAACTTCAACCATCGACAGATGCCTCATGTCAGTGAAGATCATTTAAGGATGTTTTCAGTGAAGATAGCTGCTGCTGTGGTGTCCATGATGTCTTTCCATCATGAAGGCTGTCATTGTTTGTTGTTGTTTTCTGGAATCAGAGAGTAAATATGTATTATATCGTAATTTACAGCAACTCAAGAAATGCCCTGTTTCACTTACACTGTTAGGTTCAGGCAAAAGTAGCTCAAAGAGCAATTAAACACGCACACACACACACACACACACACATATAAAATACTTAATTACACACATTTGAGTAGATGTAATAAATTATTTTAATTCCTGTTTAAATGCAATTCATCCTGCCATACCTGCAGTGTCTTCAGACTGCCAGCAAATTAAAAGTTGAAGCTTAATCAGTAAATTATTATCTTTGTGTTAGATTTATTTATAAATCACATTTAAACACTGCTTGTACCAATTAAATTAAATAAAAAGTAACACACGTTCTCTATCACCATCATTAATCGGCAAACAAGCAGCAGCTTCAGCTACCAGAGAGACTGACGTGACGTTTTCTCACTTGGAAACAGAACAAATGTAGAATATTGTGGAGACTCACCTGCCAACACATGAGTTGGGAGTGAGACATGTTGTATCAGCTGTTCAGCTCCTTCATCCTCCTCGTAACTCCGACATGTTTACGTTTATCTCCGTGGTTCTCCCGTGTCATCACTTTTCAAAGCTGCATGTTTCAGTTTTTATCTTTGTGAAGAGCTCCCACACTTTGGAGGACTTGGGTGGAACAGTTTTCGCTGCGTCGGTCATTTGTAAAATTTATTTAATTTCCCTTGAAGACACCTCCTCTGCTCTGCTTCCACCTCCTCCTTGCTCTGTTCAACTCACGCTGCAGAGTTTTATATATATATATATTTTTTTTACTTTATTCAGCCAGCATTGACAATGAACTGCAGGTGAACAAAACGGCTCAGTAGCTCCGTGAAATACGTATTATCGCGCGACACAACAAATCGATAATGAAATTTGTTGGCAACAATTTTAATCATAGATTTTAATCGATTTGTTGTTGCATCCCTAAATTGTATGAACATGTTTGAGGTTATAATAGTTTTAGGATGGTAAAAATTCACTTTGAACTTGACCCACTTGAACTAGTTGTTAGTTTACCAAGTCAGTAAGCACTAAACTGTATTTCTCCAAACTGAGACTTGTTCATAATCTTTCCATACATTTAAGAACTATTCCTTTAGGATAAAACTTTTTCAGCTTTTAACAATCTGTACATAATGAAAACAGCCACGTGCCATAATTTTCCTTGTGTTGGACTGGTCATTTTTCATTCACATTTATCTCCATTATTCTTTTCAGTAGTATTTTAATATCTCCACCTTGAAAGATAAACAAAACAAAAAAAAAACAACAAGAGTACTGCGTACGGCACATTGTACACCCACTGACAAACCATTGTGTAGCGATGGCCTGGACAAGCAAATACCTTGTATAACATTTGACCTTGATTTGTGACCTTGAAGCTGGGTAGAAGTGTACACAACATTCCATCTAGTGATGATGCATAAGTGTATGAAGTTTCATTAAAATATCAAGAGACAAGAGAAAGTTTAAGAATGTACTTTAATACTTTCACCTTTCCATGGGCGTATAATAAATTGGTCCATTAAATAAATGATTAATGGTTGGTGAACATAAACAGTGCTAAATTCAATGTGGTCAAAGGTATACTTCATCATAAAATAAGCTGTATAAGCTAGTTTTCAGTCCTTTAGACATTTTCCTCAGAAGTACGGGGCTTTGTAAACACATTTTATGTTGAAATGTTTTAAGAGATTACAAAACTTATCAGGATTTATTGTCCATTACCCATGACGCATGCAATGCTGTGGGCGGCACGGTGTAGCAGTTGGTAGAGCTGTTGCTCCTCAGTGAGAAGGTCGCTAGATCAAATCCTGGCCCAGGGACTTTTCTGGGTGGAGTTTGCATGTTCTCTCCGTGCATGTGTGGGTTTTCTCTGGGTACTTCAGTTTCCTCCCACACACCAAAAACATGCATGTTGGTCTGATTTGGTAACTCTAAATTGTCTCTAGGTGTGAGTGAGAGAGTGAATGGTTGTTTGTTAGTCTCTGTGTCCCTGTGATGGACTGGAGACCTGTCCAAGGTGTCCCCCACCTCTCCCGCAGTGACTGCTGGATATGGGCACCAGTGACCCCCGCGACCCAAAAAGGAAGTAAAGGTAATGGATGGATGGATGCAGTGCTGTACCTTCTTGACTTCTTGAGGCTATTGAGAACATTTCATAGAATATCCTAAGTTAGTCTGCTTTACAGTAATTTTAATACCAATTTTAAGGTTTAATGCCAGACTCTTAAATAGTTATGTTGAGACAAATAGATATTTCTGTCTGGAAAGCTCTTTCAGCTGGTGTGCTGGTTGAATAAGAGAACATCTGACATGTTTTTGCACAAGCCATCTTTGTTAGAGTGCTGATGAAAAGTGGCATAAATGGAGCGTTTGATTGATGACCGTGACATCGAAGGACCAATGGAGAATAAACAATTCATCTCATGCTCTTGCACTGGCGCGTCTGAAATCGCAGTAAAAACTCAACTCAAGACTCGAAGGACAAAACAAAGTCTGATGGATATTTGCCCCACGCTCTCCATTTATTCTTTACCCAGTTTCACTAATGTCTTTGAATGTGTCGTTACATTGAAATATTAATGCTGTTACATTTTTGGTGCTCACTTTGTGACCTAAACATATGTGATTTAAGTCACAAAAATTAAATGGTGGTGGGGTTGAGTTTAAGTTTAAATTTGTGGAGCAATTAATTTTCAACTCTTCAGCTTTTTAAAATAACTACTGTAGGTTGTAGATGACAATCAGCCCTTCACCAGTCAGTAAAAGTGACAGTAGTATAACAGCCAGGATGCCCACTGAGACCTTGAACATGACAAATAAATTTCCCCTACAGTCAATTTAATCAACACATTTATTAGTAAGATGTTTTGAACATTGCTGGAAACTCAAAGCTACTATGGATGGTTCAGCTCATTAAGAAAAACTAGACACTGTGAAAGTTTAAGTAGCTGTGCTGTTCCTGCTTCTGGGATCATCTTAAGATGTCTTGTTAGCAATATATTTTATAGAATATAAAACAGCAAATGAAAAGAAATGTACTTTACTGTACAGGGGGATTCAATTTTCGTAGTTTATTGCTTTCTGACTTGGTCCTTCATCGGTCCTTTGGGGTAAAAATCTGATGGAGTGGTGACTTCGTCTCAATCAGAGGACTACAAACGATTCTGTTGATAGATGGGGCTGAGATTCAGACTGTATGATAACCTTGAGTGGAAAAAAATGGTTTTAATAAATTGAAAACAGTTTATACCCAACTATATTAGAGCATTTTTCTTCAAACAGAAATGCAACTACTTTTACTAAAGCTGTTTTTACAGCCGTAAAAGTACTATAGTTGTTTATTTATAGTTAAATTTTAATGCATAGATATACATAGATACATACAACATGAGAGAGAACACAGTCACTTTTTTAAAACCTTCATATTTTGAATGTCAACATTGAAATCCCATTTTAAATCAAAAGCCATTAAATTAAATTTAAAAATCAAAGTAGACTAAAATATCACAACATGCAGTTTTTTTTTTTGTTTTTTTTTAATGAATCAAGCAGCTTGTTCCGGAGTTGATTGCGGGGGCAACAGCTTGAGCAAGGCAGTCCAGACATCTTTCACAGCCAGCTCTTCTCTGAGGACTCCAAGGTGCTCCCAGACCAGCCGAGTCTCTCCAGCATGTTCTGGGTCTCCTCCCAGTTGGACTTGTCCTGAAAACCTCCCTAGGAAGGCGTCTAGGGGACATCCTTACCAGTTACCTCACCTTGCAGAGAAAACCTGTATCAACCGCTTGTATATGCTATCTCATTTTTATAGTCACTGCATAGTTTGTGACCATAGGTTTATTGATATTTATTGAAGTTTTATTTATAAAATAAATGTACTTAATGTAAAAATGTTATTTTCTGTTTTCTTGTTCCTTGCAACACTGTAAGCTTGACAGGCTGATGTTAGCAAGTTTTTTTTTTTTTTTTTTTTTTAAGCTGAGCTTTTACTAGGTTTTTTACATTTGTTTTCAAAATGGTATTAACCACGTAGAGAAATCTAAGTTAAGTCAGGTCCTTTGGATGTAAAAAAAGAATCTGTCCAGAGGACATGACTTAACTATGTTTTGATTTTTCTACCTGGATTATTGAGCATGCATCAGGTCATATACAGGTCCTTCTAAAAAAAATAGCATATTGTGATAAAAGGTAATTATTTTCCATAATGTAATGATAAAAATGAAACTTTCATATATTTCAGATTCATTGCACACCAACTGAAATATTTCAGGTCTTTAATTGTTTTAATACTGATGATTATGTCATACAGCTCATGAAAACCCAAAATGCCTGTCTCAAAAAATTAGCATATCATGAAAAGGTTCTCTAAACAAGCTATTAACCTAACCATCTGAATCAACGACGTAACTCTAAACACCTGCAAAAGATTCCTAAGGCTTTTAAAAACTCCCAGCCTTGTTCATTACTCAAAACCGCAATCATGGGTAAGACTGCCGACCTGACTGCTGTCCAGAAGGCCATCATTGACACACTCAAGCAAGAGGGTAAGACACAGAAAGAAATTGCTGAATGAATAGGCTGTTCCCAGAGTGCTGTATCAAGGCACTCTGTGGGAAGAGATAGACACATCACCCGCAGTCTGTGGGAAGGGAAAAGTGTGGCAGAAAACGCTGCACAACGAGAAGAGGTGACCGGACCCTGAGGAGGATTGTGGAGAAGGGCCGATTCCAGACCTTGGGGGACCTGCGGAAGCAGTGGACTGAGTCTGGAGTAGAAACATCCAGAGCCACCGTGCACAGGTGTGTGCAGGAAATGGGCTACAGGTGCCACATTCCCCCAGTCAAGCCACTCTTGAACAAGAGACTGCGTCAGAAGCATCTCGCCTGGGACTGCTGCTGAGTGGTCCAAAGTTATGTTCTCTGATTACAGTAAATTTTGCATTTCCTTCGGAAATCAAGGTCCCAGAGTCTGGAGGAAGAGAGGAGACACAGAATTCACATTGCTTGAGGTCCAGTGTCAAGTTTCCATAGTCACTGGGGTGCCATGTCATCTGCTGGTGTTGGTCCACTGTGTTTTATCAAGGGCAGGGTCAATGCGGCTAGCTATCAGGAGATTTTGGAGCACTTAATGCTTCCATCTGCTGAAAAGCTTTATGGAGATGAAGTTTTCATTTTTCAGCACGTTCTGGCACCTGCTCACAGTGCCAAAACCACTGGTAAATGGTTTACTGACCATGGTATTACTGTGCTCAATTGGCCTGCCAACTCTCCTGACCTGAACCCCATAGAGAACCTGTGGGATATTGTGAAGAGAAAGTTGAGAGACGCAAGACCCAACACTCTGGATGAGCTTAAGGCCACTATCGAAGCATCCTGGGCCTCCATAACCCCTCAGCAGTGCCACAGGCTGATTGCCTCCATGCCACGCCGCATTGAAGCAGTCATTCATGCAAAAGGATTCCCGACCAAGTATTGAGTGCATAACTGAACATGATTATTTGAAGGTTGGCGTTTTTTGTATTAAAAACACTTGTCTTTCATTGGTAGGATGAAATATGCTAATTTTTTGGGACAGGCATTTTGGGTTTTCATGAGCTGTATGCCATAATCATCAGTATTAAAACAATTAAAGACCTGAAATATTTCAGTTGGTGTGCAATGAATCTGAAATATATGAAAGTTTCATTTTTATCATTACATTATGGAAAATAATGACCTTTATCACAATATGCTTATTTTTTGAGAAGGACCTGTAGAGGAATACTTGGTATACAGCTGTTAGCCAAGTCTGAAAGTCTGTGTTTTTGCTACTGAAAACGTTTTCAAGCTAGTCTCTTTAGGGAGAGGGAAAGTTTGGAAAAATTCTCTAGGCCATCCAACACAGCTGACAAGTAGGCAATGGGGGAGGAAAAAAAGCACAATGTCTCTCACAAATCATTTAAAATAAATTTAAAGTTTGATATTAGGAGAGAACATAGACTCAGTCTATAAATACTGGACATTTTTAAAAAACAGGTTTTCTGTTGTCTCCACTCCTAATGTACACAAAAGGAGTTTGTTTGTTTATATGCAGAGGATGGGTCTTAAAGCCTGTACTGGAATTAACCGTGAAAATCTGGTCCAAGTTGTCTCCAACTCCCTAGATCCGAGCCAAGATCTTGAAATTAAAAGGCCTGACATACGCTATCTGAAGTGCTTCTCTTATTGTCGTAATAGCGTGACAAAAATTAAGTCATTTTGTTCACAGAGCAGTTTCCCCTGCTACTTCTCGATATTAGGCTTTGGCTGAACTTTTTTCTCACATGCTTATGCTCCAAGTATTGTGTGATTGGTCAGAAGTTTGTTGGTGTGTTAGTCAATGTCAATATGTGCTCAGACATTCAACTGCATGACTAAACACTAAATTAGTCAAATGGTCAAAAACTCCTGGGTGGAGATCATGCAGACACCGTTCATGGAGGCATCTGCTGAAAAGTGTGGCGCTCTACATGATAGATTTGTGGCCAATTGGTGAATGCAAAGATGGAGTGGAGACTGCTGGGAAGCAACCCATGCGTAGACCTGTCGCAATAAACAGTAAATCAATCGCATGATAAATGAAAATGATCAACCTCATTTTCATTTATCGGCTTTATTTATTTATTTATTTTTTCCTCACTGGCTCTCTAACGAGGTGGACGCATTTCTCCCCGCTCCCTGTTCTCCTCCTCCTTTTTTGCTCTCCGTCTGTGTATTGGAGCAGCTCCTATTTTTACACATCTTCCGAAATGAAAACTACTGTTTTGGATCTGACCAACTGGACTTTCAGTGCAAATTACAACATCTTTTCAGCAAAGTGACAGGGTCCTGGAGAACCCTCCCTTGCTCGGATAAGACACATGTAGCTGGATATATCTCTGGGGGTGATGTGTCTATCTCTGCTATTGAATGAGGATGCTGGAATTTCATATAATTGGCTTTATGATAACAGGCTTCCTGTTTTTGGAATAGTCTGGATCCTGGTTTATCAACATACAAAGAAGACGGTCGCAGCTAATTTGGCCCTCGTCAGGCTGCTGCCTATGTGAAGGTTTGATTTGTGCTTGGAGGACTAAAAATCAGCTGATTTACAAGTGAAATCATAAATTGGAAGTGATTTGAATTGCAGGCCACCTACGGCTTTGGAACTCATCAACATGGAAACGACCTTGAAGAGGCTCGTAAGCATGGACCAGCAGAATGCAACCTAATCTGGCAATTTTGGATCTTGGAAGCATCAGTACAGACTCGAGGCTGATGAGGAAAAAAAACATAGTCTGCCTGAATAAGTCAACAATTTTGGTTATCTGAATGTGACTCCCCGGTTGACCTCGATACAGGACGACTTATCAATTTCTCCTGGGAAATGTGTAAACCAAGGAAAAGCTTTGTCTATCGCAACATCACCCCCCCACCCCACACACACACACACACACACACACCTTTCTGTGAAGGCTTATCATAACTGTCTCGGTTGACCATCATCTTATCAGGACAATGGGCAATCTGTTAGTACTTCATGAACCACCTTGTTGTAAATGCATATGTAACGTGTTCATAAATGTGCTTGCTGGCAGAAGTTTTTTTTTTTAATGTCTTAAATCGTGTCCTATTAGGACAAGGTGTGAAGAGATCTTTTTTTGTAATGCCACTATCCTCTCCTAATGGCTTTTCCCCTTTTTCTATCAAGACAAATGTATTCTGAAAAGAATAAGAAGGCTGCGCTTTATAGCAGCAGCTCCGTGCTCTCAGCCCATCTTTTGGACAACTTTGTTGTCGTTGTCGTCGTCTTCTTCTTCTTCTTTCGGCTTTTCCCTCTTCAGGGGTTGCCACAGCGAGTCATCCTCCTCCACCTCACTCTGTCCTCTGCATCCTCTGTCCTCACTCCAACTACCTTCATGTCTTCTCTAACTACATCCATGTATCTCATCTTTGTCTTTTCCTGGCAGCTGCATTTCTAACATCCTTCTACCAATATACCCACTGTCCCTCCTCTTGACATGTCCAAACCATCTCAGTCTGGCCTCTCTAACCTTATCTCCCAGTTGTTCAACCTGTGCTGTACCTCTAATGATCTCATTCCTAATCTTATCCAGCCTTGTCACTCCTAAGGAGAACCTTAGCATCTTCATTTCTGCCACTTTCAGTTCTTTCTCCTGTCTTTTTGACAGTGCCACTGTCTCCAGACCATACAATATAGCTGGTCTCACCACTGCCTTGTAAACTTTTCCTTTGATCTTTGCTGACACTTTTTTTTTCACCAATCACTCCTGAAACTTTTCTCCATCCACTCCATCCTGCCTGGACTCTATTATTCACTTCTTTACCACATTCCCCGTTTTCCTGGACAGTGGGCCCCAAGTACTTTTTCATTCAACATTTATTTAGACAGGTATATCCCATGGAGCCTCAAGGACTCATTTGCAAGAGAGACCTGATTAAAGTCCTTGAAATCCTGCACTTTTGTGACCTCTGCTCTTGTAGCCTCACTGTTCCACTGGCCTCCCTCTCATTCACAAACATACTCTGTCTTACTACGGCTGACTTTCATTCCTCTTCTTTCAGTGCATACTGCCACCTCTCCAAGTTCTCTTCCAGCTGTTCCCACCACAGATCACAATGTCATCTGCAAACATCATTGTCCATGTTCTTGTTCTTGCCTGACCTCATCTGTTAGTCGGTCCATCATCAAAGCAAACGAGAAGGGGCTCAAAGCGGATCCTTGATGCAATCCCACCTCCACCTTGAAGCTATCTGTCACTCATCATCTTTTAGACGGCTGTATATACATATTCTCCTTGTATCTTGGTGATCAGTTCCTCCAAATCCGAGGCCATGGTCTTGAGCCAGAAAAGGGTAGAGTGCCCTCTCCGGGTCAGGGAGGAGGTCCTGCCCCAAGTGGAGGAGTTCAAGTATCTTGGGGTCTTGTTCACGAATGAGGGAAAAATGGAGCGTGAGATCGATAGGCGGATAGGTGCAGCATCTGCAGTGAAGCGGGCACTGTACAGGTCTGTCGTGGTGAAGAGAGAGCTGAGTCAAAAGGCGAAGCTCTCAATTTACCGATCGATCTACGTTCCTACCCTACCCTCAGCACTGGCTCTCCTCAGGGATGTGTGTTGAGCCCCCTCCTGTTTACTCTGCTCACGTATGATTGTGCAGCTACCCATCCAGGCTGTCACATTGTAAAGATTGCAGATGATACAGCGGTGGTGGGATGCATCACAAACAATGATGAGTCCAGCTACAGGCAAGAGGTGGAACACCTGGAGAGCTGGTGCAGAGAGAATAACCTTCACATCAATGTGAAGAAGACAAAGGAGATGATTGTGGACTTCAGAAGGAACAAAAACACCTACACCCCCCTGAACATAAGAGGATATGCGGTGGAAGTGGTCTCCAGCTACAAGTACTTGGGTGTACACATGAATGACAACCTCAGCTGGAGCAACAACACCACCAGCCTGATCAAGAAAGCTCATCAGAGACTCTACTTCCTCAGACGGCTGAGGCGAGCTGGTCTGGGAAGCTCAGTCCTCACCTCCTTCTACAGGTGTGCAGTGGAGAGCATCCTGTGCTCAAGCATCAATGTGTGGCATGGAGGCTGCACAGCTGCAGAAAGAAAAGCTTTGCAGAGAGTGGTGAAGGCTGCACAGAAATCTGTTGGAATCAGCCTCCCCACCATCACAGACATCTACACCTCCAGATGCAGGAAGAGGGCCACCTGCATCATGAAGGACCCAACTCACCCAGCACACACACTTTTTGCCCCACTCCCCTCAGGAAGGAGGTTAAGGAGCATTAAGTGTAGAACCACTAGACTGAGGAACAGCTTCTACCCTGAGGCTGTTAGACTCATGAATCTCAAACTAGAATAATCACTGTGAAAAACCATATCATGTTGCTGCTGATCTGTTTCAATGTTGATGTGTTCATGCGTGCACATCTGCTCACAGACTCATGTTCATGTTTGTGCTGATGTTCAATGTTTTATGTTATGAGTGCTTAGTGTATATTTAGTTGATGTTTTTCTTAGTTCATATCTTTGATGTTATTACTGTTTTTCTTATACATTTTATTGTTGGATGTAACTGGGACCCTGTGTACATAAATTCGCTCCACCACATGTACCACATGAGGTGCGAATGACAATAAAGAATCTCTGACTCTGATCTATGGTCATGAGCTTTGGGTTGTGACCGAAAGAACGAGATCTCGGATACAAGCGGCTGAAATGAGTTTTCTCCACAGGGTGTCTGGGCTCTCCCTTAGAGATGGGGTGAGAAGCTCGATCATCCGGGAGGGACTCAGAGTAGAGCCGCTGCTTCTCCACGTCGAGAGGAGCCAGTTGAGGTGGCTCGGGCATCTGTTTAGGATGCCTCCTGGACACCTCCCTGGTGAGGTGTTCCAGACACGTCCCACCGGGAGGAGACCCAGAGGAAGGACATTGGAGGGACTATGTTTCTCAGCAGGCCTGGGAACGCCTCGGGATTCCCCCGGAGGAGCTGGACCAAGTGGCTGGGGAGAGGGAAGTCTGGGCCCCCCTACTTAGGCTTCTACCCCCACGACCCAACCCTGGATAAGCGGAAGAAAATGGATGGATGGATGGATGGATGGATATCTTGGTGCAATGATAATAAAACTTATTCTTATTCTGATTGTCTCTTCATGTCTCTCTCTTTCTACTGAAGACACTGGATGACAAAAAGCTCAATTCTGGTGCTCTTCACTGACTCCTCCCTTTCTCCTTTCTCTTTAAAATCCATTTTAACGGTCCAAAATTGTGTTTTTGGATCGTTAAAAGCAGCTAAACTGAGAGGCTAAGCTATGAGCTAAGCTAATAGGCCAACCTTGGGGGATAAAAACCTACGTCTTGTCAAAGCTCCAGAATTCATGGTTGAAACACGTGCCTTCGTCTAAAAAGTTGGTTTTCTCTGCAAAAAGAAACTGATAACTTGTTTACTGATTTTTTTTAATTTTTATTAAACGCTTTTTGTGAAAAAATGCTATGCTAAAGAGCTCAAACCACACCGGGCATCCGTCAATTTGAGACCCGAAAAATAGGAACGAGAGACGGCCCATGTTGCGTCAAGGGCCTCCCTCCCATTTTTCTTAATGACACGCTGCTCGCTCCCTCACTATCCATCCTTCGGTTCAAACTGTCTTATACTGCCATCAAGTGGTCGCAAAAAAGTACTACACACAAAACAAATTAACCAACATTTCTTCTTAAATTTGACAATAATTACTAATTATTGTCAAATTTCAAAATGTTATTGTTTATCGCAATAATTTCTGAGACAGTCGCCCAGCAAAATTTGTTATTGTGACAGGCCTACCCGTGCAGTGACGTATACTTCAGTGGGAGGGGTTCCCCAGGAGATCTATGCCTGTGTCTCATGGATTATGAAAGGTGTGTGTGAAAACAAATGTTCCTCAACCACATGACCACACGTCGACTGTTCGGCTTCGGGTGGAGTATGTCGGGCCCTTAAGTCTTCGCTTTAGCCAAGCTATGAATGTTCTTTAAATCTCAAGTGATGTTGCTAATGTAGACATTCTCACCACCTAGTGGCTTGGCAGGTGCATTTTCTTAAAATAATGTGGACAAAATAAATCTTATCAGTTTAACAGAGATTATCTGGCATAGTGTAGTTTTACAATCATAGTTAGTACCTTCAAACTTGCAAGGGCTTGTCTAAGTGAGCATCAGTCTTTGTTTAAAAATGTATTTTAATCCAAAGATAGTCCTCCCTATTTTTTACAATTTGACACAATAATTGATATAAAAATTTCCCCTGAATTTGTGTCACAAAAGTGAGCTGAACTGTGCAACTCTGAGAGCAATAAGATTGAGAAAATTAATCGAGCAAGCAGCCAGGAGGTTAATCATAAAACAATTACTGTCCTGTAAACGAGAGGAACATGCTGTTACATGAATAATGCAGAGACCCCCCCAGGACCATTAGTGGGGCACATTGCCTCTGATGCCATTCTTCAGGTGATCATTTAAAAGAAAAAAAAAAAAAAAAAAAAAAAAAAAAAAAACCTCTGGCTTGACTTTGACAATGCATGGGGGAGCACAAATCTTCACCACCATTGTTTATTTGCTCCATTGCTTTCTACCATTTCTCACTGTGCAGCCAGTCTGTCTCAGTTTATACATTCTTCTCTGGTGAAGGCATTGCGTATTGTATCCATCACATGCTTTGCTAGGTCACATTCATTTGTATTTCATTTTGCTCTGACCGCAGAAGGTATCTTTGCTGACCAGCACAACAACTGAGATGTGTCAACACCTCTGAAGCAATTGGCTAAACATGTCGAGCTGCACTTTGTGCTGAAACATCAATACGGCCTCTGTGGGAGCCTGAGAATCTCTGCGTCTGTGCAATGTAGCGTTTAATCTAATTTCATCATTCCTAAGATTTATTTATTTTTTTCCCCTGAAATGAACTCTTCTCCGCTGCAGTGTCTGATAATGAACTGTTAATGGAAAGTCAAGGAAATCTTTACTGGAGACGCAGAAACAAACACTGATGTTGCCAGAAACCACCGTTATATTTCTTAGGCTAACAAAAGGCTAAATGTTTGTGATTGGATTTAAATGTTGCTGAAAATGGAGAGAAAAGAGCAGCGCTATGAAAAGGGTACTTGTAAACATGGTTTGTATTGCGCTCTACATCACAGGTTCTGACCAAAGCCTCTTCCACCTAATAGAGAGCAGCTATTAGTGCTGGGCTGTGTGACCCAGTCAGACTGCACCACAAACTCTTCTTTTCCCTTTTTAGTCCTCCCCCCTCTTCTGATTGTCAGCCAGCGTGGTTACCCCCACTTACAGGGTGCCCGACTTTGTTCCAGCTGAAACCATAATCCGTTGAAGAAATGCAGAATTGGTCCCGGTCTGAACTCGGATATTAATTTCTCCCCTCATGTGGGGCTCTGCTCCACCGACCATGCAGAGCCATCAGCTTTGAAGGAATCTTGTCCTCTTAAGCCGAAGACACTTGCTTTGTTTGACGTTTATTTTCTTGTTGAAGAGTTTATTTGCAAGTGGCACAGTGGATCAGTTGGTAGAGATATTGCCTCTCGGTGAGAAAATTGCCAATTCAAATCCTGGCCGGGGTCCTTTCTGGGTGGAATTTGCATGTTCTCGGTGCATGCGTGGGTTTTCTCTAGGTACTCTGGTTTCCTCCCACAGACCAAAAACCTGCATGTTAGACTGATTGGTAACTCTAAATTGTCTCTAGGTGTGAGTGAGAGAGTGACTGATTGTTTGTCTCATTTGTCTCTGTGTCCTTGTGATGGACTGGAGGCCTGTCCAGGGTGTCCCCCGCCTCTCTCACAGTAGTAAATGAACTGTACTTATATAGCGCCTTTCTATCTTTTCAAGATGCTCAAAGCTCTTTACACTACAATCTGTGCCCTCATTTACCCATTCATACAGCACTCTACTAGATCTCTACAAAGACTAATCAGTGCTTTATTGCATTCATACACCGATGGCAATGAGGTGTCTTGCCCAGGGACACTTCGGCATGTAACAGCTGGTGGAATTGAACCCCCAACTCTGTTCTTGGTCCATGGACTGTGGAGCTCAAGAGACCCAGCTGAGCTGCGCATTTGTTTCGGCAGCTTAGAGCATATGCACGTCGTGGAGGAGCAGCTGAGCTATACCCACAGTTTAGAGGTGGGTGGAGAGACACAGCTGAGCCGCGCGTTTGCTTTTAGCTTTTTAGCTAACTAGTATTGCGTGCAGCTAATTATCGTTATGCCAGTAGGGACAGGTGTGTGGGGCAGTTCGGTTCGGTAGTTTGGCGCACTCGGTTCTGTTAACAGGGCGGGCGCCCCGCTTGTATAATGGTAGGGGAAACACTGACATATTTACGTCATGAAATTAACATATCATGATATAATTTATTTTCCCGGGCAAGCTATTTTACCAGTATTATTGTGAACGATATGATATGGCCCAGCCCTAGATGACTGTTCTAACCACTCAGCCACAGCCGCCCATGACAGTGCTAGCTAGACATGGGCACCTGTGACCCCTGTAACCCAAAAAGGAAGAAGCGGGTAAAGATGATGGATGGAGTTTATTTGCTTTTGGGAGTGAGAAAAGCAATTTGCTTTCAGAATAAAAGCTTTTTATTTCATATGCAAGGCTCCAAAATTTCATTTTAAATATCTTTTTTTTTTTCCAAAGCTTATTTTATTAAATGGTCACATTTTTTTCTTACACATGATTGTCTAAATCATTTGGCGGATTCATAAAATGTCACCGTTTGTCGAGTAAGACGCAAAAGTGCAGAACTTGAGAAAAACTTTAAGATATATTTAGATTTAATCAATTAAAATCCAGCAAGGCAATAAATACAAAACAACAACAACAACAAAAGCCTCAATGAACAACCTGGCAGTGTATAAAGCTCGTAACAGTGGACTGCTAATCGAGTGCTGATGAGTAGAGTGGAGACACCTGGGCTTAATGAGGAACAGGTGAGAGTGGGCGGAGCATGAGCTGAGGAGCAGAAAGTGACTGAGGGCAAATGAGCTGGTGGCAGCTGGATGCAACAAAACAAACTGAGCACACACGCATTAAAAACACATTCGAAACATGATAATAAACCACAATACAGAGAAACAACATAAAAAACATGACTTATCACTTTCAACTTAATAAGAAATAGCTCAAATACAATCAAAAATGTTTAATCAAAAATCCACCGCTTTAATGAAAAGTTTCCAGTAAATTCTTTATTAGTCAAAAAGAACATTCTTGTCTTTAAGTAAAATAAAGTGCGTCAGATGTGAGTAGACAAAGTCCTTCAGATCCTTCTTTTAAATGAATCCATTTTAAAAACCAAACTGTTTTCAGTCCTAATCATCAGATGAAATAGAAATAAAAGAGTTTTAATGTGATTGTTGCCTATTTATCTCCTTGATGAGGATCAGGACGCCACAGTCTCTCACATCCATTTTGTTGACAACGGATATTTTTCCCCACATAAGTTTTGCATGTTGTTTCACATTCAGCAACTGGTTTTGATTGAGGCTATAATCCTTTTTCTTTAAAACACTTCATTTAAACGAGCACAGCTTTTTAGACTTTGTTTTTCCAGAAAAATATTTTGTTTAGCACAAACTACCTTTATCTCTGTGAGCTACCGTTGTTGAAAACGGCTTTCGTAAGGGAGATTAAAAACATTCTCAAAGGTTGCAAGAGTTCTCAATTAAGTTAATTTAGGTCCCAGTTACATCCAACAAAAGTTTACATTGTAAAAGAAAAACAGTAATAAGATTAAGATCTAAAATATGAATTAAGAAATGTGCTAAAGTAAGAATACACTAAGCACTGGTACAAAAACAATATGCCAAACAGCAGCACGAACATGAGTGTGTGAGCAGATGAGTACAAATGAATATAGCAACGTGAAATAAATCAGCATGAGATCAGCAGTGTGGATAGTCAGCAGCACATATCAACAATCAAGTGGCATTACAGTGATTTTATTTATTTTTCACAGTGATTATTCTGGTTAGATATTAACGAGTCTAACAGCCTCAGGGTAGAAGCTGTTCCTGAGTCTAGTGGTTCTACACTTAATGCTCCTCAACCTCCTTCCTTAGGGGAGCGGGGCAAAAAGTGTGTGTGTGCTGGGTGAGTGGGGTCCTTCATGATGCAGGCGGCCCTCTTCCTGCATCTTGAGGTGTAAATGTCTGTGATGGTGGGGAGACTGACTCCAACAGACTTCTGTGCAGCCTTCACTACTCTCTGCAAAGCTTTTCTTTCTGCAGCTGTGCAGCCTCCATGACACACGTTGATGCTGGAGCACAGGATGCTCTCCACTGCACACCTGTAGACCTGTCTACAGAGACAGACCTGCAAGTCTTTCGGATGAAAGACAAAACGTTTCTCCCAAATAGAAACTGTCCAGATGACGTGATTTAACCTTTTTTGTTGTTATCTACATGGATGGTTGAGCTATCAAACCTTTTTCTGAACCATTTTGGCCTTGGTTGTCCTCAGGCTGTTTCTGTGAGTAGAAAGTTGGCCATCTGGTCTAAAACATTTGATTGTTGTACATGATGATTGATTGTTCTGGACGGATGGTCTCTTTTTGCATGTGTCAAGCTAGTTTCTGGGATTTCCACAGAGGGCTGGCTTGAAACTTGAAACACATCAAGGATGTGCTGTTTAGAAGCCAGATCTGGCTGGCAGGCCTCAGCCTGAGGAAGTCTTTCAGATGAACAACTAAATGTTCCTCCCAAAAAGAAACTGTCCAGATGACATGATTTAACCATTTTTTGTGAGATCTCCATTTCCTAACGAGTCGGAGGGCTTTGCTCTTTTGTTCAAATAATTTGCACAAGTTTGACGTCAAAATAGTTGCAGAGTCGTGGACATCTAAAATACATCTCAAATACTCAGAATTTGGAAAAAGTGAATCAACTGAGGAATCATTCTTTGAAACAAACTGTGACTGACTGGAAACCTTCTCCAGTTCAAAGACAAGTTAAAATGGACAAAGCTGCAGCGTCTTTAATAAACTCCCGCCTTGCATCAGCCGACAATGTTTGCACGTGGAGGAGTTGATAGAAGCGACGGGCTAATGCCAGCTGGTTTCCTCTTTGCTTTTCACTCTTTGATTGTTCATGTCGTTCTAGTTAAAGTTTGAAATTAATCACATCACACAACAGAGAAGGATGAAGCAGCAGAGAGACAGTCCCTGACTCATTATGAACGTCAATATAAAGTACGACAAACGTTTAATTTGTCAAGGAAAACCCAGGTTAGATAACATTCAGTCACTAATAAATTCCACGAAATTCAGTGTTCTCTGCATCGCTGAAATAATTGGGTCCTACATCAGTTGGCAACACTGCCCTCAAGCAGATGGTGATTTATTTTGTTTTCCACTTAGCCCCTAAAGTTTATATTTGCATCTTAGAACCACCGCCGATGAACATTATTCTGTTTCCTTTATGCAATACTAATATTATTCACAAGCAGAGAATTATTCTACATATGTTGTTCTTTCATCCAGGCATTTGCATCCTCTAATATAACGTACAGAAAGGCTTCTGTTTCAGTGGTAAACATAGTTTTTGTTTTCTGTTAAGTGAAATGTACATATAAAGTTATATAATGCAAACGAATAGGGAGCTTAGCGAAGTGCAACAAATCAAGAGTGGAGGTCTGCATGGTTTAGACACCGAGCTGTGAACAGTTCAACAGGGCTCGAGGTAATGCATGTTCACAGGTGGTGGGTGCTACAAAAGGTATCGCTCTTCTCCGGGAATCCTTGATGAACTCTGATGCATCTCACCTACGAGGCAGGCAACCTGTCCCAGCTGCTTCCCCGGGTTGTTAATCACTCCTGCTGTGACCCGCGCACAGATCTGTGGCAATTTGGTCGTAACTGTAAAAGTCACACTGATTTAAATGATTATTTTACTTAGTAGATAAAATCTCTCTCCAGCAGAGTGGTGCATTTTTACTGTAGGCAGAATATCCCTATTAAAACCTTATGATAATGATTTTAGTAGGGGAGTACCACGAGTTGTTCTCAGGTAGAAATCCCATTAAAATTATCAATTTATGAGCTGCTAATAAGTGGGAAATACTTTCCCAAAAACGGAATTATTGTTTTTCTCTGATCCAGATATTTTCTCAGCCGTGTTGAAATCACACTCTGGTTATTGAGTGAATGTTTATGAAGCATTCACTCTATTGTGATTAATTTTTCTTCCGTATGTTTTTCGACATTATCTCATTCCACAATTTTTGTGCTATTTCAACAAATCATAAATCAAAACATTCAGTTCGTTCAGGACAAGGGTACTATGACGTTTGGTATTGGTGCAACTTTAGCTTTTTGACATATTTAGCCTTTTCTGTCATGTTTTTCTCATAGAAAATGAATTGATCTCATTTTACATCCTTCACATCTTTAGATCGTTTACATCCTTTTACTGCTCCTTTCACATTTTGTTCTGGTTCAGCTTCTTTGTGCAAATTTAAACCTTTATCCAGCTTATTTCAGCTGTTTTTTGCAACGTTTTGTGCTCCTTTCAAATTCTTTCTGCCAACTACAACATTTTTATGACTTTATTCTACTAATTTCAGCTTATGCTCCTTTCAGCCTTTTTATGCAAGTTTCAGCTTTTTCTGCTATTTGAGCAACTATTTGGCTGTTTTATGGTAATTTTAGCTTTTTTTTAGGCTAATTCCACATTTTTTGCACTCGTTTAAACTTTTTTTCAGCCTAATTTGGCAACAATGTGCTTTCTCCACTTTGTTCTGGTAATTTAAGCTTATTTCTGCCTTTTTAGCTACTTTTCTGCTGTTTCTTGCTAATTTCTGCTTTTTACAGATAATTTCCACTGTTTTGTGCTAATGTCTTCTTTCAGCCAAATTGGCCAAACTTGTGTTCTTTCTGCTTTCTTGTGCTAATTTAAGCTTGTTTTACCTTTTCAGCTACCTTTGTAGCATTTTTTTTTAAGCTAATTTTAGCGGTTTTCAGATACATTCAAGTTTTCTGTGGTAATTTTTGTTACTTTCAGCCTAATGAACTTCTTTCTGCTCATTTCAGCTTGTTCTGCTCCTTTCTGCCTATTTCTGCAAATTTGAGCTTTTCTTCTATTTTAGCTGCTGTTTACCTGTTTTTATTCTAATTTTAGCTTGTTCAGCCAATTCTGCTTATTTAAACCTAATTCTGCAAACATATTTTTTTTCTTCTGTTTCTTCTACTAATTTATGTTTGTTCTTTAATTTTGGCTACACTGCAGCATGTTTTTAGCTACTATAATTTCAGCCGTTTTTCAGCAAGTTCTAATGCAATAAGCATTCACACTGCGTTTTTGCAGGAAATGCAATTTTAGTTTTACTTGTCATCTTTGCAGCTTTGATGAATGGACCTCAGATATTATAGCTTCAGCAGTACCTACACAGACTTGCAGTGATTTATGTGCGTGCAGATGTGCTCAGCTGGGTGAGCATTACACATCTCTCCAGTTTGTGATCTGACAAGTGAGAACAGTTGATGGCTTATATATAAATATTGAATCAAGGTGTTCAAGGAAAATTGTCTTCATTTAGTGTTGGAGAGGACTGCGAGTTTATTCCAAGGAGGAAGTAAAAGTGATTCGAAACAGATTGCGCACTCCATGGAGCGGTTCTACACAAGCTGACACATTAATGGCTTTAAACATTACTTTACCAGCGAGCACTGCTTTGACTTTCCCTCTCTTTGCTGTATCTGTCAGTATGCAGAAAACATGGAAACACTGAAAGCTTCACCTTGACAACTATAAAGTCGTATCTGCTGTCCCAAACACCCAGATTACATTCTTACGCTTATGGGAGAAAATTCCCTCTGAATAAAAATGACATGTTTGGTGACTGCAACACTGTTTTGCTTTTAACCACCATGGCCTTATTTCATAGAGCACATTTGGGTTAAGCTCTCTGCTGCCACATAAACCACAATCTGGTATTTGTCTTTAAATATTTCTTATGTACATAATTGTCTCAGGAGAATTTTAGGAGGTCACACAGTCTTCCTCCACTCTGAGTACACCGTTTGATGTAAATCTCACTAATAGAGAGAAACTGATTACTGCCAAGATTAGCGGGAAAAGATTTGTCAAGTCACTTCGCTGTAAATTCAAAGCAGATTAGGCCTGTTTAGCTCAGATTAAGCGGGACCATCGGGATGCTTTATCCCACAGTTTCATTGCTCTTTTCGGCACCTGTGAACAGCCGATGATTAGTCGACAAAGCTTTGGCACCGCGAGATGGAAGTGACGGCACAAAATGGATCTTGCCTCTGCCCCCGAAGCATCAACGGAGGGTTGTTGTCGTGTGGCGCCACGTTCATTATGAATCTTCTTTTATTTTTTTATTCTGTGAGGAAAGAAAACCCCTAAATCCTGACAAATTATCGCTGGCACAACATAATCATGACGGGCCCCAGCAGAGGCTGTTTTGCCTGGCAGCCTGATGCATTGATCATTCAGCAGAGACACAGCCTGATGCTCAGAGTATTGCACATCTCCACAGTCCACAGTCCCAAAGCAGAGAGAAAAATGTGCTCCCTAATAAGACGATCCACCTGTGAGCCAAAGCCTCACACATTTGTCTTTAAACGTATCCATCACTTTGTGTTTGATTTGGCGGAGCGTTGTGCGTCTTTGGTCGCTGATCGATACAATACTTAAATTCACACTGTCAACGATACAATACATTAAAGAAATAAAAGTGTGTGTGTGTGTGTGTGTGTGGGGGGGTATTCATAATCATGATACTGCAAATCAACACGTTTTGATTAAATGCGATTCACACTAACAGTTTAACCTATTGAATACTGAAACTGTTCAGTGCGTTATAAAAAAAAAAATCTGAGAACAGTTATGCTTAACACTCTTTCAGTATCACAGCAGTATGCAGGAAAATGTATTTTCTATATTACAAACAATAACAAATACATTAACCTTTCACAAAAGGGTCTTTCAGAAGAAATTTAACCTCCTACTGACATTCGCATTCTGCTGTAAGCAAGCACCGGCGTCATGGATTAAACCGTCACAGTCAAACACTTTAGCTATTATGAGAATTTTCAATTGATGAAGTAAAATGATTAAAAGAAAATTATGTCCGAAAACATTGTGGCATATCTGAATTGCGTACCTCAAGCTGCACAATACTCGAGCTTTACTTTTAAACCCGTTCACCTTTACATATTTGCTTCGTGTTTCTGTGGCGTATTCTGGCTGTAAGAAAATAACGTCGCACATCTCTTTATATATCTGATGCATATGCAGCATGATTTCCAGCAATGCCAGATTGTTTTGTATTTATTGGTCATGTTGAAAAATGTTTGAGCATGAATGTTGCAACTTTAAATTCTCTCATAAACACTATAATACTGAGGTTATGTGGCAGTGACCCAACAATAACATTTCTCTCTCATGCTTTGCTGTGCAAACACTAAGTGTTACGATGGTGTTGTGGCCTACATGCTGTTCCTTTTTACACACTTGTTACTCATTTTTACTTTTTGGTCTTTTTAGAGATACAACTCAGTTGTGTATTTCTTTTGTGTTCTTGGCATATTTACCACGTAAATACAACTCTTTTCACGTTGCCATGTGGTTGCTGCAGCGTACTTTTTTTGCATTATATGATGCATTGTAAGAGCTTCAACAATGTCTACTGAGTGTTTTTTGGTGTTGGTCACTGTGTCTGATCACATCATGTGTACCCTTATGAGATGAACATTTTCTGTTTGAAGTTTACTTGAATATGAGGAGAACAGAAGACGAACTGTAAGACTGAGATTTTCCAGGGTAGAACAACAGAAAGAACTTAAAACAAGAAGACCCATAAGATAGGGGATGAGACAGTGACTAGATGTTGGCACAATGTTGCAAACTAGATACCACTGGCTCATGGGAAAAACTCCTACAATTAGATAGTGGGGGGCACAGAGGGGGAAGCCAAAATGGCGTCGAGCAGAGTGGTCGCGTTATACTGAGGCTGCGCTCACCGTCCCAGATTTATGTTCATGTAAGTGTTAATTCTCCACTATCTAAGCTCTTGACTGAAGTATACTCGCCTGCCATCCAGATGAAAAGCTCTAAGAACCGTGAGGAGGTAAAATCCCTCCAGGTTAGACAAAAAGGAAAAGCTGCGGAGCATGATTATGCTATGCTAACGGAGGATGCTAGCTCTTCTGCTAAGCGGAGCAGAGAACAGCTGACGCCACTGAATACGCCAGAAAAAAGTAAACAGGAGAAAAAATGTAAAGATACAGCCGAAGAAAGTGAAGCTAACTTGTTGCAGAAAGTTTTGTTGGCTATTAATCAACTCGGGCAACGACTGGATGGCCGAATGGATGAGCTGAGCTCACAGTTGCAGCAGCATAGTGCTATGCTAGCTTCTGTAGCTAAAACAACACAACTGAACTCAGAAGACATAGAAGACTGCAAAATTAAAATCAAGTCTTTGGAGCAACAGGTGGGCTCTCTCCTTAAAGATAAAGAAGATTTGAAAGAACGGCTGGTGGAACAAGAAATGTACAAAAGAAGATGGAGTCTTCGGATGAAAGGGAAAAAAGAAGATGTAAACGAGAACATCAGAGCCGACACCGTCAACCTGCTGTGCAAAGTAGCCCCAGAGCTGGCGGAGAAGATGGAGGATGGAGTGGACATTGTTCACAGAGTAGGACGAAAGACAGAGGACAGGCACCGACAGATCATCATCCTCTTCTCCAAAAGAACCATCCGAGATGAAATCTGGAAAAGAACAAAGTCATCAGCGGTGTGCAGAGAGGCGGGGGTCCGGTTTGCTGAAGATCTGACGAAGGACGATGTTCTGGCAAGACGAGCGCTGTGGCCGAAGATCGAGCAAGCGAGGAAAGAAGGGAAAGCTGCAGGTTTCCGAGGCCCATTTGGATACATCAACGGCAAGCGCATCGAAGAGAGACCTAAAGGAGCGGGTTGAGTATTTAAGATATATGAAGGTTATGTGGAGAGATTGTTTTAAAAAGGGGACATTCACAGGTTTTATTTCTACCTCCTTAACTGTTTTTTCTAATTTTTTGATTTGTTTATGTGTTCATTGTTGCCATTTCAAAATGGCCTTTTTTGTTCATCGTTTAATGCGAGGGGTTTAAAAGACTCAGTCAAAAGGAAAGCTGTTTTTATTTTTTGTAAGGGGCTAAGGTCAAATATTTTTCTTTTTCAAGAGACTCATTCTGAGAAGTCTGATGTTAAATTTTGGTCCCAGCAATGGGGAGACAAGATCATATGTAGTCATGGATCTAATCGCTCGGCAGGAGTTGCAATTTGTTTTCATAAATTTTCTGGTGAAGTTGTTGCAGAAAAGAAAGATGATGAAGGTCACTGGGTAGCTTGTGTTTTGACAATAGAAAAAGCCACTGTCATTCTGTTCAATGTTTATGGATACAACGACGAACTTAGAAATAAAACTTTGCTTTACAAAATTACAAATATTATAGAGGAGCTGAAAACAACTTAATTTACTGATTTTGTAGTAGTTGGAGGGGATTTCAATATGGCCATAGATGAATGTTTAGATAGATGGCCCTCCAAATATTCACAATGTCATCCAAACCCTATTATTGGTAATTTTATGAGTGTGAATGGTCTGATGGATGTGTGGAGAACCTGTAACCCTAACACAAGACACTTTACATGGTTTAAACCTAATGGAAGCTCTAAATCGAGAATTGATTACTGGTTAGTTTCTGCTTCCATCATGCAGTTTGAAGTCTCTGCTAACATTTCTATAAACCCCCTCAGTGATCATTGTGAAATAAGTTTGATCATTTCTAATCAGACTTTTTCTAGAAGAAGAAAGGATTATTGGAAGTTTAATTCATCCCTTTTAAAGAACGATCTATATTGCTGTAATGTTAAAGAATTGATCTTAGATATTAATAAGAATACCAACTTATCCCAAATACAAAAATGGGAATTTTTAAAATTTTCAATAAGAAAACTCTCTATTACCTTTAGTAAAAGACAAAAATTGGAAACAAGGGAGAAGGAAACTAATTTGGTTCAAACATTGCTAAATTATTACTCTAAAGCGAATTGGTCAGAAGAAGATAAAATAGAAATATCAAATATACAGACTCAGTTAGACCAGTTTTATCTTAATAAAGCCCAAGGTGCATTTGTCAGATCACGAGCAAAGTGGATAGAAGATGGGGAAAAAAATTCATCTTTTTTTATTAGGCTGGAAAAAAGAAGACAGGAAAAAAATACAATTTCTTGTCTTTTAATTAATGATGAGGAATGTACAAACTCTAAACTAATTTCTAAAGAAATTTATAACTTTTATAGTAATATTTATTCTCCTTCTTATAGTGAACAAGATTCAAAAATTTTCTTTCAAATGACAGGAGATAAGATTCCAAAAATTGATGAGCACTTCAAAAATTTATGTGAAGAAAATTTAAAATCAGAAGAATTAGATGAAGTTATTAAAAAAATTGCATCTGATCGTTCGCCTGGTCCAGATGGATTAACTGCTAATTTCTATAAGCATTTTTGGGAAGAAATAAAAACATTATTATTTGATGCAATTGTAGAAAGTATTAACCAAAAGGAATTGATGACAACGATGAAACAAGGTTTAATAAAATTAATCCCTAAACCAGAAAAAGACAAAAGAATCTTAAATAATTTAAGGCCTATTACTCTTCTTAATACAGACTATAAACTCCTCACCATGGCTCTGGCATCTAGGTTAAAATCAGGTCTAGGAAAAATCATAAGCAACTCTCAATCAGGATTCATGAAAGGTAGATCAATTCATAATAATATCAGATTAGTTTTGGATCTTATAGATTATAGTGATCTGGTAGAAGATGATGCTTATATTTTATTTCTTGATTTTCAAAAAGCATTTGATTCAGTTGAACATCCTTTTATTTATGATACATTAAAACATTTTGGATTTGGAGAATATTTTTTGGACATAATTAAGATGTTACACACAGATATTAATAGTTGTGTTTCCCTTCCGGAAGGTACAACTTCAAGATTTACTATAGGAAGAGGAATAAGACAAGGTTGTAGTTTATCTCCATTATTGTTTATTACAGTCGCTGAATTACTGTCCATCCAATTAAAAAACTCAGAAATTGAAGGTATTAATATAGATGGGTCTAAAATACTTATTAGTCAGTTAGCGGATGACACAACTCTGTTTTTGAAAGATAAAGACCAAATACCTGTCGCTCTTCAGGTGATGGAATCATTCTCCAAGGCTTCAGGTCTAATTCTTAATCTTAATAAATGTGAACTTTTAAGTATTCGTGACACCTCGGAAAAGATGCTGTGTAATATCCCAGTGAAAAAGGAGGTCCGTTACTTGGGTGTATGGATATCTAAAGATTCTAAGTCTAGTATCAGTAAGAACATTCAGAGTCCGATTGAAAAATCCAAAACAATCCTAAATAATTGGCTGCAGAGAGACTTGACATTATTTGGAAGATCATTATTGACAAAAACTGAATTTATCTCCAGACTAATATATCCCATTTATTCTTTACCCCTCTCCACAAAAGCCACTAAAGAAATAAACACCTTAATTTTCAATTTCATTTGGAAAAATAAACATCATTATATCAGGAAAGCAGACATGATTAAAAGTTATGAGGAGGGAGGAATAAAAGCGATTGATTTTGATACAATGAACGGTGCTCTAAAACTAAGATGGCTTCAGTCATTTCTAAGAAGTAGTGAAGATATTTGGTTCTCTTTACCTAAGTTTGTATTTAGAAAATTAGGTGGCCTAGATTTCCTTTTGAAATGTGACTTTGAGGTTTCCAAGTTACCCGTGAAACTCTCTGCCTTTCATCACCAGGTCCTGTTCTACTGGAAAATGGTTTACAAGCATAACTTTAGTCCACATAATGTCCCACTGTGGAACAACAGGGTGATTCTAAGGAGAAGAAAATCAATATTTATGGAGGGATGGATGGAAAAACAAGTTTGGTCTGTTGTTCATTTGATGAATGATGAAGGGGATTTGTTAAAATATGAGGAATTCAGTAATAAATATAGAATAATATGTACACCGGAGGATTACAGAAATGTGGTTGATAATATTCCAAGGGCTATGATTCATTTAATCAAGAATAATTTAGATCAGACTCCAATCCCTAGATTACATAAAATAATAATTAATAACATAAACTTTGTAGATAAAAAGTGCAATAACCTGGTTTTGAGAAAACTCCTAATTGAAGAATTATACCCTGGGTCCTCTAAAAGAACATGTTACTTAAAAAACTTTAACAAACAAGAAATTTGTTCAATTAGAACTAAATTTTTGAAATTTCCAATCCCTCCTAAATTTAAAGAAATCCACTTTAAAATTCTAAATGATATTTACCCTTCACAGGAATTCATTAAGAGAATTTTTAAATTTGAAATGGAGGAGTGTCGTTTTTGTAAATCATTATCGGAATCAACAGAACATTTGTTCTACGAGTGTGAAACTGTAAATAATCTTTGGAAAGAAATATATAACTGGTTGATATCTAAATCTCTCCAAGTTGAACCATTTTCCTGGAATGGAATAAAATTTGGAATTTCAATAAGGAATAAAAAAGTTGAATATTTGATTAATAATATTATACTGTTTGCAAAATTTTACATTCATAAATGTCGTTTTACAAAATGTCTTCCAGCTATAAAAGCATTAAAAAATGATTTATTATTATTTTGTAAATCTTTGAAAAAAATTAATACAGCCCCAGCAGTCAAACTTTTTTCAATAATATCAGAATTTAAGTTGGTATAAACCCCACGTTTTTATTTTATTTTTGTTTTTTATTTTATTGTGATATTAATATTATTTTTATCCCTGATTACTCGCCTATAATTTGTTGTTAATATTTTTAGAATGCACTAAGATGTTGTGGTTTTGTTCGGGATATTGTTGGGGAGGTTTTTTTTTGTATGTATATTTTCTGGAAAGTTTGTTGATTGTGAAGCTGTCATTGTGACTGTCTTTGTATGTCTTTTTGTGTTTGTATTGTTCTAATAAAAAAAAAAAAAAAAAAAAAAAAAAAAAAAAGATAGTGGGGGGCAGCCGTGGCTGAGTGGTTAGAGCAGTCATCCTCCAATGGGAGAGCTTGGGTTCAATTTCACCAGCAATCACATGTTGAACTGTCCCTGGGCAAGACACAGAACCCCTCATTGCCTCCAATGTGTGTCCCATTGGTGAATGTGATCTACAGTGCTGATTTATTTCTACAGATTCAGATTAGCATTGTGTAGTGAGTCACGTGGGTACGTGTCACTAGTTGTAGTATGACAATATATCCCCGTTTATATGCATACTTTTTCACGAGTTCTTCATCTTTCTGACTGTGTAATGCCGTGCATTGAATTTAACAGAAATGCGAACGAGAGACGTTATTACCTTTGACCCATCAAAATGAATGGAGTCATTTATTTTCAGAATCAAAGTTTAACATCAAACATTTACATTAATTTGGCAAAATATGAAAATAATAACAGACAAGTTTCACAAATATTGAACTTCAAATCACTCGGCGGTGATTTGAGGACTTTGCTTCAGATATTTCTAAAATATCTGTACTGGTTTTGTGAGAGAGAGAAGAGTTTAAGATGAAAGGAGATTATCTTACAGAGAACTATGTGAGGGAATTTATATCTGTTGACCAGAACGTGCACGCTTCATCAGATTTCAGCTCGCTTCCGGTACACTTTAGTCGAAGAAGAGACCGTTACCTTGTTGATGATAGATCAGCTCGATAGAGAGTCCTCCAGACCTTTCAGCGTCTCCGTTGAGAGCTGCTGAAATCCTTAGATAGTCGTGCGTGGGTTGATCAAACAGAAGTTATAATTCCAACGTCTCTGACTCTCCTGAATTCTCGAATTCTCTTCCATTCACTTCACCATTCTCCATGAATTCTAACCAATTCTCTTCAGAACTCCTTGAGCACTAACTGCACTCTACCAGAACCGGGAAGTTGTCACATTTTAAATGAGTTTACTTCCGAGTTTACTTCAGAGCTTTCTGATTCGTGGATGGACCAGAAAGAGGAGTGGTTTTGACGTAAGGTGTTTATCAAAAGTCGAGGTCAGAGAATGAAATTTGTTTAACAACTGACAGAGAGATTATTGCAGAAAAGCAGACTTCGTGGAGTCTCCACTCTGATATCTTCTCAAATAGTTAAACATGACATTTCTTCTTCAGTAAACATTTAGTTGACCGAAGCTTCAACTTTCACATACTTACGACTTGGCTCATTTCAGACAGAAAATCAAGAAATGCATATTAACCTGATTTCTCCTTTGAATGAGGAATAAAAATCATTACTTACTGTTTATGTAAAATAAAAATGAGTAGTTCTTTTCAACCTGTAAGCATTGAGTGAAACTAACACAATTTGATTATCAAACATTTGTAAAACAGTAATGATTATAGAGGATTTTCTTTTCTGCTTGATTAATTCAAGAAAGAAAGTCATCAGATGGCTCAGACTTATTCAGATCAATGAAAATAACAGTCTCTGTCCATCTGGTAGATTTGAGGTCATCAGGGTCAGATAAGGGTCAGATCATCAGGTCATCAGGTTCACTACAATTGTATAGATCTAGTAGAGTTCTGTATGAATGGGTAAATGAGGGCACAGATTGTAAAGCGCTTTGAGTATCTTCATAAGATAGAAAGGCACTATAAAAGTACAGTCCATTTACCATTTAAATGTTGACAAACTCATCACAGACACTCCAGCAATGCCACACAGTAGAACCATACACACATACTGATCAACTGTCCTTAACTTCCCTCGTTGGGAACTGAAGCCAGCTGGAGCAGTTTTACGAACCAGCGTCTGACGAGATCCGGTTTGGATCAGCCCAACAACACCAAGACCAAGAGTGGGTTTAAAAGAGTTTATTGTAATGAAACAATCTCTGGTGGAGGTCTGGGTGCTGGGCCGGGTCCAGTCTGTCAAGATAGAAGTGTTAGTGATTTTGGCTTGACTGGGGAAGTACAGATGGGTACTGGGGTTTCCAATAACCTTATGTCTTGATAGCGAGGCAGAAGCTTTTGTCACGCTGGAGCCAGTGACGTCACTCATGCAGAGTGAGCTGCTACACCGGAGCAGACTGAAGATGTTGTGATCCAGACAGGGAGATCCAGATATGTGGTCCGATGATCGTAGCAGGGGTCAAGCACGTGGAAGCAGAGAGCAGAAGTAGGAGCCAAATCGTAATCCGTTGTCAAAAAGGGGAGTGCAGAGTCATAAATTGTGGTCAGATGAGCAGATTAAATCCAAAAGGGTCAGGCAGGGCGAGGAGTCACGAAGCAGGCAAGGGTTTGTGGCAAGGCGAGAGACAAGACTGTGAATGCTGGATTTCTACTACTAAACAAGGTTTGAGAGTCTGGCACTGAATGAGGGTTGACATGAGCTTCAGAAGGGAGGTGAACAGGTGGAGAGCATGAGTTCTGATTGCAGAGTGGGGTGTGGTGCAGAGTGGAGATAACTGAATGAGTGACAGGAGCTGGAAATGCTTGGCAGGAAAAACAAAACATGAAACATGACAGACTGAGGCAGGAGAGGGGGCCAAAACGTGACAGTGTCTGAGCAATGGCAGTATCAAGCTTTAAGACCTGCATACTCCCCGTTACACAATCATGATGAAACGCGAGCTTTTTTAAAAGTTTAAAATAACTAGTTACAGCTAAACATGATATAAAATAATATTTAAACAAATAGTAGTATTTGTGGTAGCACTACAATACTATATTAGTAATAGTACTACTTATAGCAGTACTTGAGTCAAAGGAGTCGACTCGTAAAAATAACTGAGGTGTATTTTTTTTTTTTTTACAATGGCAACATCCTGCTTGTTTACATGGCGGGGCAAGCCTTATCACTTGTACCGGTCCTGTTGCAGCTTCACCTTCTGGATTACAGTCTGAGATTTACTTATATAAACAGTATTTGGGAAGAACAAAGGTTCACTCATTGAAAACTTCAGCATACCCCATGCTTGCATTGCAGGAAACTGTACCTTTACCATCCTTCAGCCCAATAACTATGTAATATATACAACAGGAATGCATCATTGGACTCGATCAATCCCTGACTGAGTCCATTTTAACTTTTAATATTTAATCCTGGTTCAACCTCATTAATGTAAAACAGAAAGCTAAATTACACCCAAAAAAATCAAACTATCAAGTACAATAACTGGCTCACGTCATTCTCCCCTGTCAGACTTCTACAGCCACTCAGTGACAAAGAAAGCTACCCTGATCACCGAGGACCCCTCACATCCACTACAGAACTGCTTCCAGATGCTTCCATCAAACAGGCATTATTGAGTCCCGCTGGCCAGGAAGAATATTTATAAGGACACATTTGTGCCATCTGCAATAATGTTCTTAAACAAAGCTAAGATAATGTTCTGTTGTTGGTTCTTGGGTGTGTGATGAACATAGTGTGTCAAAGGAGAATTTCTGCCACAATTGTGGTAGATAATAAAGTTTTATTTGATCATGAATGGTACATATATGTTTAATGTGTATATGCTTCATTTTTGGACCCATGTGAAAACAACTTTTAAGATATGCCAAATACAAGGCAAAATACAAAAGTATGACCATAATGCCATATTTGTTTAGGGTATCATTTTATTTTTAATTGCTGAAGTACATATCTAAAATGTATCTAGGTTTATGCTCAATAATTTTTTCAACAAAATGACAGGGTCTTGGAGAACCTGCTTGCCCAGCTGAGACGCACGCTGTGGAGTACGTCATAGATCCGTGGGGAGTGTGGCAGTTGATGTGCCTCAATCCTGTTTCAGGAGGACGCTGAAGACGTTTGCATATTTGGATGTATGATAGCAGGGATTCTGCTTTTTGGCATCGACGGAGCTCTGCTCTATTGACTTTTAAAGAAGATATTGGCTGCAGTTTCGGCCATGACAAAGTTTCAGAGTCGGTGTGAAGGTTTGGTTCGTGCTGTGAGTACTCAAAATCAGCTGATTTCTGAACTAAACCGTAAGGTGGAGGCGATTTATGAGAATTGCAGGCCACCTGCGGCTTCTGGGACTCGTCAACGTGGTGGGTTTGAACTTGAAGGAGGCTCATAACATGGATCAGTGTAATGGATTCCCATAATCAGGCCATTTTGAACCAGAAAGTCCAGATGGACTCGAGGCTGATGGAAAAAAAAAAAAAAAATTCTTCTTGAAGAAAATCAACAGTCAAAGCTTATCTGGATCTGACACCCCGTTGGCCTCAGAGACAGGCTGACTATCAAATTTCTCCTGGGTCATGGGTAACCAGGGATAAAAGCTTCATCTATCGCACCCCCCCATGTAATGATGTTTTTTAAATGTGCTTGCTGGTAGAGGTTTTTTTTATATGTCTCAAATCGTGTCCTGATAGACAAGATGTGAAAGATCTTTTTTTGTAATACCACTATCTATCCTCATAGCTCTTCCCTTTTTCCTGTCGAAAAGTATTATTCTGAATAAGGATAAGAGGGTCGCGCTATCAGCAGCAGCTTTGTGCACTATGGCCATCTTCCAGACGACTGTTCTTGTTGTATCTTGGTGCAATGTTAATAAAGCTTTTTCTATTCTGATTTTGAATAATCCAGGTAAAAATCCAATATTATCTTAAAATTGAGTTTTCACGCAAGAACTATCTTTACAGAGAGAATAATACCAGAATAAGGTAATACAGGAATGATTTGTCTTTGTCAAACGTGGACCTACACTTACTGCTTTACAGATGCACTGCTGTCTGTTTATTGGTACGGAGCAGATGAGCTTTCAAAATCCTAATTTGGATACTTTGTTCAAACAAAACATGAGCATTAAAAATGTGTCCTCACTTTTTTCACTTCTGTAATTCTGTGGTATTACCACAGTTATCTTTATGACAACAAACACACATGTTCTGAGACTTATTTAGAAATGTTTAACCTAACGCTGTGCTTTTTGCACATATGCAGTTCTAAAACACTTACAGCATGTGTCTGAATATCAAAGCACTGATATGTGGTTGGTGCTCAGTCCATGACTGTCTCATCAAACCAAATCTGACAAGATTTGAGGCTATTTTTAGTTAACAGCCACTTAGATTACATGGCTCCAAAGCTGTGTCCTAAATTCAACAATTACTGCAGCTGAGTGTGTTTTCTGTCTGATGAGGAAGTCTCATTTGGAGATGCTTGTTTTTCTTCTGCTCTCTGGACTGTAACTACCAGTGACTTTTATTTGCATACTGTGTAGTATATTGTATTACATTTTGAATTTCTGCTTGCTTTGGGTCAAATGTTGCAGTATAAATAACATTTTCTGTCTGACTAGGACCTGACAGTTTCGTTTTCTTTGTATTATTTTGTAATTCTTTGTATAGTTACCCAATGATAATATTCACAGAGACCTTAAGAGCTTTTTATTCTGTCAAAAGTAATGGCATTATATTTTTTTAGAGGAAAGAAAAAAAACATGACAGCAGAACTGAAAACAAATGTTAGAACAAGAAACGGGAGAGGGCTTTATTTCTCCTGTCACCTCAGGCGAGCTATTTTTAATTCGCCAACAAAAGCACCACGTTTGTCTTTTTCATCTCTCCCTTTATGTTGTCTGTTTCAAACCCAATCTCTGAAGCCTCCGGGACCACTGAGCCCCTCATTTGCATTGCAGGCATTAGTAAATCAGGTGCAGAGTTGTATACAGTTGCAGGCTGCCTGTATTTTATTTTGTATGCTCCTCATCTTTTCATGGAAACGTGTTTCATGCCACTTTTTATTATTATTATTATTTTTTTTTTTTTTACCGTGGGTCTAATTGGAGCTTGTTGGAGAAACATCCAGTGCATTAGCACAAGTCCTTAAGAACTTGTGACATTAAGTTTATCATCTTCTTCTTTTGCTTTTCCCTCTTCAAGGGTTGCCTCAGCGAGTCATCCTCCTCCATCTCACTCTGTCCTCTGCATCCTCTGTCCTCTCTCCTTTGTCTTTTCCTGGCAGCTGCAGTTCTAACATCCTTCTACCAGTATACCCACTGTCCATTCTTTGGACATGTCCAAACCATCTCAGTCTGGCGCCTCTAACTTTATCTCCCAGTTGTTCAACCTCTGCTGTACCTCTGATGTTAAGTTTATCAACTACTTAAAAACACTCAAATCTTTACTTTTTTTAATGTGTTCCTCTAAAACGGTTGCTTTTGTATAAGCATCCCAATAGTTTGCAAAAATCTGAGCTGAATGTTTTAATTCATCCTCTTCTGAAATCATCTCCAAGGATAAAGTGTGTAATAAAACTACACTGTAATGGGATGAACCTCAAGGCAAAGGTGTGCTTGTTTGTTTTTTAAAGAAGATATTTTACCTTGGACATTTGGAACAGTAAAACTGTCACGTATGCAATGATAAAAATGATGAAAAGTGAATTAATAGGCAGAGTTGCCTGTCAGGAAATTAGCAGTGCAGTTTTCCTCTTGACGTTAACATGATAAAGAAAGGATCTTCCTGACACCGGAGGGTATCTTACAGGTTTTATGGGAAACATAAAATCTTTAATGGATAATGATTCTGGATTAGTTTCAACAAACACACAATTTGCTAACGGTAGCAAAGGAAAAGGAATAAAAGAAAAAGACGAAGTCTAAAATATATGTGTGGAAAATAACTAGGCTTTCTGTTCACCTTCATTTGTTAGGCAACACATTCTGCAGTAATTTGACTAATTCTTGGACTTGGCTTGCCTCTGAGCCTGACATCTGTTGAAAGACGAGGACTAACATTATGAGAAGTAACATTTTAGTTAATTTGCATAAATTGGCCTCAAATCATCTGGCTTACATTTACATTTTAGCTCCTAATGTAGTTACTTAATGAATCCAGTTTGGAATGAAGCGAAGTGAAAAATGTGAGTCCATTTGAATTCTGGTTTTACAGCCCAAATTAATAGTTCTGATGGTATGAATTGGTAATTTTAAATGACATTTATTTGGACTTTGTTGAATGCAGACTGTGACATTTTATATATACAACACTTTTGTAGTTGCCAAACTGTAAAGCTTTCAGATGCATTTTGTAGTGTTTTTCAAAGATGTTCTATAATTGTCCAACTTTCATGTACAAACGGGATTCCAAAAAAGTTGGGACACTAAACAAATTGTGAATAAAAACTGAAGGCAATGATGTGGAGGTGAGAACATCTAATATTTTATTCAGAATAGAACACAAATCACAGATCAAAAGTTTAAACTGAGAGAATGTATCATTTTAAGGGAAAAATCTGTTGTTTCCAAATTTCATGGTGTCAACAAATCCCAAAAAAGTTTGGACAAGTCCATTTTTACCACTGTGTGGCATCCCCCTTCTTCTTACAACACTCAACAGACGTCTGGGGACAGAGGAGACCAGTTTCTCAAGTTTAGAAATGGGAATGCTCTCCCATTCATGTCTAATACAGGCCTCTAACTGTTCATTCGTCTTGGGCCTTTTTTGTCGCACCTTCCTCTTTATGATGTGCCAAATGTTCACTATAGGTGAAAGATCTGGACTGCAGGCTGGCCATTTCAGTACCCGGATCCTTCTCCTATGTAGCCATGATGTTGTGATTGCTGCAGAATGTGGTCTGACATTATCTTGTTGAAAAATGCAGGGTCTTCCCTGAAAGAGATGACGTCTAGATGGGAGCATATGTTGTTCTAGAACCTGAACATAGTTCTCTGCATTAATGGTGCCTTTCCAGACATGCAAGCTGCCCATGCAACAAGCGCTCATGCAACCCCATACCATCAGTGATGCAGGCTTCCGAACGGAGCGTTGATAACAACTTGTGCTATCCTTGTCCTCTCTGGTCCGGATGACATGGCATCCCAGTGTTCCATAAAGAACTTCAAATCGTGACTCATCTGACCACAGAACAGTCTTCCATTTTGCCACACTCCATTTTAAATTACCCCTGGCCCAGTGCAAACGTCTGAGCTTGTGGAGCTTGCTTAGAAATGGCTTTCTCTTTGCACTGTAGAGTTTCAGCTGGCAACGGCGGATGGCACGGTGGATTGTGTTCACTGACAATGCTTTCTGGAAGTATTCCTGAGCCCATTCTGTTATTTCCTTGACAGTGGCATTCCTGTTTGAGGTGCAGTGACGTTTAAGGGCCCGGAGATCACAAGCATCCATTAGAGTTTTACGGCCTTGACCCTTACGCACAGCTATTGTTCCAGATTCTCTGAATCTTTTGATGATGTTCTGCACGGTTGATGATGATAACTTAAAAGTCTTTGCTATTTTACGCTGGGTAACACCATTCTGGTATTGCTGCACTATCTTTCTGTGCAACAATGGTGGAATTGGTGATCCTCTTACCATCTTGGCTTCTGAGAGACATGGACACTTTGAGAATCGCTTTTTATACCCAATCATGTTGTCAATTGACCTAATTAGTGTCAACTGGTCTTCCAGCTGTTCGTTATATGCTCAATTTCCTTTTTCCAGCCACTAATTGCCGAAATGCCGAAAAAACCAAAGGGATGCTTTTTTCAAATAGGAAGTTGGTCCCAGCAGTTCTTCCTCCGATTTTATCCTCAAATGGTGTCCCCATTGAGTTTGTTGATTCCTATAAATATTTGGGTATCTTGGTCGACTCACATCTTTCTTTTAAGCTCCATATGGAAAACTTGGTAAAGAAACTGAAAGTTAAACTGGGTTTCTTTTTCAGAAACAAATCCTGTCTAACCCTGAATGCTAGAAAACGCCTTGTGTCTGTGACTTTCCTTCCCTCAATTGATTTTGGTGATATTATTTACATGAATGCTCCTACAAGAACCCTGCAGATGTTGGATGCTGTCTATCATGGTGCACTAAGATTCATAACTGGCTGTGATTATCGTACCCACCACTGCACCCTGTATTCATTGGTTAACTGGACATCATTAACTTCACGCAGACTCTCTCACTGGTACATTTTCATCTTTAAATCACTTCTTGGTCTGTTACCTTCATACATCTCCTCCTACATGTCTCTGCGTGAGTGCAGCTACGGAGTGCGCTCTCAGGACATTATTACCTGCAGTGTTCCCTCAATGTGGACTGAACTTGGCAAAAGGGCCTTCTCCTACTCCGCTCCTGTTTCCTGGAATATCTTACAAAAAGATTTGAAGCTCTCGACCTTGACCTCTCTGTGTCTTTAAGAATCTGTTGGACTCCTGGCAGGGTCCAATGCTGACATGTTCCTGTTTTTAGTTTTCTACATGTCTTGGAATCTAGCTGTTTTTTGTTTTGTTACCTTTTTCCTTTTAGCCATCCTATTTGTTAAAAAAACAAAAAACAAAAAAAAAACCTGTAGTATGAGTTTTTATAACTGCTTATTGTTGTTGCTGTTGTCCATTGTTGTCATCTTTCTTTGTTGAAATCAGGTCTCTCTTGTAAATGAGTCCTCGAGGCTCAATGGGATTTACCTGTATAAATAAAGGTTGATTGATTATTGCTACTTGTCCCAACTTTATTGGGATTTGTTGACACTGTGAAATTTTAAATCAACATGTTTTTCCTTTAAAATGTTACATTTACTCAGATTAAACTTTTGATCTGTCATCTGTTATATTACGAATAAAATATTGACATTTGCCATCTCCACATCATTGCATTCAGTTTTTATTCACAATTTAGTGTCCCAACTTTTTTGGAATCTGGTTTGTATGTGATAATGTGTATTAAAACATCAGCAGCATCATGATGGTCTTCACATTGAAGGAGGATTCCCAAATTTATCAAAATTTGTCCACGTTCTACATGGACTTTCAGGTTGTAGAGAGTGAAGTTTATGTCCAGTCTAGGGACTAGTTTACCAGGTCGTCACCCTTGAAGTGTTTCTAAGGGGGTCATGGGTGTTTGCCTCTCCAGTCCATATGCGTTTTTTTAATCTGGAGAAGGATTATGGCCATGTTCCTCAAAATATTCTGTAGAGGATGCTGCCGGAGTATTGGGTTCCTGGGTTTCTTTTAAGGGTTATCCAGCCCTCGTATAACCAAAGTAAGAGCTATATCTGCTTTTGAGACAAAATTTTGAGCTTGTTCTTAGTGCAGACTGTCCTTTGTCTATGGTCCTGTTTGTGGTGGTCTTGGACAAGATCTGCAGTCACAATCGTGGAGAGGAGAGTGTCTGGTTTGAGAACCTCGGGGTTTAATTTTTTCTTTATAAGGATGATGTGGTTCTGTTGGCATCTTCAGGCCAAGGTCTTCAGCGTGCACTGGGGCAGTTTGCATGTGAATGTGAAGTGGCTGAGATAAGAGTCAGCTCCTCTAAGTCCAAGGCCATGTTCAGGTCTTGTTCATGAGTGATGGTAAGATGGATTGGGGCCTCGTCCTCAGTAATGAGGGTATTGTTTTGGTTGTTCGAGGTGAGGAAAGGGTTAAGTCAAAAGAAAAAACTCAATTTACTGGTCTGTCTATTTCTAACCCTCACCTGTAGTCATGAGGTTTAGGTCATGACTGAAAGAACAAGATCCTGGACAAAAACAGCCGAAATTGGCCTCCTTTGTTGGGCGACTGAGTTCAGCCTTAAACAAACTTAAGGTGAGGAGCTCCATCATCTGGAAGGGAACTTGAAGTAGTGTTATTGCTCCTGCATATATCAAAAGCAGCCAGCTGCGATGGTTCAAGCTTCTGGTTAGGATAACTCCCTTTGGAGGTTTTCTGGGCATGTCCCTTTATAAGAGGCCTAGTGGCAGACCTAATACTCACTGGAGGGGTTATGTATCTGTTCTAACGTGGGAAAGTCAGGATGAGCTAGAAAATGTCGCTGGGGGAGAGGAATATCTGGATTTTTTTTCTCCTGGATTTGTTGTCTCCATGACACAACTATGAATAACCGGTAGAAGTTGGAGAAATTGTGGTGAGCGTAATAGTCTGTGCAAACAAGGCCTTTATTTTACCTTGTCGGCCGTCCGACCATGGCATCCTTCCAGTTCTTTTGTACGCAGGTGGAGAGGAAACTCACATGAACTCAATAAAATTGAGAGGTAAATTATTTTTTCCTTTTTAAGGCAGGTAAGGCAGGAAAAAATTTCAAGCTCAGCGCTGAGGCGTCCGTCTGAACACATCGTAACCTGGAACCAGAAGCCCCATGAACTGGAACGCCCCAGCGCCCTTGGCTTCACCTTCACATCTGGGCGAGCACAACCTATCAAGAGTGTATCAGTGGGGTGACTATGCGTGACCTCATCGATTGTATACGTTTCTGATTGTGGATAATAGGGTGACGTGCAAATCTGAGTGTTGGAAGCAAGCAGACAAAAATGACTCCTTATCGGGTGTTGACCCTGGGATTGCTCATTGTGAGCAGCTGAAACTGATTTGATCTGGTCCAAACTAGGTAATAATTCAGAATAAATCAGACCGGGCCTCCAGCAAGATTAATTTCCTAACAACCTTTATTTATGTAGGTTGGCCTTATTGAGTGACAAGAACTCATTTTCAAGAGAGACCTGTATGCCTTAATGCATTGTTGTGATAAAATTCAAAAAACAGACGTGTCTAGTTATAACTTTGTACCCTTTGCCCTTTAAGTAATGAAATGCATTCATTTTCTATGTACTGTTTAATGATGTTAGGCAGTGCTGAATGAGAAATGTGCAAATCTCTGCCAACTTTCATTTCTGGAACATGGCTTTTAAATTGTTCAATTACTTTCTCCTGCAAATCGACACATTTTTGCTCCTTAAAGACAGCTTTTTATTAACTTCACTGCTTAAAATTTACTTTACAAATCATTATAAATATTCTGGGTTGTCATCACTTGTCTGAAAAAAAAAAGCTCTTTTATTGCATCATTACAAGCCTTAATTTTACCAAATGCCAATGTTTCTTTTTAGTTGTTGCAGGCTTAAACTACAGCAACAGAAAAATAATATTGAAGGGAATCATGTTGAAGAGAGAAACCATGAAAGGTCTTAAGTTTAATATTTATTTTCTTTCAGCCACTCAAAATAATTCATGTTTATACAAGAATATTTGATAAAATTCAAACTAAACAAGTCAAGACATTGCTTTCTATTGCTGAAATTTATTATCGGTAAGTATCCTACTTTGAAATCAGAAAACGGGAACCTAAAACGAGGCCAGTTTATTGAATATTTGTTCAAGGATTTATGGATTCAAGGATTGAGCGTTCTTTATTTGTCATTCACACCACATGTGGTACATGTGGTGGAACTAAATTGTGTACACAGAGTCCCAGTTACATCTAACAAGTATAAAATGTACAAGAAAAACGGTAATAAGATCTAAGATATGAACTAAGAAAAACATTGACACTAAGTATTAGTAGTAAATGGTAAATGGACTGTACTTATAGCGCCTTTCTATCTTATTTCAAGAAACTCAAAGCGCTTTACACTACAATCTGTGTCCTCATTTACCCATTCATACAGCACTCTACTAGATCACTACGAAGCAAATTGAACAAATCATTCTAAAGAGACTAATCGGTGCTTTAGATCACATTCATACACTGATGGGACACACATCAGAGGCTATGAGGGGTTCAGTGTCTTGCCCAGGGACACTTCAACATGTGACTGCTGGTGGATTCGAACCCCCAACTTTCGCATTGGAGGATGACCGCTCTAACCACTCAGCCACAGCCACCCACAGTAGTACACAAACAATATGCTGAAGAGCAGCACGAACATGAGTCTATGTGAGTAGATGAGTACGAATGAACACAGCAACATGAAACGGATCAGCAGCAACATGAATCAGATCAATCGGCCCAAGACGATTGAACAGTTAGAGGCCTGTATTAGACATGAATGGGAGAGCATTCCTATTTCTAAACTTGAGAAACTGGTCTCCTCTGTCCCCAGACGTCTGTTGAGCGTTGTAAGAAGGGGGGATGCCACACAGTGGTAAAAATGGACTTGTCCCAACGTTTTTGGGATTTGTTGACGCCATGAAATTTGGAAACAACAGATTTTTCCCTTAAATCGATACATTATCTCAGTTTAAACTTTTGATCTGTGATTTGTGTTCTATTCTCAATAAAATATTAGATGTTGGCACCTTCACATCATTGCATTCAGTTTTTATTCACAATTTGTGTAGTGTCCCAACTTTTTTGGAATTCGGTTTGTATTTTTTCTTTAAAATGTTACATTTACTCAGATTAAACTTTTGATCTGTCATCTATGTTATATTACGAATAAAATATTGACATTTGCCATCTCCACATCATTGCATTCAGTTTTTATTCACAATTTGTTTAGTGTCCCAAATTTTTTGGAATCCTGTGGGGTAGGTGTGTTTGTTCCCTCTGAAGTCCACGACCTCCTTCGTCTTCTTCACATTGATGTGAAGGTTGTTCTTCCTGCACCAGCTCTCCAGGTGTTCCACCTCCTGGCTGTAGCTGGACGCATTTTTGTTTGAGATGCATCCAACCACCACTGTATTGTCTGCAAACTTCACAATATGACAGCCCGGATGAGTAGGTGCACAGTTATATGTGAGCAGCATGAACAGGAGAAGGCTCAGCACACAGCCTTAAGGGGAGCCAGTGATGAGGGTTATTTTTATTCAACCTTTATTTAGACAGGTTAATCCCATTGAGCCTTGAGGACTCATTTACAAGAGAGGTGGAGGAAGAGCACAGAGGGTTCGCATAATATGTCTACCTAGAGGTTGTAAAAATGTCATTTTATTGTCTTAACAACTTTGGAAAATGTGCTTTTATTTTTAATTATAATGCTTGAAAGTTCACCAAATCCTGATTAACACTGAAGAACCCTAATTTTGGTTATGTTTGAAGTTTTCTGTAATCCAACATTTTTCAGTCGGGTCATCTGGACAGTTTTTTTTTTTTCTTTTGTGCTGAAACGTTTCGCCTTCGAGCGGAAGGCTTCATCAGTCAAGGAAACACAAGAGAAAACTGATTCTTCCCCCAACAGCTTACTCCAAAGTGGAACAAACCA
>NC_056511.1:32418163-32424130 GCF_014905685.2 Nematolebias whitei | reverse complement strand
TGGTTTGTTCCACTTTGGAGTAAGCTGTTGGGGGAAGAATCAGTTTTGTTGTGCGTTTCCTTGACTGATGAAGCCTTCCGGATCGAAGGCGAACTGTTTCAGCACAAAAAAAAGAAACTGTCCATATGACCTGACTGAAAAATGTTGGATTTTATATCCTGATGCATGCTCAATAATCCAGGTAGAAAAATTAAAAAAAAGTTCAGTCTGGTCCTCTGGACATTCAAAAAAACAAAACAAAGCAAAAAAAAAAGTAGAAACGTTTTGTCTCTCATCCGAGAGACTTCCTCAGTCTGAGGTGCTGTATTCAGCTCAGTCTCTTAAATAGCACCTTCTCAGAGTGGTTGGATTTTATATCTGGATTACTGAGCATGGACTTTGTAGTTTTCTATAATGTATTTTGTTAAAAATTTTAATCTGTACTGTCACTTTAAGAGCGCTTTATGACATCAGTACTCTGCGTCTAGGTCTCAGTTCGCAGCACGGCTGCCTGAGAAGAGGTAGGGAGTTATTGTTGCTCTTGGTTAAGCTCACATTTATTAAATATATAACATAAACATAAGCACATGCAGTTGTAAATGTTTAAATGTGTAAAATCACACAGAGGGGTCATTTTTCTGACAACATAAGAACATTTTCCCATAGTTTAAAATCTTGGTTGCGTACTGTAACCCCAGATTCTATGAGTATAGGCGTAGCCCTTTAAGACTGTCGCTAGTGGGTTTATCCCTAGGCACGCAGCGCAGCACTGAAAACTTTAGTCCACGCCCACCTGCTGTGTGGGCCTCACCCCCGGTCCGTATAAATTACGGTGAGACCGGGTAATCGGCTCCCAAATAGCTTTTTTCTTCAGCCATTTAGGAACCAGTGAGGCCCAGAGCTTAAAGGGCTACGCCTATATTCATAGTATCTGGGGTTACAGTACGTAACCAACGTTCTATTTCGTATAGGCTTCACCCTTCAAGGCTATTGGTAGTGGGTTAAAGGCGAAGCAGGATGTAGTCTATGCCTCACTGGGTCCATTCAGACACAAACATGAAGCACTTGCTCGCACAAAAAACATTTAATCACTCAGCCTTCTGTGTGCGTAATTACATGCTGCGTAATTGCGTGCTCCATGTGCAGGAGCGCACGGGAGAAGATCTCTGGTGAGGAAAAAAAGGCTGGGATAGCATACCTGCTGCTGTGAATTGGAACAACGGAGGATACGAATTGTAACAGTGTAAAGATAAACAGAGCAGACCAACAGCTCCTCAGGATGAACCAGTTAATAACAATAAAATCAGCAGTCATGAACTTGTGACTGATAATAAATATCTCACACTGCAACTGCATGCAGGCAGGTGTGAGCTCAAAAGTGAGGCTCCATGAAACAAATAATCATTCTGTCAGAACCCTGAGAACAGAATGGGTCATGGAGAAAGTAAAAACATCACATAGATAAAAATGAATAATTGAACATGACGATGACCAGGCAGTCGCCATACAAATATCCTCCACTGTCATCCCTCCATGCAGAGCCATGGAGGATGAAAACCCTCTGGTGGAATGCACTGAGATTTTCTGGAGGATCCAGTCCAGATGAACTTTAAGCTTCAGAAATAGCTTCACACAACCAGTGTGGGAGGCGCTTGGTGGATAGAGGACGTCCTGAAGAGCTGTCCCCGTAATGCATGAACATACGCTGAAAGCGGCGCAGTGTATCCGTGTGCGCCACATAACATGAAAAATGCGCGCATGGGACAGAAGGAGGTGAGATGTTGCTTCCTCCTCAGAATTATGAGGAAGAGGATAAAACCCATCCAAGGTTATCACTCTCAATCTGAATGAGCTGGTGATGTTTTTCAGAGCAGGGTTAAAACGCAGTACAGCTGAACTGCCGTCCGCTTGAATTCTGAGACATGAGAGGATAACGGAGAGAGCAAACAAACACTATCTTTGCCATCGTCAGAACTAACAGCGGGGCTGTTTTAATGACATAATTTAAGTGAAACCTGATCTATAAGCTCATAATGAGCTTTGATCAGAGCGTGCAGGACCATAATTAGGTCTCACTCTGAAGCTAGTGGACGTGACACCGGTCTGTGTCTCCGTACACCTTTCAGGAAACGCTTCATCAACGGGTGATTAAGAACTGTTCTGTCACCGAAGCCCTCATGACAGGAAGAAATAGCTGCAGCATAAGTTTTAATTGTGCTGAACGCTAGATCTCTGTCCATCAGCTGCTACAGAAAGAACAGCATGCCACCTAGTGGCCATGAGATGGCCTCCATGCCTTTATCTGCACTAGCGCTGAAAAACTGTCCACTTGATGTGTACAGCGTTGTGGTGGAAGCAGATCGTGCGCCCTGAACGTACGCACCACATCCATTGGGAGGCCTATCTTTTCTAAACGGATCTGTTCAGCGGACAGACCCAAAGATGCTGACCTATTGCTGAGTAACTCCTGATCGCTCTTTCTGCCTGGAGGAGAGCGCCCCCCCCCCAGCAGTTCCCACGGCCGACCCGATATCAGTCGCTGCAGATTCGGGAACCACGGAGCACATATGGATGCACATATGGATGCACATAGGGAGCTACGAGGATGACTGACGGTTCTTCCTCCCGATCCCGGTCCAGGGTCCGTGATATCAGTAGGACTGGAGGGAACGCATAAAAGAGCATTTTTGGCCAAGGGCTGTGAGCGAAGGCATCCACTCCTAACGGTGCGTCATCTTTTGGGCTCAAGAACCATAACTGACACTGGGCGTTCTCCCGTGTGGCAGACAGAACCTCTGCTGCTCGGCCGAACCTGCTCCAAAATCCGAGAAATCAGCTTGGGATGGAGGCACCAGTCTCTGTGGCGCCCCTCGACATGATATCCACTCGCTTGTTCAGGACGAATGTACACTGCTCTGATGGAGAGCGGATTTTTGTGTGTGCCCAACACAACAGCTGTTTCGCAATGCATAACAGTTGGGCTGAGCGCATGTCTCCCTGACGGTTTATGTAAACTGTAGTCACTTGTTGTCTGTGTGGATCAGAACATGCTGATCCCGCAGCAGGGGGAAAATGCTGAGTCACGTTTCAGACCGTGAAACATTCTAGCACATTATGTAAAACAACATGTGGTCCAGCCACTGTGCTCCCACTGCTTGGGACAGACACATTCCTTCCAGATTGACAAGAACACATCTGTGAAAACTGAGATGTGTGACTTTGGCCTGCTGATGGGAACTCCCTCTGACAGAATGAGAAGTTTTCCCCAGTGATTCAGATCGGTTCTCACGGAGGGGGGCACAAAGATAATCCACCTCTTCTGGCGCACATGATCTATGCGCAGACGGGCGAACCATCTCCGAAGGCGTCTCATGTGAAGTAGGCCCAGCGGAACCACGATGTGGGCCGCTGACATCATCCCAGGAGTCGCATGACAAGCAGAACTGTCACTATGTTGCAGGGTTTGACACGGCGGAGCAGGGTTTGACTCGGAGGAGCTGAGCTGATAGAGCTTCGGCTCTCAGCTGTGATAAACGGGCTTTCATTGTAGTTGAGTTTAGCTCCACTTCCAGATAATCAATCCTCTGGGACGGACAAACGGAAGCTTTTCCCAGTTTATAGAAACCCATGATTAGCAGGTGGAACACTAACGTTTTGGTCTGTGCGACAGCTTTCTAACTGGATTGATCTAATAAGAGCAGATCCTCCAGATAAAAAGAATTCTTATTCCTGCCATGTGTAACGACTGCAGAGCCGTCTCCACGCGTTTCGAGAACGTGCGTGGGGTGTTTCAGAATGATCGAAATGTGAAAATATGCGCTATTCAGATCTATGGAGATGAAAAACAGTCGTTCTGGTGAAGTTCTCCACCAGCTGTTTGTCAGCATGTGGAATTGTCTCCCCATGATCAAATTGCTGAACATGAACAGGTCGAGAATGGTCTCATCCCTCCGGTTTTTTCTCAGAACCAGGAAGTAGTGGGAGGAAAAAAAACATATTTTCCTCTCCGTTGGGAACTCTGGAAATCACGTTTTTTTGTCAGAAATTCCTGAACTTCTGACTGGAGAGACGAGCTCTGTTCTGGAGAAGACAGAACCGTCTCTATAATCCCTCTGAACGTTGGGGGTTGAGCTGTGAACTGCAGCATGTAACCCCTTCTGATCAGATGGTCTGTCCATCTGTCCAGGGAACATAGTCGCTGCCACTCTGAGTAAAGCTCGGAGAGTGGGAACGCATTTGTGTTGTGTCATGTTTCTCATGAACGTCAACCAGACTAAAAATCCTTACTGCCATCACTTGCTCCGGAGATTCTCCGGGGGGAACCCAAGGAGGGCTCCGACAGGATAAAAAAGGGCTTTATGTGTGCTGAGCCCAGGCTGTGGTCTCACATAGAGGCGAGGTGAGCCGGCGCGCACTGAAAGGAGGCGTGAGCACATTCTGAGTGAGACACCGTTTCGATGGAGGCTGCAGCTGTCATGGAGAAAACACATTTACTCCCGCTGCGCTGTGAGTGGGCAGAAAACAGCAGAAATTAAAAACGAGCTCTGGCTGAAAACGAGGGATTTTATCGGACTCAGTCTGCTGAACAAACATAATTTTAGCTGACGTGGTAGATGAGCGTTTTGTGATATTTACTGAACTGCGGTGCCATTTAAAATGCTGTTTAGAGGTTACTGGCTCATTCTGTGTGGGGAATGTGTGAAAGCCCCCAGTATACTGCAGCGTACGTACACGTGAACGGACGTACGCGTGTACTGTACGCAGAGGGTTCAGACTTCATACTCCAGCGTACACCCCAAGCAGCTACAGAGCAGCTTCACTGACAAGAGGCGTTTACCTTCGGGACAAATTGAGGTCGCCGATTGGTCATTTGCTGACACGCCTACTGGATTGATTGATATGTCAGGGGGGGGTGAGCACTGGCAGCCTCAGCCACAGCAGTGTTCTGTGTTTATATGTTGTTAATAAAAAGATCTAAAACATTAAAAAACAGGGAGCGCTAGCTCTGCAGCTCACACATCAGACCAGCTCACCAGGAAATCTCCAGACCCTCCCGCAGCCACGTTGGACCAGAGTTTAATTTGCTCATGACAAATTCCTTCATTCGTCACCATTTCTGTCATTGCATCAATGGAGGAGGAAGAGATCACTTGCCTCTTGGCAAAATAAACAAAAGAAAAGGCCAGATCTGGGACGAAGAAGGGGAATTTAATACATCGGTGTCTCATACAAAACAGACTGTCGCCGGGCAGTTTATTTTGCGACTACGCGTATGCTGTCATAAAAATTGAGCTTTGCACGGACATGCCCTGGGGGGTACGCTCGTACCTCTGCGTACGTACGTACGTACGTACGTGCGTACCTCTGCATATGGACGTACGCGGCAGTATACTGGTGGCTGAAGAGAGGCAGCTGTGAGCTCAACTGATCTGACAGTCTCAGATGAAAAAAAATTTACTTCCAGAGGTGTTTCTTTTTCATATCAAAAACATACATTATCAAAAAACACATACCTTTCTCTCAAGGATCTGTTACTTGGTGCAGGGGGCCGGCGGAGGAGCGGTGCTTGAAGTTGCTGCCGCAGCTGTGGAGCGCTTCTGGTGTTGTTGCTGGTCAAGGTGGTCCTTCCATCGGCCGGAGGTGCGAGAGGAGGACTGTGACGTCACCAGATGGTGTACAGTCTCTGAGACCTCCTCAGACCTCTGCGATTTCTCAGGGATGGTCCTGAAGTTGGCCCCAAACGGCACCTCTGGGGTGATGGGGCCCTGCAGCAGATCTTTCGGCTGCTTCTCAGACAAGGATGGCGAGAGGCGGAGCCAAGTGTTCCTCTGGATCATGGTCATCCAGGCGGCGATGCGGGACAGGCTGTTCGCAGAGGTGGCACATATTTAAGATGACATCAGCAGTATCCTGATGCATGCTCAATAATCCAGGTAGAAAAATCTAAAAAAGTTAAATCTGGTCCTCTGGACATTCAAAAAACAAACA
>NC_056511.1:32410475-32418063 GCF_014905685.2 Nematolebias whitei | reverse complement strand
TGTTTGTTTTTTGAATGTCCAGAGGACCAGATTTAACTTTTTTAGATGACATCAGCAGCTTTACAGAGAGAGAGCTCTTTGTCTCCTCCAGCAGGTCTGCTTCCTCCAGCCTCTTAGAGATGCTGTAGGCCAGCAGGGCAACATTGTTGTTCTCTGCGGCCGTCTGGAATGTGCACTGGTGAGCTCGGTTGGAGACCTTGTCACCATCTGGTCATGCTTCCCTGGAGGGACAGGTTGCTGGTCCATCCTGGAAGCTTTTGCCCCAAGTGCCACTGCCAGGCTTGGCTCCAAGGGGGGGGGGGACCGAGGGAAAAAAACACAGATCAGTAAAACCCTCCACTCTAGAGATGGTGGCGAAGGTGGAGACGGATGTCTTCAGCTTGCCGGGCCCAGCTGCAACCTCGTTCCAGTGTGACGTCACAGCTGGACAGCGAGGCCATATGGGGTCAGGGCGACGAGCCGGGGCGGACCCAACCTTGCTGCCAGATCATCCGATCAGGGCGGAGGGAGGCGAGGGACAGAAAGTCCCTTGTGTTAACATCCTCCTGGATTATGCCGGGCAGCTCCGAGAGGAGGGCGCCGACGGCTGGGAGCGGTGTGGTTGCCAACATGGGAAGATCCGAGGTGGCTGAACATCCGCTCAACCACTCGTCTTCCGTCAGTACACTCTCCAGGAGGGAGGGGGCAGCTCTGCATCGCCTTTCTTGGCGGAATCATTCGATTAACTGCGTGACTCTGCGTCAAAGAAGGCGGTGGCGTCGTTCTATGCATAGCGTCCCGCAACAGAAAAAAAAACACTCAGCGGAGCTGCTACCAACAACGCCTTTTTCGAGGGAATCATCCGATTCACCTCGAGAAAAAAACGCGTTAGAAAAGGCGATGGCGTCGTCCAGCGAGTAGCGGCCCTCCACGGAATAACATTCATCGGGGCTGCTGCTAACATCGCCTTATTCGAGGAAATCATTTGATTACCGCGGGGGGAAAAAACGTTAGAAACAGCGATGGCGTCGTCCAGCTGGTAGCGGCCCACCACGGAAAAGCACTCCTTGGCGCTTACCTTGAACAAGGCTGCTCGTTTGCTTCTCTTCGGGGAGGAATAGCTCACTGGGACGGCAGGAGGTTTGCGTGGTGGAGAACCACGCATCCTTAGCAAAGTTGTGCCGGTTAAAGCTGGACAACTTTTCCTTCTTCGTTCTTCTGACAGTGCTAGCTAGCTGGCTTAAGAAAAAATGGTAGCCGATTACCCGGTCTCACCGTAATTTATACGGACCGGGGGTAAGGCCCACACAGCAGGTGGGCGTGGACTAAAGTTTTCAGTGCTACGCTGCGCTCCTAGGGATAAACCCACTCGCGACAGTCTTAAAGGGTGAAGCCTATACGAAATAGAATGGGCATTGTTCTTACTATTGGTGATGGTGAAAGTCGGGAATACTTTCAGGAACAAGCAGCTGACATCAGAAAGCCTTTGAAAGAGCAGGTAGTGATTTGCACAGAGCTACAGAAGCATCTTTTGAGTGTTCACTTTTAATCACTAAGGCTAAAAATCTGCACAATATTGGAGAAACTTCTGAAACCCGCCTGCCTGACAATTGTGGAGTTGATGTGTGGGGTTCATGCAGTGAATAAAATGAAAACTGTCCTGCTCTCCAACACTGTCAGAGTCAATTTCTTTATTGTAATTTCTTTGTCATATTGTCAAGGACATAATAGATAAAATAGATGAAAATTGCAAAAATCAGCTGCATAATAGAATCAGGAAGATATCTTGACAAAACTACAATTTTTATTTTTTAAGACTGTTTTTAAGATTACTCTGTTGTTAGTTTTTAAAGAAAAGTTATGCGAGTAATTCTCAACACAGTGTTCTTGTACTTATTTCTGTTGTAAAACTACCAGTTTATACCTTTTACAAATAAGTTTGTAATTATTTACTTTTTTCTTTTATTATTTATTTTATTCTATTTAACTACTATTACTTACAATTTTAATTATAATATTTACTTTTTATTTTATCACTTTGATGAAGAGATTAATTTGAGTCTTTTGGGAGAGGGGAGTAGCAAGGGATTGGGGGGGTCTCAGATTGGCTAGGAAGTAAAAGGGGGGGGGGGGGGATAGTTTGGGAGCCACTGGGCTAAGTGACTATCAACCTACAGCACAGACTGGTCTGTGTGTTTTGCTCTTTATATTTTATTCACATGTTGCATACAACTGAACAGGAATTTTCTTAAATTGGAGTTTTAAATAGAAGCATTATTTTTCCATGTTATTTTTGGTTAAAACTACAGCAAACCACTGCAGAGGAACTGAAGAGCCACAGTTTGCAGACCAATTAAACTGCAGCCTACTTGTTTCGATCCAAACTGTTGAGACAGTACAACGGTATGAGTTTCATCACATCTTCCAAAAAATCACCCTGTTAAATTTTCTTTACAGTTTGTTAGTTGAATACAGTACCAGATTTTTTTTTTAATCACTAAGATGGTCCTGCTGTTGAGTTGACAATACCATTTGTGATTCATCAACCATTTTGTCATGAGCAGTAGCAGAAGATATCTGCCTTAAAAAGCATTATCGTGATAGTTCAGATCTTCCAAAGTGGATTATTTTGGGGAAAGGTTATGATCAATCATATCTTATGTGTTGTAGATGCCACAGCCAAACAAAAACTGTTATGGGAAGTCTATCACTAATAATTGCCATCTCAGTCTGTACACAGTGCAAGTCTTCAGTCTTTCACCTGCAGCTCTTCTAAACTGTGTGGTACTGTTCTGTAGTTCTGTTGCTTCCTTCAATGTTTTAAACTGATCCAGACTATGCCAAAAATCACTCCTGTTATGTTATACTAATGTCATTTTTACCGTCTGGGTATCTTCTTCTTCTTCTTTCGGCTTTCCCCGCTTCAGGGGTTGCCACAGCAAGTCATCCTCCTCCACCTCACTCTGTCCTCTGTATCCTCTGTCCTCACTCCAACGACCTCCATGTCCTCTTTAACTGCATCCATATATCTCCTCTGTCTTTTTCCTGGCAGCTGCATTTCTAACATCCTTCTACCAATATGCCCACTGTCCCTCCTCTGTACATGTCCAAACCATCTCAGTCTGGCCTCTCTAACTTTATCTCCCAGTTGTTCAATCTCTGATGATCTCATTCCTATTCTTATCCATCTTTGTCACTCCTAAGGAGAACCTCAACATCTTCATTTCTGCCACTTCCAGTTCTTTCTCCTGTCTTTTTGTCAGTGCCACTGTCTCCAGACCATACAATATAGCTGGTCTCACCACTATCTTGTAAACTTTTCCTTTGACCTTTGCTGACACCTTTTTGTTACAAATCACCCCTGAAACTTTTCTCCATCCATTCCATCCTTCCTGGACTCACTTTTTCACTTCTTTACCACATTCCCCATTTTCCTGGACAGTGGATCCCAAGTACTTGAAGTCCTAAACCTTTGTGACCTCTGCTCCTTGTAGCCTCACTGTTCCACCGGCCTCCCTCTCATTCACACACATGTACTGTGTCTTACTACGGCTGACTTTCATTCCTCTTTTTTCAAGTGCATACCTCCACCTCTCCAAGTTCTCTTCCACCGGTTCCCTGTTCTCACCACAGATCACAATGTCATCTGCAAACATCATAGTCCATGGGGATTCCTGCCTGACCTCATCTGTTTGTCAGTCCATCACCAGAGCAAACAAGAAGGGGCTCAGAACTGATCCTTGATGCACTCCCACCTCCACCTTAAAGCTATCTTGTCACTCCTACAGCACATCTCACCACTGTCCTGCTGTCCTCATACATGTCCTGTATCAGTCTAACATACTTTTCTGCCACTCCAGATTTCCTCATGCAATACCACACCTCCTCTCTTGGCACTCTGTCATATGCTTTTTCTAAATCCACGAAGACACAATGGAGTTCTTTCTGACCCTCTTTGTACTTCTTCATCAGCATTCTCAAAGCAAAGATGGCATCTGTGGGGCTCTTTCTTGGCATGAAACCATACTGCTGCTCACAGATAGTCACCTCTCGTCTAAGTCTTGCTTCTACAACTCTCTCCCAGATCTTCATCGTGTGGCTCATCAACTTAATTCACCTGTAGTTGCTACAACTCTGTACATCACCCTTGTTCTTAAAAATGGGCACCAGCACACTCCTTCTCCATTCCTCAGGCATTTTCTCACCCTCATCTATACCATTGAATATTTGAGCCAAAAACAACTCTCCAAGACATTTCCAAACCTCCACTGGTATGTCATCAGGTCCTACTGCCTTCCCCTTCTTCATTATTTTCAGAGCTGTCCGGACTTCACCCTCACTAATCTTTCCTACTTCCTGGTCCACAGTTTCCATGACCTCTACTCTTCTTTCTCTTTCATTCTCTTCATTCATTAGCTCCTCAAAGTACTCCTTCCGTCTTTCAGTCACACTCTCCTCACTTGTTAGAACATTACCATTCCTATCTTTAATAAGCCTAACCTGCTGCACATCCTTTCTAGCCTGATCCCTGTCTTGCCAATCGGTACAAGTCCATCTCGCCCTCTTTAGTGTCCCGTCTCCCATACAACTCATCATACACCTTCTGCTTTGCCTTAGCTACTTCCCTCTTTACTCTACGTCCCATCTCCTTATATTCCTGTCTCCTCTCTTCAGTTCTCTTACTGTCATATTTCTTCTTGGCTAATCTCTTTCTTTGAATGGCATCCTGCACTTCACTATTCCACCACCAGGTTTCCTTATCATCCATTCTCTGTCCAGATGACACAGCAAGTACCTTCCTACCTATCTCTCTAATTACTGTTGCTGTAGTAGTCCAGTCATTTGGAAACTCTTTCTTACCACCCTGAGCCTTTAACAGCCCCTCTCTGAATTTCTCACAATATTCTTCCTTCTTCAGCTTCCACCATTTGGTCTTCTTTTCTGATTTTACTCTTTTTCTCTTCTTCACAACAACAGTCATTTTACACACAACCATCCAATGCTGTCTGGCCACATTCTCCCCTGCCACAACCTTACAGTCTCCAATCTCCCTCAGGTTTTCTCTTCTAAAAAGAATGTAGTCGACCTGTGTACTCCTTCCACTACTCTTATAGGTCACTCTATGTTCCTCCCTCTTTTGGAAATAGGTATTGACTATAGCCATTTTCATTCTCTTGGCAAAATCTACTACCATCTGTCCTTCCCGGTTTCTTTCCTTGACACCAAACCTACCCATCACTTCCTCATCCCCTCTGTTTCCTTCACCAACATATCCATTCAGGTCTGCTCCGATCACCACTCTCTTCTCCCTGGGAATACTCTGTATCACTTCATCCAGATCTTTCCAAAATGTATCTTTCTCCTCATCATCACATCTAACCTGTGGAGCATAACCATTGACGATGTTTAGCATCAGACCTTCTACTTCTACCTTCAGGCACATCACCCTATCTGACACACTCTTCACCTCAACTACATTCTTTGCCAACTCCTCCTTCAGGACCACCCCTACTCCATTTGTCCTTCTATCCACACCATGGTAAAACAGTTTGAACCCTGTTCCAATGCTGTGAGCCTTGCTGCCCTTCCACTTGGTCTCTTGGACACATAGAACATCTACCTTCCTTCTCTGCATCATGTCAGCCAGCTCTCTACCTTTGCCTGTCATTGTCCCCACATTTAGAGTTGCAACCCTCAGTTCTACATTCTTCACTTTCCTCTTCTCCCTCTGTCTCCTGACACGTTTCCCTCCTCATGGTCTTTGACGAACAGTAGCACAATTTCCTCCGGCACCCTGTTTGTCAGCAGCACCGGTGGCGGTCGTTGTTAACCCAGCCCTCGACCGATCCATTATAGTTTCGCTTTGATGAACTCGCATTATGGTTTTGGCAAGTGTTTTACATCAGATGCCATTCCTGACACAACCCTCACCATTTACCCGGGGTTGGGACCGGCACAAGAGATGCACTGGCTTGTGCTCCCTAGTGGCTGGTTTACAGTCTGGGTATCATGTTGCTTTTTTAAAATCAATCCTTATTCAATACTTCAAGCCATAATAACTAGAGCCCGATCGATCACTTCACCACTTGCTCTTGCCGAGGTCTGATGCTTTTCCCTTTCCATCCCTCTCCACTTTGCTTTGCTTCTCTGTCTGTCTGTGAACCTGCTTCTGAGCCTCTCTTGCATAGCTTCAGAACCATAATTATGGACTTGAATTGATCAGTTGGTCCCTCAACACAATTGATAACATTTCTTCAAAGAGAAGACAGGCTTTAGGTGAGCCGATTTGCCCTGTTGACACGCACGCAGTTGGATATCTCAACGACTTGAAGACTTGATGATGTGTCTATCTCTGCTGCCATCTGTGGATTTTAAGGACACATATTTAATTGGATTGTGATAACTGGTTCCTGCTTTTTGGATTCGATTGGTTGCTGGTTTTATCTACAATCAAGGAAGTCGTTGGCAGCAAATTTGGACCAGATCACGCTGCTTGCTTATGATGGCTTAGTTTGTGCCTCAAGCACCCAGACTCAAATGCCTTGGGCAGAATGGACCAGATCTTGGGGATTTTACTCAGTCACGTTCCATTGGAGTGGCCATGTAATTTGGACATTTCGGAATCCTTTGGACCAACACAGACTCAAGGTAGATGTCATTAAGTTCTGCCTGTACCCAAAACAACTGTGTGTTTATCTGAATTTGGCTCCCTCAGCTGGCCTTGAAGGCCATCTTATCTGAATTCACCTGGAGAAAATGTAATCTGACGCTCTGCCCCCACCCCTCTCCCCTCGAGGAATTTCCAACTGATAACCAGAGGAAGCCAGCTGAATAAACATTGTGTCATCATTTCAGAACTTTTGGATTCCCATAGGCGTTGTCCTTGGCCATTCCCCAACATCATTCGAGAATGTTTATGGATCTCACCGTAAGGAACTTGTTGATTATTACATCTTTATCAGAACTCTTACAGTGTCCTAGAGTGCATCCTTGAACATTGCTCACCACTCTTGTCATCTCCCCCCCACTGAATGTCTACGTCACTATGTGCTTTTTGTGCGAGGTGTTTTTTAATATTAGTTTTTCTTCTTCTTTTTGCCTCAAGTTCCTACGTGTCCAGTTTCGTTACGTTTTTGTATGTCTAAACAGGTCTCATTTGTAAATGAGTCTTCAAGGCTCAATGTGATTTATCTGTCTAAATAAAGGTTGAATGAAAAAAAAAGAAAATGTATTTTTTATTTTTTGCTATTGCGATACCGCTATTGGGAAGGGAAGGTGACCACCGATAATGGCTGAAAATTTTTTAGCTTTGTCCACCACCGAGAATATAAGAAAACAGCGAGTGGAGCCTGTCTTGTTTATTTAGTGTGGCTCTTAGAAACCATGAAGCTAAGCTAATCAGATCCAGCTACACATAGACCCACAGTAGGTTAACAAGTGGTGCACTGGTGTAGTGGACTAAGCCTACGTCGAAACCCAGTCTAAGGTCAAAACTCTTGACCTTTAGAACCTTGTGGGATAGAAGCTGTAGTAGATGTAAATGTTTAGGTGGTAAAATAAAATCAGAAAATCTCTTTTTCCTGATAAGCTTTACTCTTATGTAGTGATT
>NC_056511.1:32405380-32410375 GCF_014905685.2 Nematolebias whitei | reverse complement strand
GTTTTCTTTGCGATGCATAAGGCAGTGAAAATCATGCGACATGTATTTTTTTCCAGGGTAACATCTTCCAAGATAGCCAATAAGCAAACAGACGGAGAGAGTGGAATATTACATTTCAGACATTTAGACAAGTCTTCACAAACCTGGACCCAGAACCTCTGAACGGGTGGGCAGAACCAGAGTGCATGGATATAATCATCAGGAATATTGCCTGTGCACTGTGAGCAGTTGTTAGATGATGTAAATCCCATCCTAAACATTCGCTGACCTGTATAATGTACTCTATAAAGAACTTTATACTGTATTAATTGTAAGTTGGAGATTCTAGTCATTTTAAATGTTCTTAAACATATTTGAGACCAGGTGTTTTGGTCAAAATTGATTGATAAATCTGACTCCCATTTTGCAACAGGTAACATTATGGAGTCATTGATTCTAGACAATTTCTTGTATATTTTAGATAATAATTTGGGGGATTTAAGATTAAGGAACTCTAACACACATATTGGTGTTTCTAACAAAGTTTTATTAAGCTTAAATTTCTTTTTTATGATAGACTTAATTTGTTGATATTCTAAGAAGTATTTATTTTCAATGTCAAATTGTATTATTAAATTATTAAATGGAATAAAGTCTACACCTTCATATATGTGTTCCAGACGTTCAATTCCCTTGACTCTCCAACCTGGGAAATTTAACATATTATTTTCTTGTAGGATGTCAGGATTGTTCCAGATGGGTGTATGTCTACAGGGGAGTAGTGAAGATTTTGTCATTTTCAAATACTCCCACCATGCTGTCAGAGAAGAGCTAATACTGATGCTTTTAAAGCAAACGTGTCTTTTTATATTTGTGCTAATAAACGGTAGATCTGAAATCTTAATATTATTGCATAAAGTTTGTTCTATGTCTATCCAAGTTTCATCTAATGTATTTGGATTTAACCACTTTGAGATATATTGTAACCTATTGGCTAAATAGTAGTGATAGAAGTTGGGAAGTTCTAATCCTCCGGTATCTTTAGATTTCTGTAATGCTTTTAAGCTAATACGTGGAGTTTTGTTTTTCCAAAGGAATTTAGATATCAAAGAGTCCAGTGACTTAAACCATTCAGTTGAAGGTTTATTTGGAATCATTGAGAATAAATAGTTTATTCTCGGCAGGACCATCATTTTTACTGAGGCAACTCTTCCCTTAAGTGATATGGGCAGAGATTTCCATCTAGTAAGATCATCTTCAATGTTCTTTAAAATTGGGATATGATTCAATTTTATTAAGTCTTCCAATCTAGGAGAAATATTAATGCCCAAGTATGTAATGTTACCTGATTGTAGTCGTTCATTGAGAGAAGTATTAAACACGCAGTTTATTGGAAGAGCTGTAGATTTTGACCAATTTATAGAATAATCAGAAACTTTTGAGAATGAGTTTATTAATTCGATAACATTAGATATTGAATTTTCTGTGTTCTGAAGAAAAAGTAAAACATCGTCAGCATAAAGACTAATTTTATGTTCTATATTTCTACACAGTATACCTTTAATATCAGCAGTTTGTCTTATTGCTGCTGCTAAAGGTTCAATAAAAATGGCAAATAGTGCAGGTGAAAGTGGACATCCCTGCCTGGTCCCCCTCTGTAAACAGAAGCTTGAAGATATTTGATTATTTGTCCTGACACATGCTCTTGGTGAGTTATATAATATTTTTAACCAATTAATGAAATGGTCCCCAAAACCAAATTTACTCAATGTAGAAAATAAAAATTTCCAGTTTACCCTATCAAATGCTTTTTCTGCATCCAAAGACAAAATAGCTGTTTCAATATTTTTACTATATGAATACTCTATTAAATTATATAATCTGCGTGTGTTTGTGGTCGAGTGTCTTCCTTTTATGAATCCAGTTTGGTCAGGATGAATAATGAGAGGAATTATTTTCTCTAATCTTTTAGAGAGGACTTTACTAATTATTTTAACATCCACATTAATAAGAGAGATGGGGCGATAACTGGTAGGTAGTACTGGGTCTTTGCCTGGTTTTAATAGTAAACTAATGTTGGCTGAATTCATATGTGTTGGAAATCTGCCATTTTCTTCAGACTCAAGTAGCATTCTGTGAAATATTGGTTCCAGGATGTTCCAGAACTCTTTATAAAATTCTGCTGGATATCCATCTGGGCCTGGAGATTTCTTATTAGGCATGTTTTTAATGGCTTCACGGAGCTCATCTGATGTTAATGGTGAGTCTAGTTCTGAAGATTGACTACTGTCTAGTTTTGGAAGTATTACTCTCTCCAAGAATTGATTAATATCTTCATCTGTTGGATTTATTTGTGGAGTGTATAGAGTTTTATAGAAATCTCTAAAAACACTATTTACTTTTTCCTCGTCATAAGTTATGTTACCATTTGTGTCTTTAATACCATATATAGACGTTTTTTCTTTATTTAATTTGAGTTGATTAGCTAAAAAGCTACCGGATTTATTACTGTGTTCAAAATGTTCCAAGCGAAGTCTTTGTACTAAGAATTTGTTTTTTTTGTCAATACATTCATTTAGTTCTAATTTTATCTTGCGTAGTTTTTTCTGTGTTTCCTCTCCTTGTAAACTTTCTAATAATTTGATAGATTTCTCTAATTCCTCAATACGTTTATTTTCTTTTTTCTTTTTGTTTGTTGCGTAGGATATTATTTTCCCTCTCATAACTGTTTTCCCAGCCTCCCAGAGTGTACACGCTGATGTACCTGGCAAGTCATTAAACTCTAAATTCGATGTCCATTCATTTTTAAAGTATTGTATAAATTCTTCGTCCATAAGCAGTGAGGTATTTAATCTCCAGTTTATACTTTTTGGGATTTCTTTCTTATTATCTAAATTTAAAGTAACTGGTGCATGATCGCTGACAGCAATAGGGTGTATCTTAGTGTCTGAAATGTTGGTCAGCAATGAGTTGCTGATTATAAAATAATCCAGACGAGAGTGAGTGATGCACATGTGAAAAGAAAGAATACTCTTTACTATTAGGGTGAAGAGACCGCCATGCATCGCAGAGTCCATAATCACTCATGTACTGTTTAACTACATTTATGGATTGCCAACTGCGTTGAGCTCCTACTGCATTCAGCCTGTCTATTTTGTTATCTAGACCAAAGTATTCCTTTATGAGGTATTTGTATGTATGTATATGGATATATATAAGCCTTTGTGCCTGTGTGCTAATAATTGTTGAGTCAGAAAAATAGAGACAAAAAAAAGAAAGTGAAATGATAAACAACACATAAAGATAAAAGAATAGAAAATAAAAAAAGAACCCCCTTACCACATTAAGTGTCATGCCACCGTGTACCACCACCATCTGTGTAACCCACCAACCGAGCTGTGCTGAAAAATTACATATATATCTGGTAAGTAATATGAATATATATGCTTGCTAATACATTTTAAGTAAAATTAGCAACTGAAGATCATACTTACCTTATTTATATTATTAATAGAGCCAGGGAGTAACCTCTGGATCTCTAAACAGCTGACCGTTGATGTAGAGTTTGTCCACAGCCACCGCAGCTCTTCTGCCCTCGTTTATATTTTTCTTCCTAATCGGGAACAGGACGCGCCTTCTACTCAGAATCTCTGCAGGGAATTGATCGTTCATGCTAAAGTTCGTGTCACGCAGTTCCCTACCTCGGCTTTTTACTTGTTCTTTCTGCTTATAATGTTCAAACTTAGCTACAATCGGCCGCGGCCGATTGCTTCCAGGCTTCTTACCTCCGAGGCGGTGGACTCGGTGAAAAGTGATGGATTTAACCGCGTCACTCGGCAACTTCAGCTGGTTCTGAATGAAGTCACGGACGGAGGCCTCAGGGACCTCGTCCGCTCGCTCCGGTATTCCCGAGAAGACGAGGTTGTCCCGCATGCTCCGGGCTTGGATATCCAGGATCGATTCTTTGATTTTTTTATTATCCCCGGATAGCAGCGTCATCTCCTCGGTGAGTTGTTTTACCGTTCCTCTAAGCTCCTGATTTTCACTAGCAAGTGATGCTACCTGCTGTTGGCTGAATTTCAAAGACTCCCTGAGGCTTTGAAACTCTTTATGTAGCATCTCCACTAATGCTAGTCGGGCGTCCAGGCTAGTTAGCTTCTGGTCAATTGACTCTAATATCTCCTTTAAACCTGAATCATCAGGAGACGGTGCCGTAACGCTGTCTGAGCTGCCCTGTCGATGTCGTTTAGCATTGGGGATGTTAGCTGAATCGCTAGCAGCACCGGATGTATCTTTAGGCTTACCCATGACTAAGCTGTCAAAACACTCGTCAACAAACAATTCCAGGCTTTCCAAGGTCTCCTCGTCCAGTTTGTTTGATTGAATCAAAAAAGTTTGTTAGTAATATTTTAGGACTTTCTTAATGATCTTATATTTAATTAAATAGTTTTTATATAAATAAATACGGACTTACCAAAGTTTTATCATAATACTCACGCACAGTTTTTCCTAGTTCTCAGCAACAGCTCATTGCACCGCCACGCCCACCAGCTGTCAGTCTTAGTTTATCTACTGTGTGTGTTTTCTAGAGACACAACAGTCCACTCAGCAGACTGAACATTCCCACTTTTTTAGTGACCCAGTTTTGTTTGGTTCACCTGCAGTTTCCTTTGTGTGAAAAGAAAGCAATCCACTAGAAAAAGCTACAAGTTTAACAAATACATCAACACAAAACGAGAAAAATTATATACAGGTCCTTCTCAAAAAATTATCATATTGTGATAAAGGTCATTATTTTCCATAATGTAAAATTAAAAATTAAATTAAACTTTCATATATTTCAGATTCATTGCACACCAACTGAAATATTTCAGGTCTTTTAATTGTTTTAATACTGATGATTATGGCATACAGCTCATGAAAACCCAAAATGCCTGTCCCAAAAAATTAGCATATCATGAAAAGGTTCTCTAAACAAGCTGTTAACCTAACCATCTGAATCAACGACGTAACTCT
>NC_056511.1:32399662-32402844 GCF_014905685.2 Nematolebias whitei | reverse complement strand
AAGATCATAGTTGTACAGTTATAAATGTCTGTTGGTGCAGCAACGGAAAAATCATGGCCGTATGATTTTTCCTGATTGATTGCTTTGTTGTTATTTTCATAATTTGCCAAATTAATGTAAATGTTTGATGTTAAATTTGATTCTGTAAATAAATGACCGCATTCATTTTGATGGGTCAAATTTAAATGACGTCTCACTTTGCATTTCCTTAAATTCAGTGCACGTTTTATTCAGTCCAGAAAAATGAGGAACTCGCGTTAAATGATGAATACATCCCAGCATCTGTTCATCTACACTGGTCATAAAAACAGTCTTCCTAACATGCATTCACATTTTCTATCTCCACTATTCACCACAAAGTTATCAAGTGTGTTACAAAAATATAAATTAAACAAAGAAACACATTTCCCTGTTCATTGTTTAGACAGTCGCATATTGTGAAGGTCTAATTAGTACTGACCACAGTGACGTTTTTTTTCTTTGCAGGGAGGTAAAGATTTCATACAATGCATTTCATTGAGGAAAACAAAGATAATGTTACTGACACTAATATATTTTACCTCTATGTTAGATTTATTGTTCTAGATAAAGTTTTACAAGGTTACAAATTTTGCAATTTATTTTTTTTATTACCAAGATGGTCCTGCTGTTGAGTTGACGATGCCAGATGTGATTCATCAACCGTGCTGTCATGAGCAATAGCAGAAGATATCTGCTTTGAAAAGCCTTAAAGTAATAGTTCAGGTCTTTCGAAGTGGATTATTTTGGGAAAAGGTTATGATCAATCATATCTTATCTGTTGTAGATGCCACAGCCAAACAGAAACTGTTGTGGGAAGTCAATCACTAATAATTGCCAGCTCAGTCTGTGCAATGTGCAAGTGTTCAGTCTGCCACCTTCAACTCTTCTAAACTCTGTGTGGTACTGTTCTGTAGTTTTGTTGTTTCCTTCAATGTTTTAAACTGATCCAGACTATGACAAAAATCACTCCTGTTATACTAATGTCATTTTTGCAGTCTGGGTATCATGTTGCTTATTTAAAATCGAACTTTAATTATTGAAATGTTGGTTTTTTGCAATCACCGATACTGATATTGGGAAGGGAAAGGTTTATGCCAGTCTATGCTAGGTTATATAAACGTTAGCTTGTTAACTTGAGAGGCACGTAGCTAATGACAAGCGGGTTGGAGGACTGAAGTGAATTTGTTATTGTTGATTTGTTTTACAAATTAGTTCAAATAAATTTACCATGCTCCGTTCAGGAAAATATGCTACACAGTATTGTTCCCTGCTTCATCTGTGCTGAATGTGAAAGTTAAACTTAAGTGAAGGTAATGTAGTGTCCTGAATTTTGATTTTGTAGTCTGAAAGTAGTCTTCATGCACCCTCTGCTGGATACATTGTACAATTACGGCTGGTTTCCAGCATTTTAGGGGTGAAAATTAGAAGTGCTTAAATCTGTGCACAATGGGACAATTATCACAGATACCGATAGCTCCCCACACGCCTATAATGGCCTAAAATATCAGCCTTAATGATATGTCGATCGGACTCTAATAATAGCAGTCAGAATCCACATTTGACAGCTATTTTCATTTGTGAAGGGTATTTTATGCATTTAACACAATTTCTACATTGTTAAATTACTATTTGGTGGGAATGTAACTCAAACGCATCAGCGTTATTGTCCAAATATTATTCAATCATTCTCCTTAATGAGTCTGTTTACATCCAGGGTTTATTTTAACAACTTTATGTCCATTGCTTGCCGAGGCTGTCTGAAGTGTAGTCAACAATGTTCGAATGCTAACAAATGACTCATAATTGTTGGCAACAGAATATGCTTATTTAATTTATTTATTACACATTATGCAGTTGAAAAATGGTGTATTTTAACATTTTTAATGGCTATAAAGCAAAGGTTAAGATTTTTTGAAGTGGGTTCTATGGAAAGATTATTAACAGCTAATATCTTACTTGTTGTAAATGACTCTTTGAATGACCTCAGCTGGGAGAAATAGAATTTAATTCTGACCAAACTGAGGCTAGTCTGCTTTGGTCATTATGGAAGTTTTGCACTAGTTTGTGTGAATTATATTTTGCAAACTTTTACATCAGCATCAGTTTTCTATCTATGTATTTACAGTACACATAGTTATGTGGTTGTTTTCAAAAGCAATAATAAAACATTTTATCACTTCCACTTCTAACACAGGCACTTCCTGCAGGAATATTAGAAGATTTATCGTAGGAAAATGTTGTAATGTGAACCTAGTGGTGTAAAGTCTTATTAAACTGCATTCTAATGACCAGTTTTTCCTCCCAGGCTCTCATTGCGGTGGCAGCTTCTGTTTCTCCTCCCCCGTTTTTTTCCTTCTTCCTGCTCTGCTCTCTGTCCGAAGCGCCTGGGTCTCATCTCCCGAACATAAATTAAGAAGATTATGGATTTGGTATCGTGGGCGTTCAACTCTATTGATAAGATTTTTTCATCAAAACGACAAGGTCCTGGAGAACCGGCGTGTCCAGCTGAGACTCACGCTGTGGGGTACGTCATGGATTTGTTGGGAGTGTGGCAGATGATGTGTCTATCAATCCTGTCTCAGGAGGATGTTGAAGACGTTAACGTATTTGGAATTATGATAGCAGGGACTCTGCTTTTTGGCATCCGCGGGGCTCTGTTTTATCGGCTTTTGAAAAGGACATCGGCAGCAGTTTTGGCCATGGAAAAGCTTCCGAGTCAGTGTGAAAGTCTGGTCCTCACTGTGGGAACTTTAAATCGTCTGGTTTACGAGCTTAACCGTAAGGTGGAGGCGATTGAGAATCGCAGACCACCTGCGGCTTCTGGGACTCGTCAGAGTGGTGGGTTCGACCTTGAAGGAGACTCATAGCATGGATCAGTGGAATGGAATCCCACAATTAGGCATTTTTCGGAACCAGAACGCCCAGATGGACTCAAGGCTGAAGAAAGAAATCTGTCTGCCTGAAGAAAAAACAAAAATCAAGCTTCTCTGAAATCTGAATCAGACTCCCAACGGCCTCGGAGACTGGCTGACTATCAAATTTCTCCTGGGACATTAGTACCCAAGGACAAAAGCTTCATCTACACCCCCCCCCCCCCCCCCCCCCCCCCCGAGAACTTTCTGTGCAGGCTTATCAGAACTCATTGCGTTCTTCTCTAGTCT
>NC_056511.1:32356053-32399562 GCF_014905685.2 Nematolebias whitei | reverse complement strand
ACCCCCCCCCGAGAACTTTCTGTGCAAGCTTATCAGAACTGCTGGCTGGATTAACATCCTCAAACTGTGGCTGATCTGAAAAAGCGCTCATGGACAAATCTTAACACCTCGATGTCAAATGCAAATGTAATCATGTTTTAATTGTGCTTGCTGGTAGAGTTTTTTGACGTCTCAAATCGTGTCCTAATAGACAAGATGTGAAAGATCTTTTTTGTAATACCACTATCTACCCTCATGTTTCTCCCCCTTTTCCTATCTAAGATTATTTTCTGATAAGGATAAAATGGCCGCGCTCTCCTGTAGTTGCAGCTTCGTGTACTCCGCCCATCTTTCTGACGACTGTACGTACATATTCGCGTTGTACCTCGGTGCAATTCCAATAAAGTTTATTCTGATTCTGATTCAGTTGTGAAACTTTTGAGACTGGTCACAGAGCTTGTTCTAGGTCTTCTCTTACATTACTCCAGATATGTTTTAAACCATTTGTTTTTCCTGTCCACATTCAAACAAACCTTGTGTGCTCTTTGAAATAGAGCTTTTTAGAAACTATGATGTATGCAGCAGGTTTTTTTTTTCCTTATCCCTGTGTCCTAATACATCCATCCATTATCTTTACCCGCTTCTTCCTTTTTGGGTCGCAGGGGTCACTGGTGCTCATGTCCAACAGTCACTGTGCGAGAGGCGGGGAAACCCTGGACAGGTATCCAGTCCATCACAGGGACACGTGTGCGTTTTCCACAGCTCTTCATCCTGGTTTGGTTCGGTATGGTTTTGAGCCCTTTTCCACTGTCATTTTATCGTGGAACCGGCCCCTTTTTTGTCCCCGCTTCTCTAGTGGTACCAAGCAAGTTGAGCCGGCACCAAAACTTGACATCAGAACAATGTCGGTCACTGATTGGTCAGGGGGCGGAGTCACTGGATCTTTCAGAAACTTTTTCAAAACACCGATCCGCCATTTGCAATTACTCGGAACTCAGAGCAGCAGCTGGACCTATTTTAAATATTTTAAAAAGAATAATGACAACACCGTGTTTAATGCTGAAGTGCAGGCGTTTTTTGTACTTGGTGGCCGACGACAAAATTCAGATCAAGCTAGGTGGAGCTTCGCCGGTCTCCCCAGTCCTCCATCGGAGCTTCGGAGCCCACTCAGGCTGTGCAGGGCATCATCTCCCTTGCTTCTTCGCCGGTCACTGCAGAAGATCCTCCGTGCTGCCGGCTCGGGCTCCGGATCCCGACCTTCCGTGCTCTGCGGGCTCTGAGCTCTGCTGGTCACCACAGAGGATCATACTGCTGACTTGCAGAAGGCCATTGCCCAGATGCCGGCCTTGCTTTCTCACAGCCGAACCCTGATCCTGGCAGACCAGCGAACCAGGACTGGTCTGGGATGGACGGTGGAAACGATTGTTTAAAAACATTTTATGTATTTAAAAAAAAAAAAAAAGTTTTTTTTATTTTTTTTATCTGAAGATTTTAAAAAATAAACTGTGCTTACTTCATCATGAAATCCTGTTTTCACTTTAATGGCTGTTAAATAATCTGTTAAAGTTAACTCAGCTGAAAAATCATAAAAAGACACAAAATCATTGGCTCTCTCAGGAATATTTCCCTCAAATATATTTAAAGAAGGGCAGCACGGTGGTGCAACTGGTAGAGCTGCTGCCTCTCAGCGAACAGGTCCCTGGTTCAAATCCCGGTCCAGGGACCTTTCTGGGTGGAGTTTGCTTGTTCTCTCCGTGCATGTGTGGGTTTTCTCCGGGTACTCCAGTTTCCTCCCACAGACCAAAAACATGCATGTTAGGCTGATTGGTAACTCTAAATTGTCTCTAGGTGTGAGTGAAAAAGTGAATGGTTGTTTGTCTCTATGTGTCCCTGTGATGGACTTGCGACACGTCCAGGGTGTACCCTGCCCCTCGCACAGTGATCGCTGGACATGGGCACTGGCGACCCCCGTGATCCAAAATGGAAGAAGGGGGTAAAAGATAATGGATGGATGTATATGTGTATATGTATGTTTAATTTAATCATTTTAATAATCTGTATTCTTTAAATTTAGCAGAAACTTCTAAATAAATTCTCCCTGTTTCCAAGGTATTGCCGCCACAAGTGAGAGGTGCGTGATGTCAATTTGAACCCCGCCCACTGGAACCAGTACTGAAAGCATAATGGAAACACGACGTTGTACCAAACAGAGTTGAGTTGAACCGAATTAAATCGAGCTGATGAGGAGCTGTGGAAAAGGCCCATTAGAGTTACCAATCAGCCTAACTTGCATGTTTTTGGTCTGTGGGAGGAAGCCAGGGTACCCAGAGAAAACCCACTGAGAACACGCAAACTCTACCCAGAAAGGTCCCGGTCCAGGATTTGAACCAATGACCTGTTCACTGTGAGGCGGCAGCTCTACCAACTGACAAAACCTAAAAACCAGTTTAGCTTTAATCTTGGTTCTGCTCAAACTAGCTGGTAGCTCATTAATCCAAACAGAATTAAACACTTTTTCATCAAATCAACGTTATTCAAAGAGCTATCAGCAACAGATAAGATATTAATTGTTCACAACCTTTCCAAAAAAAATCTACTTAAGTATATTTGAACTATTCTTTTATGATGTAAAAAAGCCAGTTCACACCAGGGGAGTGAACACTAAATTTGAATTCCCTGCCAAAGATCAGACCATATCTCTCAAAAAAAAAAAATCATCCGTCTGAACTCTATATAAAAAAACAACAGCTGTGGTTTCAAATGATAAATAATAAGAGGGAGCATCAACACGCAGAGTCTAGGAAAACATTGTATGAATCTGTTGTCATAGACCTACATGTGGAAAACGAGTTCATTAAAGAAGACAGAGTAAATGAGCACATTTCTTACAGCTCATATAAACACTTTATGGATCCTGGCCTTTGTTCTGCAGTTCCTAATCAATATTAAGACAGCTCTTTCAACATGGTACACCTCAGCTTCATGACAAATGTAGTGCAGTAAGACAGTGGCAGCATTAATAATGCAAACAGACCCCATTTGTAGTTTTAGATCAATTCATTTGTTTACTCCTCCTGCGCTGATTCAGGTTGTGCTGCAACACAGAGGTCACTGGTTCCCCTGTGGAAACACTTTCATCTTCTTTCTGTTCAGTGGCAAAACAACAACTCAAACACACACACTGAAAGCCTTTTAAATGTGACACAGCCGCTGTGTGTGTGTGTCTCGTGTGTGTGTGTGTGTGTTCTCAGTCACTGCTGCTACATCAGTCACTTGGCTTCTTTTCTCTCATTGTTTTTCGGCTGCATTGAAATCAGGTACAGACACGTTCAAGCTCTTTCATTTTTAATGAGGGGTCATTTAATTTTTCAGTAAATTGCTGGACTGCAGCCTCCCTGTAATTGATCACTGTCACTGTAGGAAGGAGGGGGAAGAAGAAGTCTGTCCGTTCCTTAGTTTAACAGATATGACAGACAGTTTAGGTTTTTAATAAAACTTTCTGTAGCTACAATATCTCTAATCATGCTGAAGGTCTGGGCATAAATGAGCATATGACCATGCAGAGATAAATAGTATGCTGATGTCCCCCATTGCTGAGGGTTATCAAGTGGACTGTGGGAGGAAACTGGAGTACCCAGAGAAAACCCACACAAAGACTAGGAGAACTTTTAAATGCCACACTCACAGACAGACCCCAGGTCCAGACCGGGAATTGGACCCAGAACCTTCTTGCTGTTAGACAACAATGCTAACCACTAATTCAAGAAAAGCAAGTAAACCTTAATGTTTTTGGTGCAAATATTCAATTTGATAGTAGTTGCACTCTAGAAGGTAGGGTCAGTTCTGTCCACTACCAGGCACACAGGTGAAACCAGGGGATTGGTCTTCAACCACCCCACCGGCCACCCAAATCATTTGAGGAAACTGTTTAAGCTTTAAGTCAAATTATGGGGGGTGGGGGTGTCAGTTGACACAAATTGAAGGAATGCATATAGCCTGCCACCTTTCATGTCAAAATATGAATCTGAGTTGCCATCAATTTGGTCAAACCATGAAAACAAAGCTTTGCTCAATTCTTGTTAAATTAACTGTCTTCCTTGTGCTTTCTTCGTTTACTTGGCTCTGGTGGCCGTCTTGATTTAGGTAGACTCCAAATGTTAATTAGTTTCACATCTATATGGAATAATTACTTTCTGCTAGTTTCATTAAAATCTGTCCAGTACTTTATGAGATATTTTAATAACAGACACACAAACATATGCACACCAGTGATGTGTGGTGAGGTTCTAGGCCCTGAGTCCATCAGAATCAGATTTACAAATCTATGAACCCTACAGAGTAGCGTATACTCCTCTTGATTGGCAGCAGTTAATGAGAGTTATGCTTCATATATCATATCAAACTACTCACATTTCATTAATAAAACATTATTGTCTTACCTTTTTCTTGTAAATGAAGTCCATGAGCTGCACTAACAACACTCTGTTTGTCTTTATCTTATCACTGTGGATGCTGATGTTGAGTCTCTTAAGCCAAGTCTATCCTGGAGATCTCATATGGTTTTAGTAGAGTCTGACTGAGCAATACGTAGCGTAATAGCAGTAACATAGTTTGCTGAACAGAGCATGGTAAGTTTATTTTAACTGATCTATAAACAACAATAAATTAACTTCAATCCTTCAACCCACTTGTCATTAGCTACGTGCCTCTGACCATGCCTTGTAAAATTCATCCAGAACAATAAATCTAACGTAGAGGTAAAATGTATATCAGTGTTTGTAACGCTATCTTTGTCGTCTTCAATGAAATACATTCTCTGAAATCTTTACTTCTCTGTAAAGAAAGAAAAAAAATTGCTGAAGACGATACTAATTAGATCTTTACCATATGTGACTGACTGTCTAAAAAATGAACAGGGAAGGGCATTTCTTTTAATTTATATTTTTGTACAACTCTTGATAACTTTATGGTGAATAGTGGAGGATAGAAAATGTGAACGCACGTTAGGAAGACTGTTTATGACCAGTGCACTGCTTTTTAACCTACTGTGGAACTAGTATAGCATGGATCTGATTAGCTTAGCTTCATAGATGCTAACAGCTGTGGTTAAAAAAAAAAAAAGAAGAAGCCCCGCACTACTCTGTTTACTTCGATTCTTGGGGGTGGACAAAGCTAAAAAATGTTTCAGCCATTATCGCTGTTGTTGGCAGTCACCTTCCGATAGCCAAAATTTCCATATTGGTCAGGCTTTAGTTTTTAGCACAATCTGGCTTTAAATAGAAGTGGTCATGCGCTCATGTTCGCTGAGGCTTCTTGGTAAATTTTTCATGTCATGTCTTCCCATCCCATCTGAGCACAGACATTGACAGAAGTTGAAAAAAGAAGGCAAGGATCAAAGCAGGAAAGGTGGCTTCTTGCTGGTCAGCCACAGACAATTTTTAAAAGTTTACCCTCTGTTTGAAAAAAGTGAGTAATCTTCTGTCCCCTAGTCTGAAGCAAACCTTTCAGCTCTAGTGTTGGTCTTCATTGCTTTATTACCTGCTGCTTCGATTGAAAATCTGTTTAGAAAATGTTTGAGCTTTGATATGCTCTATATATAATCGTCTGGGGAAAAAGTGAATGAATCGCTGCACTTGACTCACTAATTGTATTCATGGGCTGTTGGATTGTAGCTAGCTCACTGTTTCTTACTTTGCAGCTGCAAGAAGAAACTCTTGGCACACGAGCGCCCCTTACCTTGAGTGCGGCTGTTTTATGATCGCTGAGCTCAGTAAATGAAACGTGTGCACACACATACATTACAGTATATACATCATCTAAACTATGGCGAGTCAGGGTATTGAAAGTGTTAGAAACATTTCATTGGCAACATACAGAGGCACAGCAATATGCTCTCACCACACAGTTTGTGAGGGACTGCACAGTCCAAGGTGAGGCTCAGCTCTCCGCTGCCTCATCGTGCATCTCTTCCCTATATTTGAATGGGAAGTACAAAAAATTCAGCTAATTTTAATTAATCAATTAAAACTTGAAGTTAAATGGGAAAGTATGTTGTGTTACAAATCATTATATCATTGTAATTATCGTTGTACAAACCGAATTCCAAAAAAGTTGGGACACTAAACAAATTGTGAATAAAAACTGAATGCAATGATGTGGAGGTGCCAACATCTAATATTTTATTCAGAATAGAACACAAATCACAGATCAAAAGTTTAAACAGAGAATGTATCATTTTAAGGGAAAAATCTGTTGTTTCCAAATTTTATGGTGTCAACAAATCCCAAAAAAGTTGGGACAAGTCCATTTTTACCACTGTGTGGCATCCCCCCTTCTTCTTACAACACTCAACAGACGTCTGGGGACAGAGGAGACCAGTTTCTCAAGTTTAGAAATAGGAATGCTCTCCCATTCATGTCTAATACAGGCCTCTAACTGTTCAATCGTCTTGGGCCTTCTTTGTCGCACCTTCCTCTTTATGATGCACCAAATGTTCTCTATAGGTGAAAGATCTGGACTGCAGGCTGGCCATTTCAGTACCCGGATCCTTCTCCTACGTAACCATGATGTTGTGATTGCTGCAGAATGTGGTCTGGCATTATCATGTTGAAAATTGCAGGGTCTTCCCTGAAAGAGATGACGTCTAGATGGGAGCATATGTTGTTCTAGAACCTGAACATAGTTCTCTGCATTAATGGTGCCTTTCCAGACATGCAAGCTGCCCATGCCACAAGCGCTCATGCAACCCCATACCATCAATGATGCAGGCTTCTGAATGGAGCGTTGATAACAACTTGGGCTATCCTTGTCCTCTCTGGTCCGGATGACATGGCATCCCAGTGTTCCATAAAGAACTTCAAATCATGACTCATCTGACCATAGAACAGTCTTCCGTTTTGCCACACTCCCATTTTAAATGACCTCTGGCCCAGTGCAAACGTCTGAGCTTGTGGAGCTTGCTTAGAAATGGCTTCCTCTTTGCACTGTAGAGTTTTAGCTGGCAACGGCGGATGGCACGGTGGATTGTGTTCACTGACAATGCTTTCTGGAAGTATTCCTGAGCCCATTCTGTTATTTCCTTGACAGTGGCATTCCTGTTTGAGGTGCAGTGACGTTTAAGGACCCGGAGATCAAGAGCATCCAGTAGAGTTTTAAGGCCTTGACCCTTACGCACAGCGATTGTTCCAGATTCTCTGAATCTTTTGATGATGTTATGCACGGTTGATGATGATAACTTAAAAGTCTTTGCTATTTTATGCTGGGTAACACCATTCTGGTATTGCTACACTATCTTTCTGCGCAACAATGGTGGAATTGGTGACCCTCTTACCATCTTGGCTTCTGAGAGACACTGAAACTCTGAGAAGCTCTTTTTATACCCAATCATGTTGTCAGTTGACCTAATTAGTGTTAATTGGTCTTCCAGCTGTTCGTTATATGCTCAGTTTCCTTTTTCCAGCCACTTATTGCTTCGTCCCAACTTTTTTGGGATTTGTTGACACTGTGAAATTTTGAATCAACATATTTTTCCTTTAAAATGTTATATTTACACAGATTAAACTTTTGATCTGTCATCTATGTTATATTACTAATAAAATATTGACATTTGCCATCTCCACATCATTGCATTCAGTTTTTATTCACAATTTGTTTAGTGTCCCAACTTTTTTGGAATCCGGTTTGTGTTTTTATTTCCATGATCCATGATTCCATGTGTACCAGGCTTACATGAGCAAAAACACATTCATTAATCTTTGCCTTTTGGCAATAGGCAATAATAAAGAATTCACTTAGAATGTTTAGTCTTATTTTTTCATTATGTATTTTATTATTATTATATTTGTAGATTCATGTGTAAAAATAATGTACTTTAACTGACCATAATACACCAAACAGAGAGAAGCTTGAAAACCCTGCAGAATGTTAATGTTTAAAATGTTAATACCGGTAATCCAGTTTTATTATATGCTTCCAAAATTAACATTATGTTGGTTTAATACCTAATTTATGAGGAATGCAGTGCTACACATGAGCTCAGTGCTTCATCACTGCCTAATGCTAGGGCTCATTTGATAAAACTAATTAGCTCTTGGAAATTGATTCACGAGGGAGTGGTGTCTCAAATTATTGGTTGATAAGCAAAGAAAAGTTAGCAAATTATTGATTTAAATGGTGAACTTTTCCACCAAGAATAAGTTCTGATAACGGTATTGTCTGTAAGGAAAGAGTTTATTTCCACCAAGGAAGTAAAGCTAATTTGAAGGTGACTGAATCTGTGACAATAAATGACAATACAGACATTTTTTTCCCAAACACCTGCTAAATAAGAAATATACAAACATCAAAAGGCTAATGCAGAATGTTTGTATAGGGACTCATCCAGTCTACATGTACAGTTGCAGGTCTCTCTTGTAAATGAGTCTCCGGGGCTGTATGAGGCCTGTATGAATAAAGGTTGAATAAAAAAAAAAATGTTTACTGAATGCTGTTGATTTTTGGACTACTTTGAGCCTCGCAACATGGTCCCCAGTTAGAGATATTTTTCCAACGTAGCCTTACCCCAGGTAAAAGCCGCCATTTCCCGATGTTGTTGAGAAGCTAATTGCCGATAGCACTTGGGTGAGTTTTACCACAGACATCTGGACGTCGTGTTAGCCCCGTTAGCATGATTAGTCTTACGGCACAATGGATAGAGAAAAACTTTGAACTTAAAAAGTCTGTCCTTTATGCATAGGAGTGCAGAGGACCCCACACTGCAGCTAGGAACTTGGAACAAGCCTCCACAAGTGAAACAGCATCGCAGGTGACTAATGCTAATAAATAACATTTAACACTTTTCATTTAATATAAGTTAAAGGGCTATGCATAGCATATGGCTGTTACTGAATATATGTCACCAGCTCTTACAGCTGTTACACAATTTTTGTAGCAAATAAGCCTAAATAAGAGGGCTATGTTCTGACAAGGGATCAGTTATTGGCCAAATAAGTTTTAACGTATTGGATATCGGCCAAAAATCCAATATCGTGCATCCCTAGTCTCTATCAAGGATGTGCACATCTTCATCACTTTTTCAGGGATTAAAGTTTTGCAACTATTTTGGTAGAGCTCTGTGGAAGTTGGCAAGAACATACAGACAGATGGTGTGAGGAATACGGTACAGTCCGATGCTCTCATTTGTTCCCCATAACAAAGCAAAGAAGGAAATTAAAAATACTGTCCTTCTCTCTGTCTGGGGAGCTGGATACAAAAAAAATTAGGTACTAACCTCAAAATCGGCTCCAGTTGTAACCTGGAACACCTTGCAAAAAGATCTGAAGCTCTCGACCTTGAGCTCTCTAAGGGGTTTTAGACTACTGATAAGTTTGTGGCAAAAATTAATGCAGATGTAGCGCACTTCAAGTGGACGAGTAGGGAACAGACACCAACATCTACTAGGTTCCACCAAGAGTAATGTCACACCAATCGAATACCGAACTGATTAATTTATTGCTTCCCAACATAACTTCTCTGTAGCAGGACCAAGACTTTGGAACGAGTTGCCTCTGCTTGGCAGACAGGCCCCCCTCCCTCTCGGTTTTCAAGTCCCGTTTAAAAACCCACTACTATTCAGTAGCATTCAACACCAGATGATCTGTGTTTTGAACCTGTATGCTCCACACTGGTTAGTTGTCATTATCTGCATCGTTTTTATGTCTATATTCTGATTTACTTCATTTTGTATATTGCTTTGTGTGTTACCTGTTGTCTTGTCTGTACAGCACTTCGGTTGGCCTTGTCGCTGTTTTAAGTGCTCTATAAATAAAATGGTATGGTATAGTAACATAAGCATCAAAATTAAATCGAGCTCTTTCCCTTTTATGAAAAAATAAAATAAAAACAAGTTCAGTTCTTTAGCAACGTTGCTACCCGGGGAGTTTTGTGTATAGAATCTTATCTTTAACCCAAGATGGATTTTCTGTATTGTGAAGGTTCTTCTGCGAAATTATGTCTCGGTTGGCCACACCGTTTACACCTGTCCACAGTTCGCATGGGCTTGGCTCACCATCACGATCAAAGAATCCAGAGTCACTATAAAACCAATCTGCATAAAGTGCAGAAAGTAAATCATTCTGTTCCCGTTCAATTATGAGATTCCATGTCCTTTCTCAAGAATACAAATCATTCACATATTTCTCCTTTTAGTTTTTAACTTTATCAGCTTACGTTCATGGTGAACTACCATGAAATGCAATAAACAGTAGTTAACTGTTAAGTACTTTTAGTGTTAAACCAACAAAATACATTGACTACTTAAATATGGAGTACATAACTTGTAAGTTAATCAAAATCAATGTTAGACTGCATAACATATCATGCATATTAAACATTTTACCTTTCTTTTGCTTTTAAAATGTTGATTAATGAATTTATAACACTTAAACATTTATTATTTTAACCAAAAACAGCTTATAGTAGCTTTAACATGGCTTACTATGAATTGCATGTATTTTAATGAACCAATATGATTTAGCATATCCTGATGCATGCTCAATAATCCAGGTAGAAAAATCTAAAAAAGTTAAATCTGGTCCTCCATCCATCCATCCATCCATTATCTTTACCCGCTTATTCCATTTTGGGTCACGGGGGTCGCTGGTGCCCATGTCCAGCAATCATTGTGCGAGGTGCGGGGTACACCCTGGATGGGTCGCAAGTCCATCACAGGGCCACATAGAGACAAACGACACAAACAAACATTCAGTCTCTCACTCACACCTAGGGACAATTTAGAGTTACCAATCAGCCTAACATGCATGTTTTTGGTCTGTGGGAGGAAACCGGAGTACCCGGAGGAAACCCACGCATGCACGGAGAGAACATGCAAACTCCACCCAGAAAGGCCCCTGGACCGGGGTTTGAACCAAGGACCTGCTCGCTGAGAGGCAGCAACTCTACCAGTTGCGCCACCGTGCTGCCCTAAATCTGGTCCTCTGGACATTAATTTTTTTTATTAATTTTTTTTATTGTAGAAACGTTTTGTCTTTCATCCAAAAGACTGCCTCAGTCTGAGGTGCTGTATTCAGCTCAGTCTTATAAATAGCACCTTCTTGCAGTGGATCAACCAGTTTGTTGCTGACAGCCAAAACCAGCTACTCACATGATCAAGGAGGACCATCAGCCTAACGATGGATCATTAGCACCCTGATGGCTGTTTGCTATTCACAGGGGGCTGAGTGATACTAGCAATCACAGCATTGTAAGAAGGGGACAGTTGAACACGGAGGCCTCCATCTCCAATGATGAACGATTTCTTTTCACAAAGATGGCCTCCTTTACTCCTCTCTCAAACCATCGTTCCTCTCTATCATGATGTGAACATCTTCATCCCTGAAAGAGTGACCGCTGGCCTGGAGATGAGTGTAGACCGCAGTCCTGGCCTGATTATGTTGCTCTTTTGTGCTGGGCCAACCTTTTGGCCAGTGGCTGTTTAGTTTCCTCGATGCAAGACTGATCACAGCCCTCCTGACACTGAACAACATACACAATATTACTGTTACTATTATTATGATTTAGAATACAAAAAGCACATTCTTTGTCAATGGAGCGCTAATTCAGGGAGACCCAGGACAATAATTAGGGTGGCCAGTTTAGATATGGTGATGGCCTGCTTGGATTTTATAGGCAAGCAACTTTTCGGGAGAGATCTTTCTCATGTCTAGATGCAGTCAGACACCAATATTCATTCAACCTTTATTTATATAGGTTAGTCACTGAGTAACAAGGACTCATTTACAAGAGACCTTCCATCCATCCATCCATCCATTATCTTCCGCTTATTTCGAAGTTGGGTCATGGGGCAGCAGCTTGAGCAGGGAAACCCAGACGTCTCTTTCCACAGTCACCTCTTCCAGCTCTTCTGGGAGGATTCCAAGGCATTCCCAGGCCAACCGAGAGACAGTCTCTCCAGCCTGGAGGAAATTACTTTTTAGTTTTATATATAAATATATATCCAGGATCTGTCACTCTGTGTCACCTCAGACAAGGCCACCCAAAGCCCCCCCCCCCCCCCCCCAAAAAAAAAAAAAACCCCACTACCTTTATTTCTATACACAGTGTAACTCCTGCCCAGTTGAATATCTTGCACCAAAAACATTAAGGTTTACGGAAAAGCACTTGTATTCAAAGCTGCTAACATTCACTATTCAAATCTCAGCAACTGAGCACATGGGAGTACCGTTTGTTTGATTAAATCCTGAAGAATCCTATAAGTTAAGGACTAATGTGTTTTTTGTCATGTGCTTAGATAAGGTCTCACTTGGAAGATTTTTCACAACATCAAACAGTGGGTCTTAAGGAGAGGGAATATTCCCACTCTCACACACACAGGTGGGATTTTTCTTCTTAAGGAAAGAGAGTGGTTGTGTATCGACTACTAATCCAGAAAGCTAACCTGCTCTCGGACAGATTATGTCTCCAGTTGAAATGCGAACCAGCTTTTTTATATTGAAAATCCCAAACTGATCTGAAGTTACCTCAGAAAGCCATTAATCCTGCTTTGTAGTCCAGGTCATGGGTCTGCTGAGCTGCTTAGAAAAACAAAATACTGTCCCTCTGCTCTCCTGCTCAGATCAACTTCCTTTAACTTCAATTAAACTTTATGGTTTTCTTCAATCCTCGTAAAGTTGACTTGGACCCAAATCTTTCTTTTGATTTGTGTCTCTCGTGAAACGATGTGATTTATGTTGTTGTGAAAATCACAAAATCATATTGTATAAATGTGTATGACTGAGGTGAGATTGGGAATAGGAATGCATTTAATTCAACAAATTAAAAACCAAAATGAATATAATAATTTCTGAAATTATTTTGAGGGGGGCTAATGCAGCTTTTGCTTAAACTCCCAACCAAACGTCATTACCTGAGCTAAAAGAAGGAAGTGTAAAGATAACAGTTCAAGAGATGCATTCAAGCTGCTGTAAGTGGGTCTTTGTGGTCACTATAGTAACCACACATCTGTCTGTCACTCCCTGATAGCACTCTTACAAGAAGCAGACAGAAATGCAGACTGAAAATGACTCTCAAACAGTCTTTGTGCAAAAGCTATATTTGTAATTCAAGACGTATATCAACCATGAGCACCAGAAGAGTGTGAGTCACTTATGGTTTATTTTACGGCTGCTGTGTTTTATGTTGGCGATGTAGTGGACTAGGCCCATGTCAAAACTGACCAGATGGACAGAGACTGTTATTTCATTGATCTGCATCCAGAAATACAGTTTGAGCCATCTGGAGACTTTCTTTCTTGAAGTAATCAAGTAGAAAAGACAATTCTCTATGATCATTACTATTTTACAAATGTTTGATAATCAAATTGTGTTAGTTCACTCAATGTTTACAGGTTGAAGAGAACTACTCATTTTATTTACATAAACAGTAAGTAATGATTTTTATTCCTCATTCAAAGAAGAAATCAGGTTAATATGCATTTCTTGATTTTTCTGTCTTCAATGAGCAAATTTGTAAGTATGTTAAAGTTCAGGCTTCGGTCAACTAAAATGTTTACTGAGAAGAAATGTCATGTTTAATCTTTACAGCAGATAATCAGAGTAGAGGCTCCACGAAGTCTTGTTTTCTCCAATAATCTTTCTGTCTGTTTTAAGTAATCTCATTCTCTGCCCTTGACTTTGATAACACCTTACATCACAAACCACACCTCTGATCTGGTCCATCCACCAATCAGAAAGCTCTAAAATGACCCGGAAGTCAACTCATTTAAATGTGGCAATGATCATAGAGAATTGTCTTTTCTACTTGATTACTTCAAGAAAGAAAGTCTCCAGATGGCTCAAACTGTATTTCTGGATGCAGATCAATGAAATAACAGTCTCTGTCCATCTGGTCAGTTTTGACATGGGCCTAGTCCACTACAGCGATACAAGTTAAAAATGTAACTGAATGAGTGGAAGCTGCCTGTGTTCAGAGGAAATTAAGACAAATGAATTTAAAAGAAGACAAGACAAGAAATCAAAGCCAAGTATCTACAATTTGAAGTATAATTTGCTTAGGTATTTTAAAAATTTGTGGGAGTAAGAAGAGGTTTTTTTTCCAAATTTGTAGATGACAAATGTTATTGTGTAACATCTTTATTATCAATTGAAAATTCTGTATAATATCATAAAACCTAAACTGTGATTGAGTAAAAACTGTAAAATATGTCAAAATTCTAGTTTTATTTGACTTTATGTGCCTCTTTAAACTTTTCTACTGTTAAGTTCGCTGAACCGTAGAGCTCTAAAGTGTACTGGGTTTTCTTATGTGTTTTTCCAAAACTATTGTCTCTTGGATAAAAGTACTGGATGACTTGGATAACGTCCCTCCTTGGATGAAGTGTTTTGGATAAAAGACGAAACATTTCAACAAGAAGAATCTGTCCAGCGGACCTGATTTTACTTTTAGATCTATTGAGAGTGTTTTTTTAAATTTCTTGCTGAGTTTTGCACATTTTGTCTGAGTATCAAAATACCGTAGTCCTAGCTACTTCGCAGTTCGTTTTTCGTGGACTCGTTATATCGTGGTTTTTCAAAATATGATTGGACATGACACACAATTGGCAAACTGATGCATGAGCCACGCGATCGGAATGGATTTTTTATTTAAAATTAATTATTTTAAACTATTTAGTTGCTTCTGCACCTTTGTGCAGCATACACTGCAGGATAAACTTCCTACTGCAGCTAATCAGCTGTTCTCTGTGTAGAGTGGAGAAGTGGGCGTGGCCAAGAGCGCTTGCAGGTGGCAAAGATCACGGAGGCAGAGAGAAGGAAATCATGACATTCTGTGCTCAATTAGAGTGTTTATAGTTTAGAAACATTGTTTAGAATATTGCAAGAGTGGGGAAGGGTTTAAAACGCCTTTATACATATACAGTATATATATATATATATATATATAATAAACTACTACTTGTACTACTATTTCTACATCGCGGGTTGTCACTTATCGTGGGTCTTCAGGGTACAGCTCCCCCATGATAAACGAGGGACTACTGTGAATATTTTGTTCAACAGTTGTGGAGCAATACACAACCATGGAAATACCTTCCATCCACCTGTCCATTTCAGCTTGTTGAAAAGATTAATCAAAAATTAATGAAGGTACCGACTTTCATTTTGCTGTGTGGCTGCATCTAGACATAAGAAAGGTCACTAACGAAAATTGGATTGTCACGCCAAAATCAAAGATAGCCACTACCATATATATGTATATATGTGTGTGTGTATGTAAACTGGCCACATATGGCCAATGAAAGCCATGTTTTTTAGTTGTATTGATTTAAAGTGTAGTTTCCTCATGATTGGGGTGGATGAAGGTAGCCACCATTGGCTACCCCCTGGCTCCACCATTGCACCTGTTGGTGGATTAAATTGTTCCCTCCATTCGCCAGGATCTGTCACACTGCACTGCTTCAACAAGCAAAATAAAATAAACCTACCTCTAGTGACGTGATCAGATCAATTAGGCGCGCGTTACGTCATCACGTTGTGCTGGTGCTGCAGTCATCCTTGTCACTGGGTTGTCATACAAAACAGCGCCTTTTATATCGGTGAGTTATTTAGATGGAATGGCCGATGTCCGATATTTAACTTTAACGCTAATATCGGCCGATACCATGCCAGTAATATTGTGCATCCCTACTGAAAACAGTCAGGTTAACTTACATTCCCTGTTCAATTCCAGTCCATAAAAACACTCATCTTTAAAACTACAAACATTCTCTATTTACATCCCTCATCGACGGGCGACACCAGTGTGCCTCTTGTTAAAAGAATAGTAAGAAGGATGCTCTGATGTATTTGCAGCTTTTCTAAAACTTCATTATTCTATTACTACTTGTTATGAACTTTTAATGTTTGTCATCCAACCCAAAGCTGTTTTTCAGCGTAATAATGACGCTGTTTCTCTCTGCCTCTTCCGTTTCTCTACAGGTTCCTCTTGTCTGAAGCAACATGGCCACTTGGTTGTGGAAAAAGAAATCCCAGGACCTGATCTTGAGGGTGTTGCTCCTTCTTCTCAGCCTTCTTCCTGAAGTCAGGTACAACAACATACCTTGTTTTCTATCACCCTTTCTCTTCCCTCCAAGTCTTCACGTCCCCTGTTGGTGTCTCTTAGAATAATTATCAATCAGGCGTACTGCTCCAGAGCAAATGATGATCTAACAAACACTATTAGAAGCAAATATATTCAGCTGTCATTGTCAGTTTGTCAAATTAAGTGACCTGTAATGGTGCCAGTCTGCCTACTGCAGGAGAGAAATAAACCAACCCTTGTTCTAAATTTGCTCTCAAATAGGCAAAAAATAAATAAAGGCAAATACAAAACTGAGTTAGTCCTCCCATCAATATGAAGTCTCCCTGCACCAAATTCCACTGACTGCTGAATTCATTTGCATTGTGCAGCACACCGCAGCTACAATTGTCCATTCACAGCATTTTCACTCCTGCATCCTGTGCACATTTTTCAGTCTGTATGTTGGAGTCAGCGAGAAAAAAAAAAAAACTCCAGCACTTCCAGAAGTCATTTTCATAACACTCCTTGTAATTTGAAATGAAGAGATTGCGCGAGGTTACCATGCTAGCTTTGTTGATAAGGTAAGACGTTGTGGCAGACGTGACGCTTCCAAATTTGCATGGTTGGGGAAAGAAAAAGCCGAACGGGAAAGAATGGAAGCTGGAGCAGGTAATCAGGAGGCTGTGACAGGGATTAGCTCTGTTTGCTTTGTCCTTGTGCCACTTGGCTCTCCTTGCTTATTAGGAGCGTGCATTCATTATATTTCCATGTATTAAATGTGGAGACGAGGCCAAGAGTTGACGCTGGCCAAACCTGGCAGGAGATCGTTCGCAACAATATGTGTCCCAGTTGTACGGGAACATTAAAGCTACGCAGTATAAAGACTGACAAAAGCCAAAAAGGCGCTAATAACTCACTGCTGCCGTCTAAAGAAAGGTGGGGAATCCAGTAGCAGTTTTGTTTCTGTATTCAACAATTCATCTGCCCATTTGGTGGTTTTATTTATTTTATGCCAGTTATTCTCGTCCATATTTAATATTTTACACATTCCTACTAACATCGGTTGTCTGCATTATCCTTAATGTAACATGCCAAGACAGCACAGTCAAAATTAACATGGAAACAAATACATTTTCTGAAGAAGCAGCTATGTTGTCAAAATATATTATGTCTTGACTCAGTCAGTATGATTTAGAGATTGGAGCTGATTTTAAATTTTGCCAAAGGCTGATTTTATTTATTTATTGTTTGTTTGTTTGTTTGTTTGTTTGTTTGTTTGTGGGGGTCTGTTAATTTTTTCTGTGTTTGGTACCTTTAGGGCATTGTCAGATTTATTTAATTGTACACAATGTGAATAAGACGATACAGTGACAATAAATTTGATCTTGTTTAAACCATATTTTTGTTTAATGAATAAAATGTATCTAAATTAAAATTGAAGGAATGCATATTGCCCGCTGCCCAGCATGATAAAATTCTTAACAAAGCTGTTGCATTTTCTGTTCTCAGCTTGTACCACATCAAAATCCATCCATCCATTATCTTTACCCGTTTATTCCATTTTGGGTCACGGGGGTCGCCAGTGCCCATGTCCAGCAATCACTGTGCGAGGGGCGGGGTACACCCTGGACGGGTCGCAAGTCCATCACAGGGACACATAGAGACAAACGAGACAAACAACCATTCACTCTCTCACTCACACCTAGGGACAATTTAGAGTTACCAATCAGCCTAACATGCATGTTTTTGGTCTGTGGGAGGAAACCGGAGTACCCAGAGAAAACCCACGCATGCACGGAGAGAACATGCAAACTCCACCCAGAAAGGCCCCCGGACCGGGATTTAAACCAGGGACCTGCTCGCTGAGAGGCAGCAGCTCTACCAGTTGCGCCACCGTGCTGCCACCACATCAAAATGTATCCCAGTATCTGTAAAAATAAGGGGTTGGAGCCATTTTGGTGTTTGTCAATGAGCTGTTTAAGCCATCTTTGTATGGACTGACTTTTAGCGTTCATCAGTTGTAGATGAAGATGACAAGATAAACAAAACAATCAGTTGGTGTTTTCTAAGAGTTTCATTAAAACTCGTCCAGTGCTCTGTGAAATATATAATAATTTAGACTGGCCTATAATAGGACTTATGTTATAAAACTTGGCAAATATATATATATATATATATATATATATATATATATATTTTTTTTTTTTTTTATATATATTTTTGTTTTTTTTGGTTTGTTTTATTTGTTTGTTTCGTTTGTTTTGATTTTTGAATATCCAGAGGACCAGACTTAACTTTTTTTAATTTTTCTACTTGGATTATTGAGCATGCATCAGGATTTTTTGGCAAAAATAGTTTGGTTCATTCAACAAGATTGGATGGATGGATGGATGGATGGATGGATGGATGGATCTATAGATGATAGAGATAGATAGATCTATAGATGGATAGCTGAATAGAAAGATGGATGGATGGATGGATGGATGGATCAATCATACATCCACACATACATACATGCATTATTGATCCCGACGGAAATTACATGGCAATCTGTAGCTCTCATACACACAAACAACAAGATAAAAACACCAGAATAAAAAAATAATAATAAAAACCTATTATTAAAAAAAGATTGATAATAATTAAACAAGCAACCCAAGAGGAGATAAAGCAGCAACTATGTTAGGGGACAAAAACCAGCTAGCTTCTCTGGTTCCTGCTAGGATTGGCCGAATTATACAGCCTGGTGGCACGAGGGACAAACGAGTTCTTTAGTCTCTCAGTAGAACACCTCAGTGAATGGAGTCTGGAGCTCAATGAACTTTGCTGGTTAGAGAGGACAGAGTACAAGGGGTGCCCTGATTGGACATGATCGCCCTGATCTTGGACTGCGTCCTCTGCTCCACCACCTTCTCTACAGAGTCAAGGCCCAGACCCACCACAGAGCCCGCCTTCTTAATGAGCCTATTCAGCCTTCGGATGTCCATCTTCCTAGTGCTGCCTCCCCAACACACAACACCAAAAGAAAGTATACTGGACACAATGGATTGGTAGAACATATGCAATAACTTAGAACAGACCCTGAAAGAGGCCAGCCTTCTGAGAAAATACATTCTGCTCAGCCCCTTCTTGTACACAGCATCCATATTAGCAGTCCAGTTCAGCTTGGTGTCCATCTGTAGACCCAGATATTTATAGGTTGAGACTTGGGCATTAACAGAGTACTCGAGTAATCTACACATCGATTTCTAGGACATCTATCGCGGTTAAAAATTTAATATCGAGTATCCGTAGTGACGTCATATTATGTGACCACCGTATGACTGTAGGGGGCGGTGTTGCATTGTTGCAGGTCACAGAGTATGGTGTAACACCGGGTCCAATCCACCGAACCAGAACCAATTTCGGTTTAAGTTTCGTTTTTGACGTGCTGCATGTTTCTTCACGTTTGCAGTTTAATAATAAAACTAATAGTTTAGTTTTTCCTTTGACTTATTTGCAGTATGATAAATGGTAGGAGCATAATATACGCTCCCAATGTTTTTTTTTTTGTTTTTTTTTGTAAATAATTACCTTTTTTGCGATTTTATTTATTTATTTATTTTTGTATCTTGAGATGTATGACGTCATCAAATACTCTAGGTCTACTCGGGTTTTATTATGTTAATGTCGAGTTTAAAAATTATATACTCGTTCAATCCCTAGTTGAGACCACCTCAATTTCCGATCCTTCAATAACAATGGGCTGCAAAGAGGGTGGAGCTCTGCGGAAATCCTACACCACCTCTTTGGTTTTAGTGGTATTCAGCAAAAGTTGGTTCTGATGGGACCACCCAACAAAGTCCTTCACCAGGCCCCTGTACTCCCCCTCCTCCCCTATCTAGATCTATCCATCCATCTATAGATGGATGGATAGATCTATAGATGGGTAGAGAGAGAGATAGATCTGTAGATGATAGCAATATATAGATCTGTAGATGATAGCAATATATAGATCTGTAGATGATAGCAATATATAGATCTGTAGATGATAGCAATATATAGATCTATAGATGATAGAGATAGATAGATCTATAGATGATAGAGATAGATAGATCTATAGATGGATAAATGAATAGAAAGATTGATGGTAGATGGATGGATGGATGGATGGATGGATGGATGGATACCCACCCATATGTGGTACATTTTAACACCATAAATGTTAGATGAGTAAATGTTTTAACGAATATAATATGTTTAAGGGATATTTTTACTTTTTTTTCTTTTTATTTATCAGTACTATTTTTAGGTACTGGACCACACAACCTTCAAAAATAAATCATGTGCCATGACATGATGGGACATTTTAAACTTTTAGTCCAACATGTTTTTTTGTTGTTTTGTTTAGAGGTTGTTTGCTAATGTAACATTCAGCTGTGTTCTGACGCGCTGTGTTAGAGGTCTAAAGTAACTTTTTTAACAAACCTTTAGTATTAACACCCGTTTACTCAGGATCACCTCTTGAAAGAATTTGTATGATGTGCATTTATTGTACTGTCACATTAGATCATGTGTTGACACATATGTTGGTGTATTTTGAAAATCATATTTTATGTATGTATGAAGAAGTGATGTATATTTTTTGTAAAAAAAAAATAAAAATAAGGGGTTTGCATTTCAACCAAAAACACTACTTAACTTTGTCCAGTTATTTAAATTTTCCTCAAAGATGACTTTAATCACTTTAAATCCCGCTGCTGAAAACCCCCTCTATTGAAACAGAGACAAGTCCTGCTGATTATCTTACTATCCAAGGAATTATTGATTTATATCCATACATCCACGTTTGCATAGCTGAGCATGAGACTTTATATTTATATTCAGATTCTTTTTCCACATGACCATTAAAACTGTGGCAACATCATTTTACAGCAGATACTGCATCAGATAAGAAAGGAGGCAATAAACACTCGAGGCAAACACACAAAACTGAGACAGAAACTTTAGAGCAGTGTGATGTTCCTGTGCACAACAACACATCTAATGAAATGTAGATGTTTCCTGTAAATTGTCTTGGATGATCGTGACATTTCAGGGTTTTGTAAGTATCAGTGCATTCAGTACATGCTGCCTGTTTCCACAGAAAATCCACAGAAAGGGAAACGGCTAATGACTACTTGTGTTGGCTCACTCCTAATGCCTCCAATTTTTAAAAATGTCAACAAATGCAGCTAATTATGTTTTGTCTCGAATGAGGAAAAACACTCAAACTGAAACCGCAAGAGATAACATCTTTGGTTTTTTTTATAAGCAGCATATTTTCTGGTCTTAAGCGACTAATGTAGCATGTGACGAGGTGTTTCACACATCTCAATTATTAACCAGCTGCTTGAGTTAAGGAGCAGGGCACCTAGTTCAAGTTTCTGCACAGCCCCCCTCTAGAGAAAAATGATTTTTAAACTCTGTGGGGAGGTGGGGGGCGTGTATGCACCCAAACTTGCCTGGAGTATGAATTTTAAGAGTGTCCATCAGAGTTAAGGAATAATCCTCAGCCCCTCGGAATATCTGCATATCAGCAGAGCCGTTTCCCTCTGAGAGCTGCCATCTCCCTGATGCCCACTGATGTTATCTGCAGACTCGAAATCGGCTTTACTGCAGCTGCCACAGAGGAGTTTCTTAACGGATTAAGGTGTAACAGACAAATCCTGTGTTTAAGGTTTTGTCATTCCGCACATTCCACATTTGCTTTTTGCTCCTACATGGAAACAAGAAGCTTATTTAAGTATTTGTTCCCGGCATGTGCCGTGCATATTTCAAGATGAAGCCCCATCATTTCATCAGCTTTCCTCGACTTCTCTTATATAGTCAACACTTAACATGTGTGGACAGCAAGCCCGCCTTGTTGTCTATTTTGTTGGTAATCTATTGCCAAGCTTCTTGCTAACGTGGCACTTAATCAATAGCTATAAGCATGAGAGAGTTGTACGTACACTTTGCCAAATGATTGGCCCCCATGTTGCCCAGGCTCTGTTCACTTTCTCAGCCTGTCTCACATGAATTATTTACAGCGAGGCTGAGGGGGAGAGGGGTGAGCATCACTCTGAGATGTGACCTGGTCAGCTGATAACATTCAGTTTGAGTCGTGTTGTCAAGGTCGATGTGTCATAGGTCCGGACAAGGGTAATGTGTTCTCGGCTGAGCCGCTTCGCCAATTAAATGAGCAGGAAAATGGCTTTGTGGTGAGGTCGAAGAAAACTAAACCATGGTCAAATCAAAAGTTAATGTTTGATTATATTTTGTACAGCAGTGTTGCACCCAGCTGCCTGGACGCAATTAAGTATGGACGATTGCAACTTCTGCTCCGCTCGAGCAGCCACGGAGTCAGGATTGTATGAGAGAACTGTGATTTTATTTAGACACTGTTGACTTTGTGGAGTCTTACCAACTTCAGGGTGAGCTCTGGCCAAAACAATAAACTAAACAAACTATCCTCACTATACTTCCTCTTACCTGAAGAAACATCAAATGAACCAAAACCCAGGTCTCTCGCCTCACTGCGCTAACAAAAACAGGAGAAAATGTCTTAAAATAAAGTGGCAGCTCACGCCTACAAACTCTCAAAAACTACAGTATTTACGACGTGAGCTAAAGTTGTCATGCGACAGCAGGTCAGCTGTGGCTGGTTGGGAAGTGAGTGGAAGCAGACATCGTCACTTCTTCAGCTCATCTTATGCTGTGCTGTTCGTCACGTAGCCAATCACCGTTTAGCTCCTCTGGGTCTTCCTCCAATCACAGCAGAGTACCATGACACTAATTCACACACAATTAAGTTATGCACACGCACAGTTCTATGATGACAGTCAAACTAGAATTTATTTAATTTGCTGTCAATTTAAGTATTTTCATATTTTACTGAACAGCTTCAAATTGGAGAAGAAAGTTTTTTTTTTATTTTATTTTTTTTAACAGTACGGTGGCTCAGTTGGTAAAGCTGTTGCCTCTCAGTGAGAAGGTTGTCGGGTCAAATCCCGGCCGAGGACCTTTCTGGGTGGACTTTGCATGTTCTCTCTGTGTGGGTTTTCTCCAGATACTCCAGTTTCCTCCCACAGACCAAAAACATACATGTTAGGCTGATTGGTAGCTCTAAATTGTCCCTAGGTGTGAATGAGAGAGTGAATGATTGTCTCATTTGTCTCCATGTGTCCCTTTGATGGACTGGAGACCTGTCCAGGGTGTCCCCCGCCTCTCACACACGGACTGATGGATATGGGCACCAGTGACCTCTGTGACACCAAAAAGGAAGAAGTGAGTAAAGATGATGGATGGATGGATATCAAAGTTCATGCTTAATAATCTAGGTTAATATCCAACAAAGTTCAGTCAGATCATCTGGACGGTTTCTTTTCTTTTTGTTGAGACGTTTCATCCTTCATCCAATAGACTCCTTCAGTCCAAGGAGCCACAACATTCAGTCTCCTCGAACTGATGAAGTCCTTTAGATCAAGGACGAAGCGTCTCAACAAAAAAAAAAAAAAAAAATGAAACTGTCCAGATGATCTGACTGAACTTTGTTGGATAATGGATGGATGTTTTAAAGCAGGTGAAGTGTTTATCTGATACTTCATTATTACGGGGCATCTTGTCAAAATGCATTTCAACTCCAGAAACCTACATTTCAAATAAATGTTCAGGGAAATGCATTCACCCTTCACAGTTTACAATTACGAGTAAAATGCTCCTCAAAGTGGTGAATTTATTCAACTTTTCTCTACGTTTGCGTGTCCTGCCGCGCTGCAGTCCATTACAGTGATTACACTGAGAGCCAAATATGATAATGGTGCTCACACAGGTTCTCACACCTGCGTGTGTTCTGGGCAGATGTTCACTTAAACCAGGACACTTCCATGTTGAATCAGTCTTCCAGCCTCAGCACCATTTTATTTTATAGACCTGTTTGTTCTGTCATTTATAAATCTGCCAGAGAAAAGAAGCAACATTAATTAATTTTGGTTCATTTATGAGAAAGAAATGTGTAAATTTGAAGATCATGCTATGGTGATATCTAATTTCTGTGAAGCCCCTTCGTTTGCTTATGTCCACTCAGGATCAAAGAAACAGTGAAGCTTTTACTGAACACTTGACACTTAAACACATCTAAATGGAGGCTTGTGGAGGACTGGGGCTGAGCGGTTTGTTCAGTTGGGACATTTTACTTAGTTCAAAATGTTTTGCTGTTGAATACAAATTATGAAAAATTGACTAACACCTGCATATTACAATTACAAATAAGTAAGTTTCAAAGTTGTGTTAATACTGTATCATTCATTCATTCAACCTTTATTTATACAGGATAGTTCCACTGAGCCTCGGGGACTCATTTACAAGAGAGACCTGATTTTAACAAAGAGTGATGACAACAGTGGGCAACAATAGACAATCATAAAAGATGTGTACATTTTTTTTTAAAACAAGTTAAAATAAAATGGCAACCAAATGTAAAGGTAGCAAAAAAAACTGCTAGATTGTAAGGTGGTGTAGAAAACTAAAAACAGGAACTTGTCTGCATTGTTTTTTGCCAGGAACTTAACAGATTTTAAAAGCCACTTAGAGAGGTCAAGGTCGAGAGCTTCACATCTTTTTGTAAGATATTCCAGGAAACGGGAGCGGAGTAGGAGAAGGCCCTTTTGCCAAGTTCAGTCCTCGCTGAGGGAACACTGCATGTAATGTCCTGAGAGCGCACGCTGTAGCTGCACTCATGCAGTGACATGTAGGAGGAGATGTATGAAGGGAGCAACAAATACAAAAATAAATAATGTGAAGCAGTATTTATTTCCACTGCAAACTTTGAAAATAACATCCATCTTCATATGCCACTTGCTGTGGAAGATGAGTGTTTTTAGTCATTTCTGGTCATTGTCAGGAAGCTCTGATCAGATGTTCAGACATGTCCAAATACAGATGATTAGAACAATTTCTCATTCCGATGATCACACTTTGATCAAATAAGATAAAACTTTATTTATCCCACAATGGGACAATTCCGATACTTGTGATGCATCCTATTGTGACCTTTACATGAGAATCTGCTGCGTAGTTAAAATGTTTTTGTTGGAGATCTCAGGTTGTCAGTAATCCTCTTTTGGTGCCGTCTAATCACAGCACTCTAAATTTTTCTTCAGTTTTGCAGCTGTCACTAATGAAGAAAGTGCTCCTTCATTAAATTATTATTGTATGATTCTTTTTTGATGCTATTCCATCCACCTATCATCCATCCATTATCTTTTACCCACTTCTTCCTTTTTGGGTCACGGGAATAACTGGTGCCCATGTCCAGCCATCGCTGTGCGAGAGGTGGGGGACAGACATGTCTTCAGTCCATCACAGGGACACATGAGACAAACAACCATTCACTCTCTCACTCACACCTTGAGATAATTTAGAGTTATCAATCAGTCTAACATGCATGTTTTTGGTCTGTGGGAGGAAACTGGAGTACCTGGAGAAAACCCACACATGCACAGAAAGAACAAGCAAACTCCACCCAGAAAGGCCCCCAGACCTGGATTTGGACCAGCGACCTTCTCGCTGAGAGGCAACAGCTCTACCAACTGAGCCACTGTTCCACTCTTATTGCTCTTAAAGAGGTAAAAAAAAATAGAATAAACAAAGACTGCGTGAATTTGTCATATGAAATGATTGTTTTCCAGTCAGGAAATGGGGAAGCAAAGTCAAAAGTTCACGCCTCCACTTCAAAATGGCCGTCATTAATTCTGACTGGCGTCCTCAGAGCCACGCTTCAGAAGATGTGAACCATCTTTAGACTGTCAACAACTAAAGAATGGCTGGAATTTGAGCATTGTAACCACTCCGCCATCCTCCTCACCCCCTGACTCCGTACAGTTTCACTGATCTATGTTCTAATTACTTCAGCGGCTCCATCAGTTTTCTATTGATACAGTGCGGGTCTGATCAATGACGTTCTAAGTCACCAATTATGAAACATCCCCTGCAGACATGAGTCAAAACAAAGCAAGAAGCTGTCTGCACTGCTGAACGCTGAATGCACAAACTGTCCTCAACTTTGGTTTAAAATGGCCCTTAGAGATACTACCAGTCAATAAAATTGTGGCTTTAAAAGGGTATTTTTGTTGCTTTAACAGAAGCAGCGCCTTTGACTGTTTCTGGAAAAGGCTGTTTAAAATCACAGTATACGAAACAGTCATCACAGAAGAATTCAGCCACAGCAACATCCACCATCAAATCCCTCTGAAGCACAATCAGAAGCTTTGAACAAACAAGCCTTTAAGTACAGGCTAAGATGCTCACACTGTCATTTCAAATGTCACGCCAGCACGCTCGACATGTTCAAAGAAAAGGTTAGCTTCTTTTTTTATAGAAACTGATTCATTGCATCTGGATACAGTTGTTTTAAGCAAGTGGTATGCATAAGACTTCTGTATTGCTGTTGGCAAAGCAAAAACTTGACTTGTTTTTAGATTAAAGGTAGCAGCGCCAGGACAGTTTCCACTGCTGACAGGGACAGTACTTTTGTTTTCCTGGAACAAATATGAGTCTCTCTCTCTGTTCCATATATTAAATCATGAAGTATAAAAACACTGAAAATGTGCAGCAATAAAAAAAATACTATATTACCCACCTGAGCTGCATTGCACACGAGCAAAAAATAAAAATTCAAAGAATTGGATCTTTTTTTATATATATATATGGGAATGTAGTGGGTTCTTGTAGCTGGTTCACTTTAAAAGTTTTGTTAAATTTGTGTCTCTAAGCTGACATCAGCGCAAGATAGATGCCTTAAGATTCTTATAAGATGATAATTTCATCTGAAAATCCAGTATTTAAGGTCTACACTGGTCTGATTGCTTCACCAGAACGAAGTGACTCAAAATTACGTTTTATCTTTTCATCACTGTTCCACTCAAATCCTCTTGCTGGATTTGTTCTGAGCCAAAAGCTTCACTGCCAAAGCACAAAACTGACTGTTTAATTGTATATTAAAAAAATAATGTTTGGTAATCTTGAATTTTCCAAAAGCACGCTCCGAATTATTACACTGTCCGTTCATTTGAGACTAGTTGCATTTATTGCTGTCATATTAACAGAAGCCAGAACTTAAGATTCATCCAGCTGCTTTCAGACCACATGCAGAAACTACAGCAGTTTATAAATCATGTGTTGTGCAGACCGTGATGACCCACGGGGGATGACCTCTCTTCTATCGATGACCTTTAAATGATTGACAGCTTTAAACAAGCTGATGTCCCCAATCTCTGAGGGATTTGAATAGTGAATGTTTCGTAGTTTTCGAGATGAGTGTTTTTCTGGACTGGAACTGAACAGGGAATGCAAGTAAACCTTAATGTTTTTAATGCAAGATATTCAAATGGGTAGGAGTTACTGTACACTGTGTAGAAGAAAAGTGGTGGTTTTTGTTTTTGTTTGTCTGAGGCAGCACAGAGTGATGGATCCTATTGGGTGGAGGGAGCAATTGTATCCATCACTAGGCGCAATGGTTGAGTGTGGCTGCCGTGGCTTGGTGGTCAGTGCTGTGGTCTTTGTAATTGGGTGGCTGTGGCTGAGTGGTTAGAGCAGTTGTCCTCCAATTGAAGAGTTGGGGGTTTGAATCCACCTGCGGTCACATGCTGAAGTGTCCCTGGGCAAGACACTGAACCCCTCATTGCCTCCAATGTGTGTCTCATCGGTGTATAAATGTGATAAAGCTCTGATTAGTCTCTTTGGAATGATTTGTTCAATTAGCTTTGTAGAGATCTAGTAGAGTGCTGCATGAATCAAGTAGGTATCTCTGCAGACAAAAATGGAAGGCATATTTGGAGGGCCACATCTGATTGGATGATACAAAACAAGGAGTTTCTCAAGGGCAGCATCTGATTGGACAATTAAACAACAAGGCGTTATTGGCAGATTGTGTTAACCACAGACATATTACGTCTACGGTGTTAACCGGTTCCACATTGGCGGCGTCTCCATAACTTTTCTTTCCGCCTCTCTTAACATAAAACATCTGGTTACATTTCAAAATAAGAGCAACATAAATGGATAGTGTGGAGGGCTAAATGTTTTTTGATACCTAGCCATTACATTAAAAAACAAAATCCATTTTGGTTGTTGAAAAATGTGAAAATAGTTATAATCGATTCATAAAGAAAAAGAAAGTAGCCAAAAATAATAATAATACTTAAACTGGCTTTGGGACAAAGGATGTTTCCTTTAACTTCACATTTTCTTGTTCAAGCTTTTAAAGCAGTCACTGCAGATGAGTGATTGTCAGTTTCTGTAAAATCTCTGCAACTGGAGCAGGTATTCCTGTTTACTGGTTAACTTCCTCAGCTGACTCACATTTTCAGAGTCAATCCTACTCCATGATTCAGCCCCTTTCATAGATCAGATCTCATAGAAAAGCACTTCTAAAGAGCAAATTTTGTTTTTAGCGTTTGTTTTGGGCCATTATCTCGTTACAGGACTCATGATTTTGAATTGAGACCAGACTTTTTGACAAATAGGAGCAGGGTTTGCTTCAGATGCTTCATATTTCATTGTACCCAGACCACACTCAAGCCAACCTGTGTCAGGTGCAGCCTACAACCCAAGAACAAAAGAAAATCTTCTTGTGTTTGACAGTAGATATAATGCTGTTTCTTAGAAACCTTCAATTTAAAAAAAAAAAAAATAAAGGCTGACGTAACTTACCTAAAGAGCCAGCAAATGCAGCTAGCCAATCAGTGTTTGTCCTCTAGAAACACCTATTCTAATGCCCACGTTTGGTCTGCAGAGAACCCCTTCTCGTATGAATGGGTAAATGAGGGCACAGATTGTAGTGTAAAGCACTTTGAGTGTCTTGATAAGATAGAAAGCTTCTAAATGAGTACAGTCCATTTAACATTTGTAATGCTGAGGTTGTGGGTTCGAGCAAAGGTTAGGTCAGGATGGGCATCTGGGATAAAACAATTGCCAAAAGTTTCATACCAGTTCACTCACTATGGCAACCACTGAAGAAAGAAGCAGCTGAAAGAAATTTACTCTTACTAGACGCAATGGCTGAGCCAGCTGCTGGCCAGTGGTGGCCTTGACCTTCACAGATTTATCTTCAGTCACCCCAATCATTTAAAGCAACTATACTATCAGATAATATAAAAAGAACAAAGCATAGTTTCCTTAAATGATAGGGGTGGTTGGTTTATTTAATTTGTTATTATTATTATTTATTTTTTTATCATTTTGGACCCAGAATTGTAGACAGAAAAGCAGGGAGGTCTGATGTAATCCAAAACAACATATTAACAGTAACTTAGAAAACTAAAACTCATGGAAACTTACAGAGGAACAGAACAGGAGGGAACAAGAATCTGACATAGACTAAGACCATGGAGCTTATATTCACTGGTATGGGTGACTGGTGAGTTGACAAGCAGGTGAACAGAGGATACAGGGGAAATGACTGGGAGCTTGAAAATATAAATGTCTCATTGACTGACTAAACTGGAAATGAACAACAAAGTCCATGCTCAATAATCCAGGTATAAAATCCAACATTTTTCAGCTGGGTCATCTGGACAGTTTCTTTTTTTGTGCTGAAACGTTTCTCCTTCGATCCGGAAGGCTTCATCAGTCAAGGAAACACAACACAAAACTGATTCTTCCCCCAACAGCTTACTCCAAAGTGGAACAAACCAGTTCTGCTTGTGATTAGATGGTCTCTTTGGTATGCCCCTCCTCCATTGCCGGCCCTCTTCCTTGTTGACAGTCTTGTCAAACTGGTTGAAAACAACAAAGTCCATGCTCAATAATCCAGGTATAAAATCCAACATTTTTCAGTCAGGTCATCTGGACAGTTTTTTTTGTGCTGAAAACTGGAAATGGCTAACTCAAACCATCCATCCATCCATTATCTACCAGTTTCTTCTTTTTCGTGTCACGGGCGGTCACTGGTGCCCATATCCAGCAGTCACTGTATGAGAGGCGGGGGTCACCCTGGACATGTCTCTAGTCCATCACAGGGACACATTCACTCTCACTCACATCTAGGGACAATTTAGAGTTACCAATCAGTCTAACTAACTCAAACCAGGAAATGTAAATCAAACCATGTAAAACACCACAAACCCTCAAAACATCACACTAACTTGTTGCTAGTTTTGATGTTACATGATTATTTACAAAGAATTCTGTATTTATTTGTGAGCACAGATACCTGCAGAAAATACTGTGGCTGTAACACTTCCAGGCACTTTGAACAAGAACATCACAATACTCCTGCAGAATACAGTGTAGTTTGAGACTGGTGGCAGCAGAAAGGTTTGTAAAGAGCTGCTCTGCTGTTGAGTTGTTTTAAGATAGTAGCAGCACAGTTTGGTCTTGGCTCCACTTAAACTAGCTCATCAGTCTCATCAGAAATGAAATTTTTTTCCAAACCGAGTTCATACAATAGTTCATCTACAGCAGGTAAGATAATAACTGTTTGGAACCTCACTTCAGAATATTTGAACTATCCTTTATTAACCTTACAAAAAAAGAACACGGCCATATATTGAGATGGAACCAGCTGTCGCTCTTGTAAACTTCCTGTAAACTTTTACACAACAAGCTGTGGAAGATATTGTTTCAACTTTACAACCCTTTATGTTTCAGTTTTATTTGGCTCGTTAATCTGCTTCCAGCACCTATTAATTCCAAAAGTGAGTTAATGCTTTATAGGCGTGATAAACCCAAAGTGCAGCTGAGGAAGTTTAGAATAAAACACTCCAAACAAGTTTTAATGTTATTGCTGTCAACAAGCGAAAAAGACTTTCTGAACGATAATGACACAAAAGATGTAACATAATCTCACAAAACACACAATTACCTAATTCTCTCCTTTAATGGTTTAATAGCACCACACTGAAATATTGAGCCATTTTCTGCTTTCTGGAGATGTTACCCATAAAACCATCATCACTTCAGGTTTCCTCCCAGTCCGTGATGCTCCTGACTGCATTGATCTGACATTTGTGACTTGAAGATACTCAGTTCTAAGTCACAGTCGAGCTGTCAGGAGGCCTGAAACTCTGTCTCACACACATTTGACAGGACTTTAAAACTCAAGCATTTACTGAGTTTGTTCGCCCTTCTGAGACATTTTCAACAACTTCCATTGCAGTTGAATCGTGTCATATTTCAAGAAAAGGTTACAGCGTTTTGTTCGTGACAGCTGCAGCGTCGGCAAATTCTCATACCTGGTTGGAAATATAATATATAATATATAATAATAAATATCTAGAGCAGTTTTTTAATCTAAATCACCGATTAAAAACTGAAAACGAGAAAAATTTGATTGATTGACACCAGTCACTGATTGAAGCATTATATTTAAATATAGAATATTTTCAGCATTAAAGTGATCATTCAGATAAATCTTTTGTGAAAGTTTATGAACAATCAATATCTTGCCTGTTACAGATCTTTTTTTTTTCCATGTCCTCGGGAGAACCGGGATGCTTCTATAGATCTGGGTCATGTACAGACCCCCCCCCCCCCCCCCCCCATTTTAATGAAGACACTTTATAGTTTGTTTTATTATGATGTTTGTTGTTATTGTTGTTAAAGTTTGTTTTAAGAAACTTAACTGCAGCAGCAGCTAGCTATAGCACATTTGATGCAGTCTAGGTTCAATTCAGGCAGGAATATCTCTTGGATTAAATGTGATTCCAAACTGACCATGTACTAAATGTTTATAGAGTATAAAAATTAGAGGTTTAAATTGTTTTAAGACAACAATCCATTTTGCTCTTTGCCCTGCTGGGATTAGCCGTTAGCTCAACAATCCAGTTCTCTTTGGCAACACAGAGGTTACTCAAAGAACTATCCATGACAGGTAAGCTATTTATTGTTCATAATCTTTTTCATTTACCATGATCTGAACTATCTCTTTGTGTGATCAAACCCATTTTCAGAACTAGATTTCACCTGTGATTCAGGATTATGTTTCGTTACCGGCTGCAGATGTGATGTGGTGCTCCTCGGTGTGACTGACAGGTAAATGGTGCCGTGCTTTTACTGCAGCGGCTGCTCTAACAAGGCTTGTAAAAAATCAAAACTGTAAATGTTTACTATGTACGCATACCCTCCTATTCATAGATTTCTGTACCTCGATTTAACACTTGATGCTATTTTGGATTTCTGCTGTGAACTAGTTCAGCAGCGTGAGGAACGTTTACATTTCTTTGGAGATTGGAAACATTCCTTTCTGCTGCAGTCAGCTAAAAAGAAAGAAAGAGGGAGAGAAATCATCTTGCAAGGGGAGAGAGAGGAGAGAAAACATGTGTTACTGAGATGGAAAATGAATAAAAGGATAACGCTGCTGTCAGGGTGTGAGAAGAAGGAGCTCCAATATTTTCAACCCCCCTCTCACAGATGATCCACCACCCAGCTGGACGGGGACACAGAGGCAGTTTATAAAGTCTGCACAGTACTGTTGTATGTAGCCCTAACCCAGGACTTCACAGGTCAGAACAAAAAGATATTCACACTCTACTGCTGGTCAGACAGGATTTAAGGGCCGACCTGCTACAAAAAGCTCAGCACAGTCCAAACTGTTTTCAATCCTACATTTTTCCTGTTTGTTCTCCCTCATCTAACTCTATTCTTAAAAAAAAATAACTTTAATAGTGTGAATGTTTGTGAAGCATTCACACTATTGTGATCCATTTTTTCTTCTGTACATTTTTCTGCATCTTTCTCGTTCCACAATTTTTGTACTATTTCAACAAATCATATCAAAACATTAATCTCTTTCAGGACAATCCTGTTATGTGATGTGTTGGTGTTTGTGCAACTTTAGCTTTTTGAAATATTTAGCCTTGTCTGCCCTTTTATTTTCATAGAAAATGAATTGAGCTCATTTTACATCCTTCATATCTTTAGACCATACCTTTTTACTGCTCTTTTCACATTTTGTTCTGCTTGTTTCTTACAGCTTCCTTTTGAAATTTAAACTTTTTTCAGCTGATTTCAGCTAATTTCAGCAGGTTTTTTCAGCTGTTTTGTGCTTCTTTCAGATTCTTTCTGCTAACTACAACATTTTTGAGCTTCTTAGAACTTCTTTCTGCTAATTTTAGCTTGTTGTGCTCCTTTCAGATTATCCATCCATCCATCCATCCATTATCTTTAACCGCTTATTCCATTTTGGGTCACGCCGGTGCCCATGTCCAGCAATCACTGTGCGAGGGGCGGGGTACACCCTGGACGGGTCGCAAGTCCATCACAGGGCCACATAGAGACAAACGAGACAAACAACCATTCACTCTCTCACTCACACCTAGGGACAATTTGGAGTTACCAATCAGCCTAACATGCATGTTTTTGGTCTGTGGGAGGAAACCGGAGCACCCGGAGAAAACCCACGCATGCACGGAGAGAACATGCAAACTCCACCCAGAAGGCCCCTGGACCGGGGTTTGAACCAAGGACCTGCTCGCTGAGAGGCAGCAGCTCTACCAGTTGTGCCACCCTGCTGCCAACCTGCCCATACCTTTAAAGAAAATTATTTACCATTTGAAACGGTCTGGTGATCTTGTCCTCTCTGAAAAATGGCCGCATTTTTCAAAGAGTCTGGTTTTACAGCTCTCAAGCCTCTCTGCAGAGCATGCTTAGGGTTATAAATGATGTCTTCAGTGCTGCTGATGGTGGGTTTTGTAATCCCCATGGATATCGGTGCCGCGTGTGGCACCAGGAGCAATGTGTTTCCCTCCAAATGCAGGCTGCTGTCACAATCATTGATGTCTGACGTTTTCCGATCGTATCTCACGTTTGAGATCATTCGGTGCCGCTGCTGCAGGGAGAACAGCACCCTATCCTGCACTCGAATGTGAAACATCTGTTTCTGTTGGCGATGCGTCCTTTATCACTGCGACACGGTGTTCAAACGGTTTGTGTCTTAATATTTAAAAGAAATATGAGAAGATTTAATTGCAGCCACCCCATGGTGTGGAGTTCTACATGGAGACCGGCTGATTTATTAAATCGGAGTCCTCTGAAATAACTATCATGGCTGCAGTACTTAACCTGGTGGGCACAGCCCTCATTATTTTAGAAATAAATCTTACGATGCTTGTTTGAAAGTTGAGGCTGTAGGACGACTGGTCAACTTTTAATTCAGTGGAGACAGACACCTTAAAGGCATTTGTCTGCGCCCCCCCCCCCCCCCCCCCCCCCCCCCCCCCCCCCGCTGTGCTCTCCCACTGCCCACCCCCACATCCCTTCTCTATGACCTTCATTGTCATGGCAGTGAATTAAAGCTGATTGAAGACCGAGGACAGCAAGAGAGGGAAACCTGTTAAATTTTCAGACGAAGAAGGGCAGGAGCTTTTACAGTGATGGACTTAGGTAGGGAGTGTGTGGGTGGGGTAGGGGTGGGTGGGTGGGTGGTGGGCTTTATTAAACAATGACAAATACATAAAGAAATAAAATAACAATTCTCAGAGAAAATAATGTCATCCACCATCATTTTTGTTTGTTTGTTGCTGAAGATGGTCCACAGACCAAAAACATGCATGTTAGTCTGATTGGCAACTCTAAATTGTCTCTAGGTGTGAGTGAGAGAGTGAATGTTGTTTGTCTCGTTTGTCACCAGTGACCCTCACAACCCAAAAAGGAAGAAACAGGTAAAGATGGATGGATGGATGGATGGATGTGTGATGTATTAGTGCTGAGTATCAAGGGAATCTAGGTTTATGGATTATGGATGTTTGTCACTGCTAGTGTAACATTAATGTTGAACCATATGTGTGTGTGTGTGAGGTCAGAGAGTTCTTTTTCTCTCTCAGAGAAGAGCTGCAGGCACCTGATGCCTCCGAGTCTGGAGGAGGAGCAGATAAGCATGTATTATAAAAAAAAAAAAAAACACTTCCTGCACACTGTCCGGTTGCAGATTCTTATGAGAAGGCTTTAAGCGTGTAACTTGGAACATCTGTTTCATGGTCAATTGCCCTTTCAAGTACACTGGGTTAAAACCTTCTCCTGTCTTTGTGTGGCTCCTTTTTTTTGTAAATAGATAATGAAAGGATTTTTTTTTTTATCCAACACTGAGAATGACTCTCGGCTACTGAAACATCAAATCTCAGCTCATTATTTGCGAAATTCACTGAATAATTCAATTCAGTTTATTTATATAGCGCCAAGTCACAACAGAAGTCATCTCAGGACACTGAACAGAAACATCCATATACATAAAAAGTAAGTTAACACTATTTATCTGAGGAATAATAAACATTTGTGTTTCCAGAGGTCACCGAGTTGTGGCAGCCATCTTGAATCTGGTTAACTCCAAAAGCTTGTATCATAAATACTTAACCAATGACTAATTTTGAAAGTTACAGGGTCTATTTACACTTTGTGTTGGGGATGATCTCAGCCATAATCACACCAAATTCTAGTATCTCTGAAATTGATGGAGATATATCAATTTTTGTGTTTAAGGTTGATTAGATGTGGGGGCCATCTTTATGTGAGATGACTCCAAATGTTGATCAGTTGTAGAAGCACATCCAATAATCATTTTCTGAGTGTTTCATTAAAATCTGTTTACTAGTTGATGAGACATTTTGCTAACAGAGAAACCCGCACAGACATTTACATCGCCTGCCTTTCATGGCAGCAGAGGACGAACGTTTCTGCACAATGAAAAATCAGATTTTATGTATTTTTGTTTTTATGTTATAGTACAAAATTTTTTGCTCACTTCAGAATATAACCATATCCAGAGTGGAGAGTGCTGCAATGGATGCGGTTACTGAACCAGCCTCCACAAACACTGTTAGATATGCTGATTTTCTTTTAATAGAAGGTGCAGAACAGCAGCATCTGAACAGACCGTCCTTTTCTTTTTAAACTCCGTTAAGCTGACCGTTCACCCAGCCTTTTCCTCTTCTAGACATTTTCACTAAGCTTCGAAGAGAAGTTGATATCACACAGAACAGACTGTGCCTTGGCATCTAATGGTAATCAATGTGTAAAGTATACCCTGAAGTGACCTCCTCGTGTTTTATCAGGAAACGTTAAACAGATTCCAGGAAACGACTGTTGGCCATGATTGTTGTGATTACAGAACAACTATTGGACCCCCTACCCAAGATAAGATGTTATTAGTACTCGTCAGATCCAACAAGCAAGAACTGTGATGCAAATGGCTTGGCGTTGTTTAAAACTTCAGTTTGTGGTCAATAAAATGCTACAAAGTTCTAAAGATCTCCTGATGCATGCTCTATAATCCAGGTAGAAAAATACAAAAAAGTTCAGTCTGGTCCTCTGGACATTCAAAAAAAACAAAAAGCAAAAAAATCTAGAAACGTTTCGTCTCTCATCCGAGAGACTTCCTCAGTCTGAGGTGCTGTATTCAGCTCAGTCTCTTAAATAGCACCTTCTCAGTGGATCAACCAGTTTGCTGCTGACAACCTAAACCAGCTGCTCACATGGTCAAGAAGGACCATCAGCCTAACAATGGATCATTAGCACACTGATGGCTGTTTACTATTCACAGGGGGTTGAGTGATACTAGCAATAACAACATTGTAAGAGGGGGGCAGTTGAACCTGGAGGCCTCCACCCCTGTTTAATGATGGACGATTTCTTTTCACAAAGATGGCCTCCTTTACTCCTCTCTCAAACAATCGTTCCTCTCTGTCCAGGATGTGAACATCTTCATCCCTGAAAGAGTAACCGCTGGCCTGGAGATGAGTGTAGACTGCAGAATCCTGGCCTAATAATGTTGATCTTCTGTGCTGGGCCATCCTTTTGGCCAGTGGCTGTTTAGTATCCCCAATGTAAGACTGATCACAGCCCTCCTGACACTGAACAGCATACACAATATTACTCTGTTTGTGCCGGGGGACTGGATCTTTGGGATGAACCAGTCTTTGCTGTAATGTATTTTGGGGTTTAAAAGCCACTGGGACATTGTGTTTAGAAAATAAACGTCTCAGTTTCTCTGATACTCCCTCAACATACGGAATGACTACTAGTCTGGGTCTGGGTTCTTCCTTTTCACCTGATGGCTGACTGGAGTCCTGTTTGGGTTACTTCTCTGCTTTCAGGAAGGCCCAGTTAGGATATCCACATTGCTTTAGCGCCTGTCTTGTGTAGGATTTCTCCTTCTGCCTGGCTCCTGAGTTAGTGGGGACGCTGTCTGCTCTGTGATACAGAGTCCTGATGACTCCTAACTTGTGCTTCAAAGGGTGATGGGAGTCAAACTGCAAATACTGGTCTGTGTGGGTGGGTTTGCGGTACACCTCGGTTTGCAAATGTCCTCTATCAGAGACTGACCTCACAGTCCAAGAAATCCAACCTGCCATTTTTTACATCTTCTCGTGTGAGCTTGATGTATTTATCCACAGAGTTGATGTGGTCAGTAAAATGTTGACTTCCTGAGATTTAATTTTAACCCAGGTGTCGTCAACATACCTGAACCAATGACTTGGTGAAAAGGACGTCAAGGCTCTCTTTTCTACCTCCTCCATGTACAGGTTGGTAACAATAGGAGAAACTGGAGACCCAACAACAAAAGGAAAGAGGGTGAAGCAGAACAGCTCAGAATCAAAGTTTCATCCTGCCTCAGCAATGCCAAACCACCCCCTTCCATCATCAGTAGAGAGGAGAGGGATGCACTCACCACTCTTAGCAAGGACAAAAACATCATCATTCTCCCAGCAGACAAAGGAAGGTGCACAGTGATTTTGAACCAGAAAGACTATCATGAGAAAGTTATGACACTATTTAGTGACTTAAAACCACTTATGAACCTCTGAAAAGAGATCCAGGAAGTGGTTACAAGAAGAAGTTAATAGATTGCCTGAAAATTTTGGAGCAGGACAAGGCTATTGACCGTATTCTGTACCACAGACTGTACCCAGGGGAGGCCACACCTAGTCTGTATGGTTTACCTAAAATCCACAAACAAGGTGTACCTTTAAGACCAATTGTTAGCATGATTAACTCTGTCACTTACAATGTTTCCAAATATCTGGCATCTGTACTCATCCCTTTAGTTGGCAGCTCAGAACACCACATACAGAACACCATGGACTTTGTGGATAAGGTGAGGGATGTCATCATGGAGACTGATGAAACAATGGTCTCTTTTGATGTCACATCACTCTATGTGCATTCCTGTTGATGATGCAATAAAGGTGGTCAGTTTAAGATTAAAATCAGACACCACTCTGAGCAGCAGGACCACACTTTCCACAGAACAACTGTGTCAACTCTTGAAACTGTGCCTGCAGTCAACCTACTTCACATATGGGGAGCAATATTATAGGCAGAAACATGGGTGTGCTATGGGGTCTCCAGTTTCTCCTATTGTTGCCAACCTGTACATGGAGAAGGTAGAAAAGAGAGCCTTGACGTCCTTTTCAGGGACACCATCAAGTCATTGATTCGGGTGTGTTGACGACACCTGGGTTAAAATTAAATCTCAGGAAGTCAACATTTTACTGACCACATCAACTCTGTGGATAAATACATCAAGTTTGCCCTAGTTATGAGTTGTATGTGAGGATGGACACTAAAGAGGGTGAGAAGGACTTGTACCAATGGGCAAGACAGAGGGATTAGGCTGGAAAGGATTGCAGCAGGTTAGACTTGTTAAAGATAGGAATGGTAAATTTCTAACAAGTGAGGAGGGTGTGACAGGAAGATTGATGGAGTACTTTGAGGAGCTAATGAATGAAGAGAATGAAAGAGAAAGAAGACTAGAGGTCATAGAAACTGTGGACCAGGAAATGGGAAAGGTTAGTGAGAGTGAAGTCCAGAAAGCTCTCAAAAGAATGAAGATGAGGAAGGCAGTAGGACCTGATGACATACCAGTGGAGGTTTGGAAATTTCTTGAGAGTTGGCAGTGAGGTTTTTGACTCAAACAATTCAATAGCATATTTGAGGATGAGAAAATGCCTGAGGAATGGAGAAGAAGTGTGCTGGTGCTCATTTTTAAGAACAAGGGTGATGCACAGAATTGTAGCAAACTACAGGGGAATTAAGTTGTCGCACAATAGAATAAAATAGAATAGAAACAGCCTTTATTGTCCCACTGATGGGAAATTCAAGTGTAACAGCAGCAACAGATAAAAAAATTCACACAAAAGTTCCTAAATGTTAAAAACAATATATAAAGAAATAAGATAAACAATATCAATAATATTGTTCAATGTATTTTGGAACATTGATAAGGACAGACTATTTACAATACAGTATTATAGGCAGAGTGTATGTTTTAGCAGAGGTCTGCATGTATGTAATCCTTATTGAGTTTATTGGGAGCAGTGATGGTTATAAAGTCTAACAGCTGCTGGGAGGAAGGACCTGCAGTAACGCTCCTTTGTGCATTTAGGATGCAGTAATCCGACACTGAACAATATGTCCAGTTCAACAACAGCTTCATGCATGGGGTAGGATACGTTGTCCAGCAATTATGTTATTTTAGCTAGAGTCCTTCTGTCTCCCACCAAGGGTCAAGGGGGCATCCAAGCACAGAGCTGGCCTTCTTGATGAGCTTATCTAGCTGCTTCACAGCTGTTGATAAGCTGCTAGAAGATGACTAACAGTGTGGGGAGTTGATGGTGAAGTCTGCAGTGTATAGGGTGAAGAGGAACCGTGCCAGTACAGTTCCCTGTGGGACCCACGTACTGAAGACTAGCCTGTCGGAGACAAAGCCCTGTGTCCTTACATACTGTGGGCATCCAGTGAGGTAATGCAGTAACCACTGGGACATGTGGTGATCCACTCCTGACAACTCCAGCTTGTCCCTCAGAAGTCCTGGCTGGATGGTGTTGAAAGCACTGGAGAAATCAAAGAACATGATCCTCATGGTGCTTCCAGGTTTCTCCAGTTGGGTCAGAGCTTGGTGTCTCAGGTAGATAATGGCATCATCCACCCCGATGCCAGGCCAGTAGGCAAACTGCAACGGATCCAACAAAGACCTCAGACTTAGATGAGAGGTGACTATTTGCTAGCAACAGTATGTTTCATGCCAAGAAAGAGCACTACTGATGCCATATTTGCTTTGAGGATGTCTTTGTGGATTTAGAAAAAGCATATGACACGGTGCCAAGGGAGGATGTGTGGTATTGCATGAGGAAATCTGGAGTGGCAGTTAAGTATGTTAGACTGGTACAGGACATGTATGAGGAGAGTGGTGAGGTGTGCTGTAGAATTGACAGATAGATTCAAGGTAGAGGTGGGATTGCATCAAGGATTGGCCCTGAGCCCCTTCTTGTTTGTTCTGGTGATGGAACAACAAACGGATAAGGTCAGGAAAGAATCCTCATGGACTATTATTTTTGCCAATGACATTGTGATCTGTGGTGAGGGTCAGGGAACAGGTGGAAGAGAACTTGGAGAGGTTGAGGTATGCACTTGAAAGAAGAGAAGTGAAAGTCAGCCGTAGTAAGACAGAGTATGTGTGTGAATGAGATGGAGGCTGGTACTACAAGGAGCGGAGGTCACAAAGGTGTAGGACTTAAAGTACTTGGGGTCCACTGTCCAGGAACAGTGTGGTAAAGAAGTGAAAAAGAGAGTCCAGGCAGGATGTAGTGGATGGAGAAAAGTTTCAGGAGTGATTTGTGACAAAAGGATGTCCACAAAGGCCAAAGGAAAAAAATTACAAGGCAGTGGTGAGACCAGCTATGTTGTATGGTGTGGTGTGGAGACAGTGGCAATGACAAAAAGACGGGAGAAAGAACTGGAAGTTGCAGAAATGAATTCAATTCAATTCAAAAATACTTTATTAATCCCAAAGGGAAATTAAGTGGTGTTGTAGCTCGCCATCCTGGTTTAATTCAAGAGCTGTTATAGATCACGATAGCTGTGGGCAGGAAGGATCTCCTTCAATGAATCTGAAGTATATGGCCACAAATACCGATCCATCCACCCAGATCCAGCTTGCTGTCAGATCCGACAGGCCTCTCGGTCCTCCTGGGCAACACGACTGCCTGAATATCATGGTAGAATTCCTCCCTGAGAGATGGTCACTCCCCCTAGCAGTCTGCCGAGCTCCTCATCACCACGGACAGACTGCTAAATGTGCCAGGGGATGATCATAGTCCTCTGTTGTCACAAGCCAAGTTTCCCACCAGCTCCAGGATCTCGGTGGTCAGGTACTCGAGCACCTCTGCCAGGTTGATGGGAATTCGTCCACGGCACCTCCTTTTCAACTCGTTGGGGATTTGGGGCTGTAGTTGAGGTATTTGAGCTTTTGAGATCTTAATTAGCTGATCCTGGATTTAAAAAAAAAAAACCTTGTTACCATGGTTAGGCATCATAACAAATGTTCAAAAGTAAAAAGTTTCTGTAAAAATCATTGTTGCTGCACAGCATCCGATACCAGAGTAAATAATCATCCGAAAAAATGATTTACATCCAGAAAAAAGAGGAATTAAAGTTTTCAAAAGTAATAACTCAAAATGAATGTAACAGAGCTACTCCAACATGCAGCCACCCCAAGTGGTGCAATTTTGAAGATTGAAATGAAGATGTTGAGGTTCTCCTTAGGAGTGACAAGGATGAATAAAATTAGGAATGAGATCATCAGAGGTACAGCACAGGTTGAACAACAGGGAGATAAAGTTAGAGAGGCCAGACTGAGATGGTTTGGACATGTCCAGAGTAGGAACAGTGGATATATTGGTAGAAGGATGTTAGAAATGCAGCTGCCAGGAAGAAAACAGAGGAAGGCCAAAAATGAGATATATGGATGCAGTTAGAGAGGATATGGAGGAAGTTTGAGTGAGAACTGTGGATGCAGAGGACAGAGTGCTTTGGAGGAGGATGACTTGCTGTGGAGACCCCTTAAGAGAGAAAAGCTGATAAAAGAAGAAGATCATGCTTTGCAACTCTCAGACCGCCTCTGGGATGTGACTCTCAGACATTTCACACATCTTTACTTTAATACTAACAGATTTATTGCCAAGAGAACATTGATGATGACCCACAGCAGTTTTGTAGTTAGTTTATAAAAGTAGTTAACCACAAAGAGGATCGCTAAGTGAGTTGATTCATTATATTAAATGGCATGAGGAAGACATCCTGACACACAATGAATGCATCACTCTGCTTCAGCACAGCAAAGGTCTGCTCCGCCTCTTTGATTCTGATGGACCTGATTAATTTCTGAAAGCTCACCTCTGAATGGGACATGGGTACTTTACTTGTGATTTATGAACCATTTTAAGTTGTTCACTTACAACATTTTTACATTGCAGACAGTCTTACAGTGTCAGCAACAGCAGTGTGTGATAAAAGTTAATGCTTCTGCTATTTTTTTTTATCTATTTAGTGGTTTAGCATTAGCTATATTGGTAGATGGATGTTATATTAGAAGAAGAATGTTAGAAATGCAGCTGCCAGGAAAAAGACAAAGAGGAAGTCCAAGGAGAAGAAATATGGATGCAGTTAGAGAGGACATGGAGGTAGTTTGGGTTTGGACAGAGGATGCAGAGGACAGAGTGAGGAGGATGATTTGCTGTGGCGACCCTTGAAGAGGGCAGAGCCGAAAGAATGATAAGTGGTTTAGCATTAGCAAAGCTAATGTTTTGTTAGTGAATTAGTGGTTAACAAAGCAAACTTTTTGGTTAGCTGTGCCCACCACTGGTATGAAAGTATGTTGAAGTAGTAAGTGTTCAAAAACAAAGTTTAAAAGATTTGAAGGGTTTTCCATTTATTACTGTTTTGTTTTGGGTGGGTGGCAAATTGCATTGCTATGGTAACTCTAAACGCCCCTAAGTACATTTTTAACACCGGAGTGTTTAATCTGTTTAACTCTGACTTGTTTTTCCCCTTGGTGCAGTTCACTTGTGTAGATGTAAACACAATAATAGCACTTTGGCTCGGACCAATACAACCGTATCAAAAACCCTTTAGAGGAGGTGGTCGCAGCACGCCACCAAACACACTCCAGAGTGGTTTGTTTATAGTGTAATCGTGATCCAGCCTTTATCCAACACAATTACCAGATGTAGATCGCAAAGTTGAATTAAATGCCCTTCCATTGCCAAGTATTCCTGGCTAGAAGTACAGTATTCCTCATCCCAAGGCAATTAATATATGAAACTTGCTAAACATGTCTTTGATCAATATACATTTTCAGTTATTGCTTCTTTTTCCTGATCAGTCTTCTAAAGCCAGTATGTCTTCTTCGGAAACCATCCATCCATTATCTTTACCTACTTCTTCCTTTCAGGATCACCAGAAAACCCATGCAAGCACATAGAGAACATGAAAACTCTCCCCAGAAAAGTACCAGGCCAGGATTCGATCTGGCAACTTTCTCACTGAGAGGCGACTCTTCTACCAACTGTGCCACTTTGTCTCCCTTTCTTCAAAAACCATAAAGCGTCTACTACTTTCAATATGTCACCTTTCAGCATTTCAGTTTTTCTATTTGTGTTTCTAGTTTATCTACTGTGTGTGTTTTCTAGAGACACAACAGTCCACTCA
>NC_056511.1:32305797-32333297 GCF_014905685.2 Nematolebias whitei | reverse complement strand
TTAACCACTGTTTTTGTCTGTCCAAACAGGTCTCACTTGTAAATGAGTCTTCGAGGCTCAATGTGATTTATCTGTTTAAATAAAGGTTGAATGAGTGCTGCCCCATAGAGACAATGAAGCATGTGCAGTCGCTGTGCATTCTTCTGTTACAGATTTTTCTTAACTGAATTTTCAGTAGAAACAGAAGGAATTAGAGACTCCTCCTTGGTGATTATCTCCATTAAAGCAGCCAGACCTTTAAAAATGAAGGCAGACCATGATGAGTTTTACAACAGAGTAACAGAGATACTCATGGAAGATAGGCACATGGACTTCATCTGAAAATAAAGGTAAGACAATACATTTTGTTTTGTTTTTTGTGTTTGCCTTTTTAAAGAGGATCCTCCCCCCCCCCCCCCCCCCCCCCACAAAAAATAGTTTGACCTTACATTAAATTTTATGTCTTTCTTGCCATCGTTGTTGAACAGTTGATTAAAGCATAATTAGATGCCTTTTTAAAAGAAAAAAGCCTAAATTGAAATATAAGCTTCTGTTTTGGGTATGTGAACATCTATTTGCAGACAAGTCAGTGCCTCACCTGTCACAAACCTCATTGCACGTCACTGATCCAGCTTTATGTTGTCCCACACAGATTTGTTTGCCTTGTACTTTTACTTTCATGCTCACTGTGGCAGAATCTAGGCAGAGGTTCTCTGTACTTTTATTTTGAAGGTCAACCAACAGAAAGTAGTTACGGTTACTTGAAGCTGTTGGGTCAATGCTACTGGAAGTGTGCTGTGAAATTCTCCAGTTATGTTTGAACTTCAATAAAGAGTTGAAGGCGAACTTACTGTCTGCTGGAATCAATACGGCCCTGTACGACATAAACTAAAACATTTTCCTAATTTTTAGTGAGGTTTTGTTGTTGTTTTGGTTTTTGCCTCGTCACTGTGTTTGAATAGCAAATGAGCAAAAATATGAGAAATGTTCAAAAGTCTTACAAAAGTAAAATAACTTTAAGCTCATAACATAAAATAAAAAATAAGTTTCAAGTGGCCAAAAGAGGCCCACGAGCCACAAATTGATGTCCCTGATTTAGACTTCTGGTTTGTTCCTTTTATCATCCTTCCATGTTCTCATTTAAAAGCTTTCCAAACTATTACATTCAAAAGAATATGCTGTTGTTTTAGCCGTACACACATCAGACTAAAACAGCACCAGAGCTAATAGACACCATCCATTTAGATTTCCTGTCCTCTGTTTTTTGAGTGATTTTTGACGATCTAGGCTCAGCATTCAGACGAGTTATCAGCCATTACCAGTTTGCTTTCCAATAACAAAAATAGCTTTTATTTTTCAAACATGTTTTTTGGACATGGCTCCTCTGAGCTTATAGAAAATGGACATTTTTTAGTGTTGACTCATGCAGCACAAGTGAGTTTTACTTCTGTGTATTTCAGATAAAGTCTTTATAACAATGACTAACTTTCTGAGAGCTCTAGCCAATAATATACTCTGGGCTAATTAATGGGTGCTTAAAATTCATCATTTATTTTCAAGACACTCTTTTTTTTTTTTACGCAGAAATGCATCACATTTAGAACATAATGTGATTTTATGGGACCCGGATGCTGATTGTGACTTCATTTTCCATGTTAATGGCAATTTTCTTTTTTTTTTCTTTTTATAACAGAGATCTCACTTGGTGATCTTTTCCCCGAGCCTCTCATTATGCCACCTCAGAGCTCTTTTCTCATTTTCTTGACTGAAAATAAAATGTGCTGCATGTGCAGGGAGGATTAAATCGTCATCTTGAACTCCTTTAAATATTCAACGTTGCACGGCTCGGTATGAAATAACTTACCACATGGAACAAGACAGATCAGTTGCTCAATGAAGCACACATTTGCATTTGCACTTCAGTTTGCATAATTACCCCTCCGCACGCAGGTCCATTTGCTGTCATCCTGTCAGCTTGTGAAGCACCTTCACCTCCCACTGCCACCAAACGGCTCTCATTACTGCTCACTCCCCTGCAGCTCGCTACGCACCCCCCCAGCAGGCAACAGACACCCATGTGTTCTGACAGAGCAGCACTACATCTCCTCTCCGGCCAAGTCTGCCATCCTTCACCTGTCAGACAGGTTCGGACGACTAACCTTGGATGAGAGCCAGTCCTCTCACTCAGTATGAGCCAGGTCCACTAACTCGGCCTGCTGGGCTCAGGGCCCACACACATTTATTCCCAGCAGGCTATGAAACCTGAATCCTCTTTTTTTTTTTTCTGAGCCCCTGCAGAAACTGACCTTGTTCAGTAGCATCCATGAGCATTCAGCGGCAGAAAAAGCAAAGGTGAAAGGTGGTGGGCGATGAGCATTCCTTGAAGGGCTTGTAATTGTTAAAGTTAGTCTTCTGATAGCATCTCGTCTAAAAACAAAATGAGAGAAAAATAAAGAAGCTCTTCATTTCAGCCCAAGATCCGTTCAGTAATACACCAAGGCAATAATTAATTAAAGCATTAAGTTTCAGAGAGTGCAGCTAATTAAGGAACTTCATTTTCACAGGCTAATATTGCATCTCGTAGTGTGTTTTCATCAGAGGGGATAAACTTCTCAAAAAGTTCAGGCACACAGTATTAGGTTGCATAATTTTGCTCCGGGACAAATATCCCTGGCTTATAACTTTTCCCATCTAATTAAAAAATCTGTCTGTGAAGGTGGTTAATGTGCTGCTGCGTTTTCCTGCTGCTGTGTAACTGATGCTCACAACAAAACTAGACATTTGAATCCAAAATAAAAACCTTTGAGGTAATTACAGGGATTGCAAACTTTTTAGGTGCAGCTCAGAAAATTAGAGCATCATTAAAAAGTTCAATATTTTTTGTCATTCACTTCAGAAAGTGAAACTTGTCTATTACATGGATGCATTACATATAAAGTGCAATATTTCAAGCCTTTAATTCTTGTAGTTTTGATGAATGTCACTTACAAATAATGAAAAACCAAAATTCATTGTCTCGGAATTAGAACATTGTGAAGAGTTTCAATACTGTAACCTCCTGGTGTCTCACCTTAATCAGCTGATTAACTCCTGGACATGAGCTACAAATGTCTCGTTCCTCAAGTCCAGCCAGTTCTGAACCAGAGACATCAGAAGCATCTTACCGGACTGAAGACAAAAAGAACTGGACTGTTGCTCAGAGGTCCAACGTCCTCTTTTCAGATTAAAGTAAATGTTCATGTCCTTTGTAAATCAAGGTTCCAGAGTCTGGAGGAAGAGGAGAGGAACATAATTCATGTTGTTGAAGTCCAGAGTTAAGTTTCCACATACAGTGATGGTTTGGGTCCATGTCTTCTGCTGGTGTGTCCGCACATCTAGCAGAACATTTTAGAGACTTCATGCTTCCTTCTGCTGATGAGCTTCATGGAGATGCTGGTTTTATTTTCCACTGACAAAAGTACCAAAAGCTGGCTGTGGAATATTCTAAATGTCTGAGACACTGAGTTTTTTTTATTTTTTTTTATTATCTGTAAATTATAATCATCAAAATTACAAGAAATAAAGGTTTTAAATATTTCACTCTGTGTATAATGAATCTTTCCACTTTATTCCTAGCCCCCATGGTGCCTTGCGTAAATTATGGGCGCAACTTCTGACATGGACCAGCACCAACTTTTTTTATATGTGAACAGTACGAGCTAACAGTTATTTCGAGCATTGTGGATTTAATTTAAACATGTAGGATCTCCACCTGTCAGATCTCACACAGGACAATATAGTCATATTGCTGCCTACTGAGGATGAGGGATGGAGGACGACCTGAAGAAGTGGCCACAGATTACATCTACTAGCATATTTAGCTACTTCATTCACTCTGTTCTTTCAATAGTGAAGTAATGAGCAATCTCTGCAAGCTCTGAAATGTATTGAAATGTACACAGTAATAAGGTTGGTCACGTTTTGTTAAAAGAGGTTGGACACAATCTTATTTACCTTAAAGCAGACATAGAACCCAGCCAAAGCTTTAAAGTCCTCCATCACTGTTTGGGTTAATTACAGAGAAAATTGTAATACTGAAGACAAACAAATACTATAATGCTGTGACCTCCATACACTTGAAATAATACCTGATGTTCTTGTCACACAGTTTTCAATCCTTCTGAGGATCTGGCGTGTCTTCTCCGGTGGTTTATTGTAGTCCAGACACAAAGTAGGATGCAGGTTTTCCTCCGTCGGCCGTTTGTCAACAAAGTGAAATGAGCATACAAACAGTGTTTTGGGTGGTCTCTTCAAGTTCACATTTTTCAGCCACATCCTTAATTCTTCAACTGTAGGTAGGTGATGGAAAACATACAGCTTTTCACAGGAACACTTTTTTTTTGTCTGTAGCCACTGATTTAGTTTGGTCTGGTTGTTCATGCAGCCATGAACACAACAGGTCCCTGAACTCAGCACAGCTATTTTAGTAAACTTTATGGTTGTTAAATGTGAACAAAACAAAAACAGCATTTTATCTGCTAAACTGAATGTAAAAACTTTCAAATAAACTGTGGTCCGTGCTCCGCTACCCTAGTTAACCAATACCCACTGCTACTTCCTGTGTCTGACAGGAAGTTGTACCCATAATCATTTATACAGTAGAGCCCCCAGGAATAAAACGGATATAAAATATGAGTTTAACTTTATGAAATCCATCCATCCATCCATCCATTTTCTTTACCCGCTTATTCCATTTCGGGTCACGGGGGTCGCTGGTGCCCATGTCCAGCAATCACTGTGCGAGGGGCGGGGTACACCCTGGACGGGTCGCAAGTCCATCACAGGGCCACATAGAGACAAACGAGACAAACAACCATTCACTCTCTCATTCACACCTAGGGACAATTTAGAGTTACCAATCAGCCTAACATGCATGTTTTTGGTCTGTGGGAGGAAACCAGATTACCCGGAGAAAACCCACGCATGCACGGAGAGAACATGCAAACTCCACCCAGAAAGGCCCCTGGACCGGGGTTTGAACCAAGGACCTGCTCGCTGAGAGGCAGCAGCTCTACCAGTTGCGCCACCGTGCTGCCACTTTATGAAATGATTGAAAAAATATTCAACTCTTTCCACGATATTCTAATAGTTTGAGATGTGCTTATATACGTGGCAGACGCATTCATAAAAAATAAAGATACTTGTAAATTGTAAGTGCTGTGAGCTGAATGACTTTGCTGAAATGTGCTGAAGAAACTGAAATTGAATCGAAAAAGCAGTTGAAAGGTAAAATTAGCAAAACCGTATCTTAAAGCTAAAATGAGCAAAACTGTTGATAAAAGCTAAAATGAATAAAATTGTAGATTACTGCTATAATTATAACAACATGACTTAGTGCTAAAATTAGAACAGCAATGAAAATCTAAAAGTAGCAAAACTGTAGCTAAAAGCTAAACGACGAACATTAGCTAAAAGGTAAAATGTAGCCAAAGTCAGCTAAAAGCTAAAAGTCACATCATGATGGCTCAAAGCTCTATGACTGAACTCTACGGACCCGTTCGGTTCCTCAGGGAAACCTTGGATGTTCTCTGTTTGCTGGACCCGGTTCTGGACTGCGGTCTGTGAGGGCAGCTGCTGCAGTCCTTATTGCCATCAAACTGCTGACCTGCTAACAAGACCACACCGCTAACAGAACAGAACCATGATATTGAAAGAACCTCACTGCTAACCGAACCACACTGTAGATGTTTTTCTTTGTCAAATTGGGCACCTTGTTTTAGTATTTTAGTAGTATTTTTAATGTTTTTTTAATATATGTGTAGTATATTTTAATGTTTTAGTATGTTAGTAGTATTTTTTTAATGTTATTTTAGTATGTGTGTGGTATATTTTAATGTTTTTTTAGTATGTTAGTAGTATTTTTTGTTTTTTTAGTTTGTTGTCTTTTTCTTTTTACTTCTTTTTTTTTTTTGGTGAGTCGAGATGGTTCTTCTCATCCTAAGCATTTCATTGCATTGTTGACCTTGAGTTGATTTTGCACATAACAAATAAACTTGACCTGACCTGTATGTAGCATGACAAAATAAAATTAAAGCAAGTTTAATGAGACAGATTTTAATGAGTTTGGGAGGAATTGAATGGATCTCAATGTATTTTAATGCAAGGTGGGTTTTTTTCTTTTTTAAATTTGGTAAAATACTTGGGAAAGGTACAAAAGTTATACAAATCAAATGCTGCAGCACTATTCATTATCAAGCTGAACATTCTTTTGAGCATGGCTGAAACGGAGAAGAAGCATAGAAGCAGTTTGTGTCCAAACAATAGTAGAAATGCTGACTCAGCGTTCACTTTAAAAGAGTATGAAATTTGAACTTTTCTTAAATTTTTCACAAGCGTTTTTCTGTTTTGACATTGAAATCAATGGCAACCCTTGTGTATGTATTATTGATAAGAACTTGTTCGGCTGCAGATTTAAACACAAATCTGTTTTTGATTATCCCTCCATTAAACGCTGCCTCCGGTTAACATTCAGCTTCATTCTCTGCTCCATTAATTCTGGGGTGTTGTTGGAAGTCGTTATAATGTCACAAATGTAAAGCAGAGGCCAACAATTTTAGCTGCGTTTTTCCCAATAGCTGCAGCCAACGCCAATTATTCAGGGTGAGAGATCAGCGTGACTGCAGGCCATTTTATGAACCTGATTATTATACCACACTGACAAGACTACCTGCACTAATGACTCTGTATTCATTTTTTATTGACCAGCTTCATGAATCATTGCTGACTGATGCCAGTTATCTCAAAATAGCAGCCAGAATCAATCAGCCGACAGATTAATGTGTGAAGCTTGGATTGACAATTCTGGCACAGATTTAAAAGTGAAAAAGTGTAATAAAAAAGTTCAGTTCCTCCTTCCACTTTATTTGTTGCCTCTGGTGAGTAAACAGTGCATCAATGGTTACTTTGTCACTTTGGTTGAAGCTGTTGGTTCTGTGTAGCCAAGAAAAGTACTTTTAGTGTTAAATGACAGAGTTGCTCACTTTTACTAACTAAATAACAATCCATGTTCATAATTACATCACCGTCTTGTTCAGTTTGTGCGTGACGGCTCGTGAGAAGAAAGTGGAGCTGTTGTCAGCGATGGAGCCTGGAAAATGTATACAGCTGTGGCAACGAGACAGGCAGCTGATGTTAAAGGAACTTTAATCTAAATCTGAACTTTAAACCTTCTGAAATGGGTTTCTGTATAAATGTCACAAACAGTTGATCTGTAGAGGATAAGACTAATGAGCTAACAGCTAGCCTGAGCTCAGACAAGGTCAAGGTGGATTGCTGCCATGTTGAAATGACTCTAGTCTCAAGGATTTTTAGATTTATGTCCAATGATTAGTTCCTGAAAGTCTTATTAAAATCCATCTGATATTCATGAGACATTTTTGAAGCAGACTGACAGGAACACAAACACAGACAGGGCAAAGTGCATCATTGTACGCCTTCTCTGATAATGTTTGTCATCACCATCAGTTTGATGTTATGGCACTTTTTTAACTGGCACTGGAAGAATTAATGAAATTACACCCATTTTAAAATCTCTCCATTTTAAAATTATTTTTTGTTTTTAGTCTGGGCAGGTGGCTCAGCTGGTAGAGCTGATGCCTCTCAGTGAGAAGGTCAGTGGTTCAAATCTCGGCCTGGGGCCTTTCTGGGTGGAGTTTGCATGTTCTGTCCGTGCATGTGTGGGTTTTCTCCAGGTACTCCAGTTTCCTTCCACAGATCAAAAAACATGCATGTTAGACTGATTGGTAACTCTAAATTGTCCCTAGGTGTGAGTGAGAGAGTGAATGGTTGTTTATCTCGTTTCTCTCCATGTGTCCCTGTGATGGACTGGAGACCTGTCCAGGGTGTCCCCTGCTTCTCACACAGTGACTGCTGGATATGGGCACCGGTGACCCCCATGTCCCGAAAAGGAAGAAGTGGGTAAAGATGGTGGATGGATGGATGTTTTAATATTTAAATAGTCTTGCCCTCCATCAGGACAGGCATCCTCCTGACTAGGGGTTGATTGTAGGACATCTCGAGAGTTTTTAAATTTCATGTTGACTAGTCGCAGTCATTACCGCCCGCCAGCAGGCGGCTCATACAGCTGTCATTTCTAACCCCGGCCCGACCCGAAATTCAGGCCAAGCCGAGCCTAAATAATGTGCTGGATGGGCGGGCTGGGTCGGTGTCAGGCTTTTGATTACGTAAGCAAACTTGTGCAGCTGACAATCCACTTTGGACTACCATCAGCTGCTCGCAGCTGTGTGACTGCACGCTGACCGGCCGGTTGAAAGAGGTACAGAAAAGTCCAGATGGATGGCTGACAGCGACCAACCTGCAGATTAACTGGACCCAGCCACTGCGTCAGCGAACTTGCGCAGCTGACGACCGTTAATAACTATAATAACTATATTATAAGGTGGAGTCCACCACCACCCGTCCTGCTGTTTTTAGTTTTATTTTACGTGCTACACGTTTCTTTCACTTTTGCAGCTTAATAATAGTTTTGGTTTTCCTGTGACTTATTTGCAGTATGATAAATGGTAGGAGCGTAAATATATGTCCGATGTTTTGTTGCTCTTTTTTTTTGTGTAAATAATAAATGACGTTTGTAAATATAATATATCGTCTTGAGTTCCTATGACGTCACAGCGACTAGTCGACGTCAACTCGACTTTTATCATGTTGAAGTCAACCTAAAAAAATATGTAGTCATGCAACCCCTACTCCTGACCCATTTTGCTTTCACTTAAAACTCAATTTTGTTCTTTGGCTTTTGTTACCTGTTTGGTGTAAATTTTTAAAGAGCTTTTTAAATAAATTCAATTAAATTCTAAAGGCAAAAAGCAGCAGCTAGCTGTAGCACATCTGATGCAGCCTCAGGCATTTCCTGCAGATATAATATATTTATTCAAGAATAATCATGTAGCAATCATGATAATGATTATCATGAGCATGCATCAGGATAATAATCATGTAATACAAACATGTCAGCCAAACAGGTCTCCGTTTAAAACCTTCGCATGCAAGTGGTATGCATTTTCTTTTATGCATTTTGAATTGTTTTAATGTCTCCAAGTGACATTTCTGTTTTAGTGTTTTGTTACGATCTTTTCATCAATTAATTAAAAAAATATTTGGGGTAGTGTAAACCTAAATGTGTATCCAACTGAACAATAATCAGCTCTTACGGCTTCAGTTTGACATAAACTAAAAACTAGAGTTTTTACAGGTAAATGAGCAAAATAACTGAACTGTCATTGTTGTTACCTTGTTGGTAGATTTGACAGACTTCTCCTCAGGTCCTGTTTGGCCACAGGAACATTCATTTAGATTTTAGGGTTTGTCTCTGCCCCCAGTCCCACCAGCACTGCTCCCAGACCTCCACTAATAAAAGTCAACTTCTTTATCAATGTGATCAAGGGCGTCAGAAGCATCCGTAATGTGGGGGGGACACAATGATGTGTGTGCGCGCGCGTGTGTGCGCGCGTTTAAAAAAAAAAAAAGTGTTCACTATTGTACAAAAAAGCAGCATTTCACCTAGATTTCCTTTAATTCCACACATTTAAAACGTTTCTCACCAAGTTTGTGTAAATTCAGCTGTGGATTAAAGTAATTTTAACTTTAATACACTTTAATACAGAGCATAAGATCGGCAGTATTTGTCTTTATAGAGAAATAAAAAAACATCACCACTAGACCTTTTTACTTGTGTTCAACACTACTCATCTAAATGATGTTTCTCATGAAGCTTGAGGGCAATAAGGTGTGGGGTTTTAAAGACATTTCAACTTTAATCCACCTGAACACACAGCGTCTCTTACACCTGCAGCGTCTTACAGCGTCACAGTTACTGCTAAGCTAACATGCTACAGACATAGCGCTGCACTTCTCTCCTCCTAACATGAATATGTTTATGATCAACCCACCGGTCAACAACTGCTCACACTAAGCTGCTAAACTGGCGAGCAAGCAACACAGAGGTGTCTCCATCTCCTCCACCTGTGCGCGTTTTCTGCCGAAGCAGAAGGAGACGCACAGAAACACTGCAGGTGTTACACTATATTCTGTGACCAACGTATATTGTTACCGTGGCTTGGAGGTAACCAGAAAAACCTGGAGTGGAGTTTTAGTGGTTTGATATTCTCCTATTAATCAAGTGGAATGGATTCGTTCACGAAGAAAGAGAACTGCGCCGCTTGAACTAATGTTTCATAGTAAAAGTGTGGGGGGGGGGGTCCAAATGAACGTTTTTGGAATGTGGGGGGGACTTGTCCCCTTCACATATAATGGTTGCGACGCCTATAAATGTGATTAATTTGTTTGTTTTCTGTTGGAAAACTGAATATTTTTTCTGCTTTCACATGTACTCATCATATCTGAACTCAGACTGAAAATACATAAAATTAAGTTCCATGTACAAAAACATCTGCTTCACACAAGTGAAATATTCAATTAACTTACAGTGACTTTACTTGTGCGTTGATCCTGAAGCTTTAGTAGTTTGTTTAAATGTGTGTGTGTAAAATGGCCTCTCTTCTTCAGGAATAACATTTATTTCATCCTCAAACTTTTTTCAGTCATATATAAAGTGGCAAAATGTAAAAGTTTTTCACACTGGTTTCTAACTTGTGGCATGTTAAACTACCTGCTAACAGGATACCAGAATAATAACATCAGAAAAGCCTGGCAGGTACTAACAATGAACACTATTTATGCTGAAAACAGTCAGTATAAATGATAATTGTACCAGTTTTAGCTTCCCTTAAAAAAAAAAAATCAGCTGCTTGTTGTTACAGGCTTTGTGTCTACGCTGACGATGTGTTGATGTTTTGTTCTGCTTGTCATCAATTCTGCTTTTGGCAATGGTCGACTTTCCAAAATGTCAACTGCTCATTCAAAACATTAATCTGTTTCTTCTTTTTATTTATGTGTTTGTAAGAACATAATGGCTGTTTTGTCCTGTTTTCATTTTAAAACATTTTGTGAGTAATGAAGACAGTCGAAGGCACAAGACTAGCAGCTGGCATGAGCATAAACTATGTGATTGAAACAAAAAAAAAAGTCAAATTTAGAAAAATGTCCTATTTCTTTGTCCCCATCAGTGGATTTAAACAGCTGGCTCCAACGGGAAGACTCAACATTGTGTGTGTGTGTGTGTGTGTGTCAATAAAACATGCAGATGCTACTCACCACACAAGCTTTGTTTTTGTGAAGTGCACATTTCAGTGTGGAGCAGACGTTCTCTCAGGCACTAAAGGTTTCTCATTAAATTTTGAATTTGCACTGGGGCCGTCAGCGGGGCCACAGAGGCTTTTTGTTTGATGTATGATTCATGTTAAGTGAGTTATTACCTATTACAGTCAAACCTGTCCCAGACATTTCTAAAGCTTTTTAGATTTGCTGTTTTCAATGTGTCTCAGCTACTCTAAGCACACATGACTTTACATTTTTAATAATGTGTGTGAATAAAAATCAATAAAATTATAGTTTTCTGCCAAATACACTGAGCAAAAATATAAACTCAATACTTCTAAGACATTTTCTATGTACACAAAAGGCCTTTTTCTCTTAAATATTGTTCATATATGTTAGTGAGCACTTCTCCATTACTGAGAAAAGCCATGCACCTCATCTCAAGATGCTGATTAGACAGCATGGTTACTGCACAGGTGTGTTTAGGCTGACCACAATAAAAGGCCACTCTAAAATGTTCAGTTTTATCACGCAGCTCAATGCCACAGTTTTGAGGGAGCGTCAGGGGTGGTCCTAGCCTGGTCGACTAGCCTAGTCCTAGACTGTTCAAACATCATCCCTCACCCAACCACCAGGGGTCGTGGAAACACTCATGCTCCGCCGTGACATATCATTTAGATTACCATGTACCATCACAGAAACACTCAAAATTTCTTTGAATATTTTATTAAACAAACTTGAAATTGAAGAAACTAGAATAATACTATAAAGTTTAAACACACAGAGTAAGACACATAAATACTGTATACCATGCAATACATTCATCCATCCATCTATTATCTTTACCCACTTCTTCCTTATCAGGTTGTGGGGGTCACTGGTGCCCATATCCAGCAGACACTGTGCAAGAGGGGAGTACACCCTGGACAGGTCTCCAGTCCATCACAGGGACACATAGAGACAACCATTCACTCTTTCACTCACAACTAGGGACAAATTAGAGTTACCAGTCAGCCTCACATACATGTTTTTAGTCTGTGGGAGGAAACTGGAGTACCCGGAGAAAACCCATTCCTGGAAGCTGAAAATATCCTAGTGCTTACATGGACATCATACTCACCGGACATGTCACCTATTGAGCATGTTTGTGATGCTCTGGATCGGCATGTAGCATACAGCCATTAAAGAAGAATAGACAAACATTCCACTGGCCACAATCAACAACCTGATAAACTCTATGCAAAGGTGATCGTGTTGTCCTGCAGAATGGTAATTCCACCAGATACTGAGTTTTTCTTACACCTTCCCCTCCTCCAGACCCCCCACCCCCAGTACAGTAAAAACTGCACATTTTCGAGTGGCCTTTTATTTTGGCCAGCCTAAGGCACACCTGTGAGGTGGATGAACTATCTGTGAGCAATAATTAAGAGAGAAAAAGCCTTTTGTGTACATAGAAAAAGTCTGTGATCTTTGAGTTCTATCCATCCATCCATTTTCTTTACCCGCTTATTCCATTTTTGGGTCACGGGGGTCGCTGGTGCCCATGTCCAGCAATCACTGTGCGAGGGGCGGGGTACACCCTGGACAGGTCGCAAGTCCATCACAGGGCCACATAGAGACAAACGAGACAAACAACCATTCACTCTCTCACTCACACCTAGGGACAATTTAGAGTTACCAATCAGCCTAACATGCATGTTTTTGGACTGTGGAGGAAACCGGAGTACCCGGAGAAAACCCACGCATGCACGGAGAGAACATGCAAACTCCACCCAGAAAGGCCCCTGGACCAGGGTTTGAACCAGGGACCTGCTCGCTGAGAGGCAGCAGCTCTACCAGTTGCGCCACCGCGCTGCCTATCTTTGAGTTCATCTCGTGAAAATTTAGAATAAAAACAAAAGTGTTTCGCTTACATTTTTGTTCAATGTATTCATGAATACATAATCACAGGGCAGTGGTGTTTTTCCGCATGGTTGAGTGTATCTGTTAGCAAAATATGTCATGAACCAGTGAAAAGATTTTAAGGAAATTCTCAGGAAGAAATCATTAGATGTAAACAACTTGTTTACTTTGGAAGTCAATACAAATCAAGATGGCCACGACAACTAACACAACATAAACACAAAAATGGATTTGAGTTAGGGTTAGGGTTAGGCTTTGACAGTTTTACATACTGACCTAGAGTTGTCCTGGTAGTAACTGTGACTGATCCCATTACATACCCGGAGTGCTAACTGTGCTAAAAAATTTAAACAAAGATTTAGATCTTTGTTTAAAATTTTTTGCCATAAATGATTTGGAATCAGCTCTGTCTGTTAGCAAATTACTGTACTTTTTGCTGTATAAGTCGCACCTTTTTGCATAAAGTGGCATGCCCTGCTACTTATACAGTGACGTGACTTATTTATATCCCCCCCCCCTCCCATATTTATAATCAAATTTTTGGCTGAGATCCGACAATTTCTTTCATTCTGACATGGAAAATATTGAACACTGCCATTTGCAGCCGCTAGACGGCCCTTGACTAATATGGCAAGCCAAGTGTCTCATTAAAAGGTAAAAGTGGCTATTAATGAGACACTTGGCTTGCCATACCAAAGCCACCTTCATCTCGTGCTGAACTTCTGTTGCAAACATCAAATCAGTTGCATTTCGCCGCACCGCCCAGGCGAAATGCAGCTGATTTGACCATTAAAGTGCATTTATTAAAGAAAAATTCAACTGAGACACACCTTTACTATAATGTTGAGCAAACAAATAATTGTTTTCAGGTGTTAATCTTGTGAAATTCTTGTTAAAGTCCTCCCGTGCACGCTCACGCAGCTGCTATTTAGCAGCCAGTCGATTTTTGTCACAACACCGGCCCACGTTTCTGGGTGGTCAGAGGTGACGCGTAACAAACGCGACACGTCAGCGCTGACGCACAATAGATGCGACTGATACGGCGGCGTGACGTGGTACCTCATGAACTACTGGAAGGATTATAATTCATGTCTCTCTTGATGAGTCCCCGAGGCTCAGTGGGATTAACCTGTATAAATAAAGTTTGAATAATTACACTTTCAGGAAATAATCACTAGATGTGCCTCTATAACTAACTTTTGTGGTTAACCCAGCCCAAGATGGCTGCCACTGCTAAGTGATATTAGCCAACACCAAAATGTATATATACAAGTCATTTTTGCAACTTTTGAAATAAAAATTGGTGTTGTGCTAGCTGAGAGTCCTTCACAACATCTAATTGCAGCATCCCTTGATATTGAGTAAATGTAACTTTTTTCATGGTTTAAAAGTAACTAGGCTTTCAGTTTTTTTGTATTTTGAACAGAACATTTTACAGTTAAGTGTCCATTTTACAACCAGAACATTAAACTGTGCTCCAGTCAATGAGGTGCAAGTTGTGAGCTCAGTGTTAAAGGCTTGGTGTCAGTGGAGTGTACTTTAGAGCTGCACACACTGTTTGTCCAATCACTGGTATCCTGAAGAATTCAGTCCTCGGTGATTTGTTCAAGTCCAAACATCCGTGTTGCATTGCTTTCTACAACAGCAACAAATCCAAACGAAAAAGAAAAGGATCCAACGTGAGAAACTGATGTGTCTTGACATTGCAGCCAAACAAAAACTGTTTTAGGAAGTCAATCAAAAATAATTGCCAGCGCCGTCTGTGCACAGCGCAGGTGTTCGGTCTGACGCCTGCAGCTCTTCTAACATCTCTCTGTTTCAGTTCTGTTGTTCTGTTGCTTTCTGCATCTCTTCAAACTGATCCAGAACATGCCAACTCTCACTGCTGGTAACCTGATGCCTTTTTAACATTGTTGTTTATTAATAATCAATTGCTTCCTTAACAACTAAAACAGTAGTTCAGATTTTTTTAAAGTGGGATTTTGTGGGAAAAGCTGTGAGCGATAAAATCTTAGTAGTTGGAGATAGCCCTTTGAACAACCACACTCTGAAAATATGAAGTTTAAATGTGTCCAGACAAACAAACTAATAGCTTTTTCTAGTGAGGCCAAGGTAAAAGTTGAATGCTACCATTTTGCAGTTTTTTGTCCATCCTTGCAGAGCATCGAGGGGGATTGGAAATACACTCCGTTCATCTATTCAGCTGGATAACTTGAAAAATAAGTGACCAGCTTCCATTTTGGTGTGTGGCTGCATCTACTGTAGGTGTAAGAATAGTCCCTATGGAAAACTGGGTTGCCCAGAAAATCCAAGATGGCTGCCACCATTTTAGTACATACACGTAAATCCTGTGAGCTGGGTAACTTGAAATGAATGCAATGCATTATCCATCCATCCATCCAGTATCTTTACCCACTTCCTTTTTGGGTCGTGGGGGTCATTGGTGCTCATATCCAGTCATCACTGTGTAAGAGGCGGGGACACCCTGGACAGGTCTCCAGTCCATCACAGGGACACATAGAGACAAACAACTATTCACTCTGTCTCTCACATCTAGAAACAATTTAGAATTACCAATCAGTCTAAGGTCGTTTTCACACTAGATAGTCCGGTAGACTCTGTTCGGTTCGGGACCAATATTCATGAGCTTTTGTTTACATTTGAGCTGGTGCGTTTGCATTCACACTGCACTGTGCAGTTGAGTCAACCTGTTGAACCAACCTATTCCCCCGCTCGCCTGTGGGGGCGCTGCACCAAGAACTACTGAAAGAAACGACACAAAAACCTCTGAAGACACGTCTTCTTCTTCTTCTGTAAATAAAAATAAAAACGAAGTGGCATCAAGTTTTAGCAGTTTTAGGAGTTATATTTTGTCATTTTTCAAAAATGGACTTAGCATGAGCAGAAGATTAGACAGAAGACCATGGAGAATATTGTTTTTCCCACAAGGCAGCTGACGGCTCCATATAAGGTCAGAGAAATGTGTGTTTGTTTTACCCTGCGGAGCGGGGCTCGGTCTGTTTACATTCACACTGTACTCGAACCGCGCTGGAGTTCTCTTCTACCGGACCGAGACCTAGGTTTTAGCCCGGGCCAGAGTTCGCCTTTATGTTCCGTGACAGAGTTCGATGGCGCGTTCACACCTCCCTAAACGAACCGGACTTTCAAGGAAAACGAGCTAGAGTTCGATTAAAGCGGACTAAACAGGGCTGGTGTGAATGCACCCTAACATGCATGTTTTTGGTCTGTGGGAGGAAACCTGAGTGCCCGGACAAAAAGCGTGCATGCATGGATAGAACATGCAAACTCCACCAAGAAAGGCCCCCAGACCAGGATTTGAACCAGAGTGACCTGCTCGCTGAGAGGCAGCAACTCTACTTACTGCACCACTGTGCTGCCACAATGCACTAACTTTCATTGCTGTACTGTTGGAAGCACTTTTGAAAAATAGATTCCATTTCAATTTCCAAAATGGCCACCGCCATATACAGTTGTAACTAAAGTTTACATACACCATTTAAAAAAAACACGTGTATTTTTTTTCCACACTGACGTGAAATCAAAATAAAGTTTTCCCATTTTAGGTCAATTAGGATTACTTTTTTTATTATTATTTGCAAAATACCAGAATAATGAGAGTGATAATTTTTTAAGGCAATTTGTATTACTTTCTTCCAAGTCAAAAGTTTAAATACACTAAGTTTACTATGCCTTTAAACAATTTGGGACATTCGATGTCATGTCTTTGGAAGCTTCTAATAGGTTTAGTGATAACATCAGAGTTAATTAGAGACACACCTGTAGATGTAATTTAAGGAACACCTGAAACACTCTGCTTCATTGTGTAACATCATGAGGAAGTCTAAAAAATCAGCCAACATATCAGGAAGAGAACTGTGGACTTGCACAGGTCTGGTTCATCCTTGAGTGCAATGTCCAGATGTCTGAAGGTGCCTCATTCATCTGTACAAACAATTATACACAAGTACAAACGACATGTGAATGTCCAGCCATCATACTGCTCAGTAAGAAGACGGGTTCTGTGTCCCAGAGATGAATGTGCTTTGGTCTGAAATATTCAGATCAACCCCAGAACAAAAGAAAAGAACTGGTGAAGATGCAAAAGACCTGGTGACAATGCAAAAGACCTGGTGACGATGCAAAAGACCTGGTGACGATGCAAAAGACCTGGTGAAGATGCAAAAGACCTGGTGACGATGCAAAAGACCTGGTGACGATGCAAAAGACCTGGTGAAAATCAAAAGACCTGGTGAAGATGCTGGCTGAAGCTGGTAAGAGTGTGTCATTATCACGGTGAAACTATCAACATGGGCTGAAAGGTCACTCTGCCAGGAAGAAGACATTACTTCAAAATAAACATAAAAAGCCAGATTAAAGTTTGCAAATGCACACAGGAACAAAGACCTTAGTTTCTGGAGACATCCTGTGGTTTGATGAAACTAAAATTGAACTGTTTGACCATAATGACCATTGTTACGTTTGTAGGAAAAGCCTGAGAACACCATCCCGACTGTGAAACACGGGGGTGGCAGCATTATGTTGTGGGGTTGTTTTGCTGCAGGAGGGACTGGTGCGCTTCACAAAATAGATGGAATCATGAGGAAAGAACATCATGTGGAAATACTGAAGCAGCATCTCAAGACATCAGTCAGGAAGTTGAAGCTTGGGCACAAATTGGTCTTCCAAATGGACAATGACCAGAAGTATACTGCCAAACTGGTTACAAAGTGGCTCAAGGAGAACAGTCATTGTTTTGGAGTGGCCATCACAAAGCCCTGATCTCAATCCTATCGAAAATTTATGGACAAAGCTGAAAAGGCAAGGGTTAGGCTCAATTCCACCAGTTCTGTCAGGAGGAATGGGACCAAGTTCCTGCCAACTACTGTGAGAAGCTTGTGGAAGGAGATCCAAAACGTTTGACCCAAGTCATACAGTTTAAGGACAATGGTACCAAATTATAATGAAGTGTATTTAAACTTTTGACTTTATAGAATCCATCCATCCTTTATCTTTTACCCGCTTCTTCCTTTTTGGGCATGTGGACTTTAAAGAAAGTACTTGTATAAATAAATAAGAAAGGAAGTAAAAATAGCCTTAAAAAAGTTGCACTCATTATTCTGGCATTTTGCAAATATAAAATATTTTTGTAATCCTAACTGACCTCACATGGGAAATGTTTATTCTGATTTTGTGTCAGTGTGAAAAAAATGCATGTTTTGTTTTAAATAGTGTATGTAAAGTTCTGGTTTCAACAATATATAAGTAAACCACTCACCCAGTCATTTGAGAAATCTATAATTTCTACTTTTGATATTGTTTAAAAGTATAGTTTCCTAAAATTATTATAATTATTATTTTTTTATTTTTTTGGGGGGTGGCGGGGGGGGGGGGTGGCTAAAGATTCATCTATGGTAGTCAAGGCCACCATTGGCCACCCCCTTGGCTCCACCATTGCTCTGGTCGTGTGAATAAAACTGCTTCTGATCACCAGGATCCATCACTTTGTGCCGCCTCTTACAAGTAAAAAATTAAAAACCTACCTCTCTTACAGTGTAACCCTAATCTACTTAAATATCGTGCACCAAAATATTAAGGTTTACTTGCATTGCCTTTTCAATTCCAGCCCAGAAAAAAACACTCATCTTGAAAACTACAAATATTCACTATTCAAATCCCTCAGCAACGAGGGGCAGTGTTTCCCCTACTGTTATCCAAGGAGGGCGCCCCGCCCTGTCAACAGAACCGAGCACCCTGCCTACTGTGATGTCTTCACATTCTCACAACACAGTTAGCAAAACACTCCAGATCTTCTGCAAAATTAAACTCTTGTGTAATTAATATAAACCAACACACTGTAAAAATATATTTTGTCACCAAAACAAACACTATGTTTTATAATCCATTTTCATAATTATATTTATTTTTTTAAACATATTTGTCTTTAAAAGGTTTAGATTTCTTTAGATTTCTTTAGGTTTAGAGTTCTTAGATTTAAATCAGTGAAACTTGCAGTAGCCCTTAACTGAGTTTGTAAAATTTAAATTAAAATAAATAAATTGGAGCAAGTCACTACATCTTAGTTTCTTCAAGACCTAATCTCCTTAAAACTCCGTTCTGAGCAACAGACACAACTCTGGAGTGTGACGCTGCAGCAACACATGCAGGAGCTTGGATATAATACAGCCGGTCAGCTCCTCGGGGCAGTTTGGTGTAATTAAAGATGGTGCTCATTACCTCATCAGTGTTCCTCCTACACTGCAGTGGCCTTTTCATCTCACCTCAATATTGTTCAGCAGGAGATTTGGGGGCTGAGAAAAATAATAAACGGCTGACAACCTAAAAAAGACTAAAACACTGCACATAATTTTTTTTTTGTAAAGCAGTTAATTATTAATCTACTTTGTTTGGTCAATATGGATGTACAAGCTTGTAAATACATTGCTAAAAAACAAAAGTTGACTTTGTTATTCAAATATTGATTGAAGCCCGTGGCAGATTGCTGATGAAAGAGTTTCCCACCGGAGTTAAATTAGGCATTCTGATGAAATTTGACACAAAGCTTCCAACAGACTGATCAACACTGCTGATACACGATCCACAACTTGTAATTAAATTAATCATTACAATTAAAAAATATATAAAAACTAGCACTCTTTGAAGGAATGCATTTCTCTTGCTGCCTTTTATGTCAGAGTTTTAAACTAACGCAGGTGTCTGCAACCTTTACGATCAAGAGAGTCATTTTTGCACCTTTGTTCACTAAATGAAATGTGTCCAGAGCTGCAACAACCTGCTACAACTGTGGTGGTCAAGTGGTGGCTCGTGGGCTACGTTAGGTTTGTTGGAGGGGGGTTTTGTGGCCAGTAGGGGCCACTCACAAAAACACCTACACCCCCCTGAACATAAGAGGATCTGCAGTGGAAGTGGTCTCCAGCTACAAGTACTTGCATTTAGAAGCACTGACTTCTACTCTGCTGAAAGTCTGGACTCATCTCTACATCCAGAAGAATTTATCACCTCCTTTCAATACACTTCTACAAAGATCTTGGACTCCATCGCTCCTTTAAGACAGACTTCTACAAAAATCAAACCAGATCCCTGGCTTAATGGTACCACTCGGACTTTTAGACAACGTTGCAGGAAAGCAGAACGCAGATGGAAGAAAGACAGGCTTCATGTGTCCCAGGACATACTGAGAGACTGTCTTCATGAATATCAAAAAGCTGTTCAGCAGGCCAAATCACAATATCTTTCTAATTTAATTTCTACCAGTTGTAACTGGCCAAGGGTTTTATTTAATACCATTCAGTCTGTCATTAATCCCTCCATCAATGTTCTGAAAACTGCTACACAGTCTACCTGTGATGGTTTTCTTGATTACTTTGTGAACAAAATAGACTCTATCAAGCAGAACATTGTCAGTACATATAATGCTGTTCAGTTATGTGCTCCCTCAATAACCTCTGCTGTGTTTGATCAATTTGACCTGGTCTCACTACCTCACCTCGTTAAGGTGGTTCAGCAGATGAAACCTACAAACTGTACCCTGGACATCATTCCCTCTAAGATGTTCAAGCAGTCCTTGGATGTTATTGGTCCTTGTCTTCTGACATTTATTAATAGCTGTCTAAGTTCAGGTTATGTCCCGTCTGTTTTCAAACATGCTGCGGTCAGGCCTCTTCTTAAAAAACCGGGTTTAGATCCTACAGCTTTTTCTAATTTCAGGCCAATTTCACACTTGTCATTTTTATCCAAAGTTCTGGAAAAGGTTGTTTTCATTCAGTTGCAATCTTTTTTAGAACACAACAACTTGTTTGAAAAATTTCAATCTGGCTTCAGACACCGCCATAGCACTGAATCTGCACTACTCAAAGTACAGAATGATATTCTTTTGTCCCTTGATGCCAAAAAACCTGTTCTGCTGGTGATGTTGGACCTCTCAGCAGCTTTTGATACTGTAGACCATCAGGTCCTAATCACTCGTTTGGCTCAGCAGGTTGGCCTTCAGGGTGTTGTGCTCGAGTGGTTTAAGTCCTATTTAACAGACAGAACTTTCTCTGTTATGATTGGTGATCTGTCCTCTTCTTCAGTCTCTTTGACCTCTGGTGTACCGCAGGGATCCATTCTGGGGCCTGTTCTCTTCTCACTTTACATGCTACCATTAGGACCCATCATTGCACGCCATAATCTGTCTTTTCATCTGTATGCAGATGATCTACAAATCTATCTGCCGGTCACTCCCAGTTCCTCACTCGGTTTCAACTCTATTGCCAGCTGCTTAAATGACATTAAGCACTGGCTGTCTCAGAATTTTCTCCACCTCAATAACGATAAAACTGAATGGATTTTATTTGGTGCTTCCAGTAATTCATGCAACATCTCTCCCAGTCTAGGTTTTCCGCTCCCCCACGCCAACCAGGTGGTAAAAAATCTAGGAGTGGAGCTTGACTGTAACTTAAAGTTAGATAAACAGATCAGTTCTGTTGTGAAAACCAGCTTCTTTCAGCTCCGTCTGCTTTCCAAAGTAAAATCACTCCTTAGCCGTAGTGATCTGGAGAAGGCCATCCATGCCTTTGTGAGCTCTAGGCTTGATTACTGTAACGCCTTATATGTGGGTATTAATCAATCTTCTATCTCCCGTTTACAGCTTGTACAAAACTCTGCTGCTCGCTTGTTGACTAACACACGTAAATATGAACACATCACTCCTGTCCTTTTCTTCTTTACACTGGCTCCCGGTTCAGTTTAGGATACAGTTCAAGCTGCTACTGTTTGTTTTTAAAGCTTTGAATGGCCTTGCACCACCTTATATTTCAGAACTTTTGAAAGTCCACCAGCCCAGCAGAGCTTTACGGTCTGCTGGTCAAAATCTGCTGGAGGTGCCACGCTCAAGGTGCAAACAATGGGGGGACCGGTCCTTTTCTGTTGCAGGCCCAGCAGCCTGGAATACTCTTCCCTATGAGCTGCGTGCCATCTCTGATCTGGTTCTGTTCAAAGCCAAACTGAAAACATACTTATTTAAAAGGGCTTTTAATGTTTAACTTTTAGTAGTTTAGTATTTACTATTTATTTTTTTATTTTATCTCTTTTACCTTCTTTTATTCTCGCTGTGTTTTTTAATTTGCACTGATGTATTGTGTCCTGTTTTTAATCTTGTTTTGTCTTGTGAAGCACCTTGGTCAATGCAAGGCGTTGTTGGAAGGTGCTATAGAAATAAAAGTTTATTATTATTTATTACTTGGGTGTACACATGAATAACAACCTCAGCTGGAGCAACAACACCACCAACCTGATCAAGAAAGCTCATCAGAGACTCTACTTCCTCAGGCGGCTGAGACGAGCTGGTCTGGGAAGCTCAGTCCTCACCTCCTTCTACAGGTGTGCAGTGGAGAGCATCCTGTGCTCCAGCATCAACATGGCATGGAGGCTGCACAGCTGCAAAAAGAAATGCTTTGCAGAGAGTGGTGAAGGCTGCACAGAAGTCTGTTGGAATCCGTCTCTCCACCATCACAGACATTTACACCTCCAGATGCAGGAAGAGAGCCACCTGCATCATGAAGGACCCCACTCACCCAGCACACACACTTTTTGCCCCACTCCCCTCAGGAAGGAGGTTGAGGAGCATTAAGTGTAGAACCACTAGACTGAAGAACAGCTTCTACCCTTAGGCTGTTAGACTCAAGAATCTCTAATCAGGATAATCACTGTGAAAAAAATCACACCATGTTGCTGCTGATCTGTTTCATGTTGCTGCTGATCTGTTTCATGTTGCTGCTGATCTGTTTCAATGTTGGTGTGTTCATGCGTGCTCATCTGCTTACACAGACTCGTGTTCAGGTTTGTGCTGATGTTTGATGTGATGTTTTTATGCTATTAGTGCTTATTGTAAATTTTGTTGATGTTTTTCTTAGTTAATATCTTGGATATTATCATTGTTTTTCTTATACATTTTATTGTTGGATGTAACTGGGACCCTGTGTACATAATTTCGCTCCACCACATGTACCACATGAGGTGCGAATGACAATAAAGAAACTCTGACTCTGACTCATCGTAAAGCTAAAAATATCAAATGATTTTTAACATTTATTGATAATTTACAATTTAAAACAAAAGAAAAGACCAGATTATTTTAAAGAAGGAAAAAAGGGGGGGGGGGGGTACCTTTTTTTTATTATTATTTAAACAAACTATGAACTATCCAGACTTATGTGATTTTTTTTTTATTATTATTGTGGATAAAATAATTACCAGTAAGTATTGAAATGTATTAGTTCTAGTATTCACATTATTTGCAAAATAAATTACCAAAAAGCTGAAAAATGCAAACTGTTGCTACTAGCTTTTTTCTTGTTGATATAACAACCAATAAAATTCAGTTTTATGTTAGTTTTGGTCAAAGCCAAAGAGCCACATGTGGCTCCAGAGCCGCAGGTTGCAGACCCCTTGACAAGGGCATCTCATGGAATGACAGACATGCAGCCATTTTGGTCAAACCTTGTGCATACAGTTATTTTCACTCTTGTGATTCAACATAACCTGTTAGCTCTTGAGTATATGTTGTGATGCTGTTTCAGCTACTACCACACCAAATTGTAGCTCACTATCTGTAACAATCACCAATATATAGCCATTTGTTTGCTGCTAAGGTCAGTTAACTGTGGGAGCCATCTTCTCCAAAAGTTAGTCACGTCTACATAGACATCTAATAACTATTTGCTAAGAGCTTCATTGAAATTCCTGTAGTGGTTTATGAGGTATTTTGCTAACAGACAAGCAAGGGTGGTTCTAACAGTTAAAGCAAAGCATCAAAGCAAAGATGCTGCACAATGTGTTGTGGTTGAGGAAGATGCTATCTGAAAAACTGGCTGAGTTATTGTCATTTTTGTGTCACTTAAAATCAGTTGGCTGTGGCGGCCATCTTAACGTGTTTCTAATTCACTCACCTATTCAAGTCATTCTTGAGTTAAGTTCAAATGTTGAGGAGTTGTAGCTATACGTTAACGCATATAATGATTACTTTCTGAACGTTTCATTTAAATCTGTTCAGTGGTTGAGATATTTTGCTAACAGAGTTGAAACCAGTAGTTAATGGCAAGTTTTAAATGCAGCTCTTGCATGACCAATTAGCAATCCGAGTATAAGTTGAAGACGAATCTCAGCTACTACCTCACCAAATATTAACTCCGTATTTGTAAAATTGACTGAGCCATAGTTATTTCTGTTTGCTGAGCTCCCTGCTGTGGCGGCCTTAAACCTGGCTGTAAACAGCAGACTGTATCCTGTATCTTTACAAGTCTTTGAATTTTTTGGCTCTGTGTCTTTCTGTTACCCAGCAGGGCGGTGGTCGGACACAGAGAGCCGCTGCCTGACGACAGCAAAGACAACATCACCATTTTTACCCGAATCCTCGACCGGCTGCTGGATGGATATGACAACAGGCTACGTCCTGGGCTGGGGGGTAAGTTATGATTTATGATTGATCTGACACCCACACAGAAAATGTTTCAGACAGAAACTCCTGTGTGCCACTGCTCACAGAAAAACATTGCCCGCAGATAATGTGCTACATTAACAGGAGTTTCAGGCAATGCAGGAAGTCATAAATATTTATGTCCATTAGAGCGTGATGTCAGGCGGTATTATTTTAATGAAATGCTCCTGTAGACTAATGCACCCACAAAACCTGAAGTGAATGCACTGAACAGGTGCAGCAGTGAGATACTGTTCTTAGTTTAGGCGTTCTTTGACAACAGCATATAAAAATAAAAGCCAAGCATTCCTTGAAGGAATGCACATGCTAAAAAATTACAAGAAGACTTTTGTGAGTTTTTAACCATTTTCATCAAACTTTGTAAATTAATTTATGCAAAGTTTCATGCAAGATCTCAATTTTGAGAAGTGTGTTAAGGATCAGCCTCGGCTACTGCCACACCAGACTTTATGTCAATATCTGTAAAAGTGACTGAATTACAATCACTAATTATAGCTGTTAATACTTGGGTTCTGAAGGTCAGCTTTCTATGGCAGCCATCTTGAACTGAGTTGACTCCAAAAGGGACTCAGTCAAAGATGAACCAGTGATTATTTGAGAGTTTCATTAAAATTACTTTTTAAATATTTTAATCTTGTTTGGATTTTCCATGTCCTGTATGACTGAGAATCTTCACCAGCATATCTCAATAAAGTCCATTCAGAGATTTTGCTAACACAGACTAACAAACATATATGGGGCAGCTGTGGCTGAGTGGTTAGAACAGTCGTCCTCCAGTGCGAGACTTGGGGGTTCGATTCCACTATCAGTCACATGCTGAAGTGTCCCTGGGCAAGACATTGAACCCCTCATTGCCTCAGATGTGTGTCCCGTCAGTGTTTGAATGTGATAGAAAAAAAACACTGATTAGTCTCTTCAGAATGATTTGTTCAGTTAGCTTTGTATAGATCTAGTAGAGTTCATTCGACTTTTATTTAGACAGGTAAATCCCATTGAGCCTTGAGGACTCATTTACAAGAGAGACCTGATTTCAACAAAGAATGATGACAACATATCTAGTAGAGTGCTGTATGATTGGGTAAATGAAGGCACAGATTGTAGTGTAAAGAGCTTTGAGTGTCTTGATAAGATAGAAAGGCGCTATATAAGTACAGTCCATTTACAGTCCCTACAGAAAAAGACATGGACAACATGAAAACATGATCACCCTTTTGCATTGAGTGGTGGGCAATAGTCAAGCTTTAAAACCAGAAATTAATAGCTTTAAGTGAGAATCTTTGCAGATGTGTCCAAAAAAGTGTTTGAATTTCAAAGTTAGGCCCATGTGAATGCTTTTGTTCTGAAATTACCAGGAAATTAGTTTTAAAAAAAAAAGTACATTGGGCTGAACCTCGTGTCAAATTGCCAGTAGTTGCAGCAGCAGAGCCTAGCAGAACTTAGAGACGTTAGAGTTATAAAAGTGTTTTAAATCCTCAGGCTCTTCATCTGATCCTCTGTATAGACAACTGTAAGGAGTGGACACACTCCCCACATGGTGGAGCAGTTTGTACCTCTAATAGCCATAAAAAATATGGTTTGTGCAACACCAAAACAAGTCCAACTTGCAACAATGTCTAAACATTCATTCTGCGATTACACCCCGCCCCCTCCCCATGACATGAAGCTGCACCCACAGTTCGAGAACCACTGCATTATAGTAATCATAATTCTAAAATGTATTTTTCTCTGTATAAAATGTTGTCATTGTTTTTCCCAAAAAATGCTTCAATAGCCACACTGTGGTAGGTGGTGAAGTAAGGAAATAAGTCAGTTGTGTTGATGTAGCACCGTCCTCACACAAAGCGCTTTACAACAAAATGCAAAGCCATACAAATAAATCTACGTTACTATTATGTATATCAAAATACAGAGAAACATCTGTCTGAGCTTGGCCAAAGATTCTCAAAATATAACTGTTGCTCGTTATTTTCTGTAATGATGTTAACAAGTTTCTCAAATTTAATAAACTTTTTAGCTCACAATCAAAGTTTGATGCATTAGGATGAAGAGAAGCAGACGTAGTGGAAAAAATAGTAAAATCCTGTTTCTAACAAAACAACTTTACTATAGTTAGTAAGTGGGGTAAAAAGAAATCCTCTGGAGTTATCTACCTGGATGATTTACAAACCCTTTTCCGAACCACTTTGCCCTTGGTTGTCCTCAGGCTGTTTCTGTGAATAGCAAGTTGGCCATCTGGACTAAAACACTTGATTATTGTACATGATGATTGATTGTTTGCCCTGTTGCACATGTTAAAAGCCTGCATCTGAGATTTCAACAGGAGGATGGCTTGTAACACAGCAGTGAAGGCTACCTATGGGACAGATCTGGTTGGCAGGCCATAGACTGAGGAAGTCCTCTGGATGAGGGACGAAACGTTTCTCACTTAAAGAAACTGGTCCAGATGACACATTTTAACCTTTTTTGTCATTGTCTACCTGGATGACCGGGATTACAAACCTTTTTTTTCTCTGAATAAATTCATATTTTACTATTTTTTGTTAAAGTTGCCTTGTAAATTGATTAGTACTTTAAAAAAAAAACAGCATCTGTGTCGAGAGCAAGGAAAATTTTCAAAATAAATTGTGTTGTATATGAATATATATACGGGCAGCACGGAGGCACAACTGGAAGAGCTGCTGCCTCTCAGCGAACAGGTCCCTGGTTCAAACCCCGGTCCAGGGGCCTTCTGGGTGGAGTTTGCATGTTCTCTCCGTGCATGCGTGGGTTTTCTCCGGGTACTCCGGTTTCCTCCCACAGACCAAAAACATGCATGTTAGGCTGATTGGTAACTCTAAATTGTCTCTAGGTGTGAGTGAGAGAGTGAATGGTTGTTTGTCTCGTTTGTCTC
>NC_056511.1:32245816-32305397 GCF_014905685.2 Nematolebias whitei | reverse complement strand
ATGGCATGTTTTTTTTTATTTTTATTTATGTGCAGTCCAGTACCGAGTGATCCATGAACCAGTATCGGTCCTTAAGTCAATTGTTGAGAACTCATTTTCTAGGAAATTAAGTGGCTACGTAGTCGTTTATGAAAAGCTCTGTGTTTGGAGTCCACACTGATGCCTCTGAATATTTTTAGAAAATTTGGGGGAAATTATTTTTCCTTTTTTTCTCACCAAAAAATCTGTTTGAGTTGACTGGAGGTGCAAACACAGCAATTAATCTCTGTTCCCAGAAGTATCTGGTACAGTGTAAACGGGGCGTTGATTTTATATATATATATATATATATATATATATATATATATATATATATATTTATATATATATATAGTGAGAATACTACCCATGTAGCTGCATGAATATGGTGTTTTGTAGATTTCTGTTGTGAAATATCCCACTGTCTTTTTATTTTTATTACTGCAGTTATTCCACCAACGGCTTTGTTAGAAGAAGACCCTAGCATAAAAGTAGCTCGTAGAGAAGATAAACCAGCACCAGGATCAAGATGAACTTTCATCACTTGATGCAGCCCCAATATGAAAATACACTTTCCCCTGGGTGGAAGTCTTTGTTCAGTCATGTCCAAATGGCAAATAAGCATACATGTCAGTGAAAATCCCACTAATTAAGGTTATTTGATCCAAGTATCCGTCCCTCCAAGGGCAACATGCTGCATAACTGTAAGCCCACATGCTCGTCAAGCAGGCTTCATTATTCCTCAGCCAGCCAGCTGGAATGTCCATTTCTGCTCCACTGCTTGTTGCTCAAGCTGCGAGCATGCCCACAGGGTCCAGAACCACCAGGGTGGATAACCTGGTCTCTTGTCACAGCAGGCATGAGGGCAGACCACAAGCAGCTCATTAATGTTACACTCTGATTCTGTTCCTGTCTCCAGGGAGACGGAGATAATCATCATCTTCTCAAGATTGACTTTCAAATCTTTTTTTTTTCTGTTTTGTTTTGAAGAAATGAGTGAAAAGTTTGGATAACAGGTGCAAATTTGGCTAATATCATTGATCTTTTTTGCTATAGTTTATTACTGTAGCTCGGGACTAAACATTTGGTTTTGTGTGGGTGTGCATGAGTTTGTTTGTCTATCTGTAGCTAATGAACCACCAAATAGATTTTTGTGAAACTCGCAGAAAATAAACATTTGAGGCATGTCTCCATATCATTAGCATTGCAAGTCATCTCAATTAAACATGGCCTCCAAATCTAATCAGCATTAGCCAACAACCCAATCAGTTTGACATATATTGAGCTGGGTTTGTTGTAGCTGCTAAAACTAGATCTGTTGAGATGATTATACTGTAGTTAAAATTCTGGCTTAAAAGATAGTGGGCAATATGTACAGTATCATTTAATGAATGCTAGGCCTTTTCTTTATGATAACACCAAGGATATTAAATTTATTACATTTTATTGTCCATTGCGGAGACAACAGTGGGGGGATTTGAAATCCCCACCATTCATTTGCGTGTTGTGTACACATGATAAATTGAAAAATAAATGCGGTATCAACTTTGTCCAAAAAAGTTCAATCTGGTCCTCTGGACATTCAAAGATTGAACTTTTTTGGATTTTTCTACCTGGATTATTGAGCATGCATCAGGGTATCAACTTTGATTTTGGTGCATGGCTCCATCTAGGCATGAAAAACATCCTTTTGAAAATAAGGTTGCCACTTTAAAATCCAGAATGTCTGCCACCATAGTTTTGCCAGGGTGTGGATAGAAATAGAAATGGGTAAAGGGTGGTCATGAAGGACGAGTTACCAAAGAATGTAGTAGAGGTGAAATGAGTGTCAGAGTAAAAGTAGAATGTCTAATGCTAAATATTGTCAGTGGTTTTGCTCCACAGGTTGGATGTGATGTAGAAGAGAAAGAGAAATTTTGGAAAGATCTGGAAGAAGTGATAGAGAGTATTTCCAGGGAAGAGAGTGTGGTGATAGGAGCAGACCTGAATGGACATGTTGGTGAAGGAAGCAGAGGGGATGAGGAAGTGATGGGTAGGTTTGGTGTCAAAGACAAACCAGGAAGGACAGATGATGGTGGATTTTACCAAAAGAATGGAAATGGCTGTAGTCAACACATTTCCAAAAGAGGTGAAACATATATTGACCTGTACTGTAAGAGTGGAGGTAGGAGTACACAGGTAAACTACATTATGAGTAAAAGAGGAAACCTGAGAGAGGTTGGTGATTGTAGGGTTGTGGCAGGGGAGAGCATGGCCCATTGGATGGTTGTGTGTAGAATAACTGTTGTTGTGAACAATAGAAAGAGTAAAAACAGAGAAGAAGAGCAAATGTTAGAAGCTGAGGAAGGAAGAATGTTGTGAGGAGTTCAGAAAGGAGATGTTAAAGGGTCTGGGTGGTAAGAAAGAGCTTCCAGATGACTGGACTACTACAACAACAGTAATTAGAGAGACAAGTAGGAAGGTACTTGGCGTGTCATCTGGACAGAGAATGGATGATAAGGAAACCTGGTGGTGGAATAGTGAAGTGCAGGAAGCTATTCAAAGAAAGGTTTGCCAAGAAGAAATATGACAGTGAGAGGACTGAAGAGAGAAGACAGGAATATAAGGAGATGCAATGTAGAGCTAAGAGGGAAGTATAGCAAAGGCAAAGCAGAAGGTGTATGATGAGTTGTATGGGAGGCTGGACATTAAAGAGGGCAAGAAGGACTTGTACCAGTTGGCGAGACAAAGGGATCAGGCTGGAAAGGCTGTGCAACAAGTTAGGCTTGTTAAAGATAGGAATGGTAATTCCTGACGATGGTAAGATTAAAAAAGATTTTTGGATAAAAGACGAAACGTTCCAACAAGAAGAATCTGTCCAGAGGACCTGACTTACCTGGATTATAGTTCATGCATCAGGATAAAAGTAATGTTCTAACAAATGAGGAGATGTGAAAGGAAGCTGGATGGAGTACTTTGAGGAATTAATGGATGAAAATAATGAAAGGGAAAGAAAAATTGAGGTCATAGAAGCTGTGGACTAAGTGGGAAATTTGAGACAGTTTGAAGTTCAGAAATCTCTAAAAAATGAAGAAGCAAAAGGCAGTAGGACCTGATGACATACCAGTGAAGGTTTGGAAATGTCTTGGAGAGATCGCAGTGAGGTTTTTGACTCAAATATTCAATGACATATTTGAGGGTAAGAAAATGTCTGAGGAATGGAGAAGAAGTGTGCTGTGCCCATTTTTAAGAATAAGAGTGATGTACAGAGTTCAATAATTTTCAGTCAGGTCATCTGGACAATTTCTTCTTTTTGTGCTGAAACATTTCACCTTCCATCCAGAAGGCTTCATCAGTCAAAGAACCGCACAACACAAAACTGATTCTTACCCCAACAGCTTACTCCAAAGTGGAACAAACAAGTTATGTTAGTGCTAAAATGGTCTCTGACTCACTCCCTCCTCCGGTGCCGGCCCTCTCCCTCGTTGACAGTCATGTCAAATTGGTTCAAAACCAACAAAGTCCATGCTCAATAATCCAGGCATACAATCCAACAATTTTCAGTCAGGTCATCTGGACAGTTTCTTTTTTTATGAAGCCTTCTGGATGGAAAGTGAAATGTTTCAGCACAAAAAAAAAAAAAAAGAAAGAAAGAAACTGTCCAGATGACCTGACTGAAAATTGTTGGATTGTATACCTGGATTATTGAGCATGGACTTTGTTGATGTACAGAGTAGTAACATCTACAGGGGACTCAAGTTGATGAGCCGCACAATGAAGATCAGGGAGAGAGTTGTGGAAACTGGAGTTAGATGAGAGATTTGTGAGCAGCGGTATGGGTTCATGATGTGAAAGCACCACATATGCCATCTTTGCTGGGGATGCTGATGGAGAAATACAGAGAAGGTCAGAAAGAACTTCATTGTGTTTTTGTGGATTTAGAAAAAGCATATAACAGGGGGCTGATGGAGGAGGTGTGGTATTTCATGAGGAACTCTGGAGTGGCAAAGAAGTATTTTAGACTGATACAGGACATGTATAAGGGCAGCAGGACAGTGGTGAGATGTGCTGTAGGAGTGACAGATAGCACTCCCACCTCCACCTTGAAGCTAACACATGAGGTCAGACAGGAATCCCCATGGACTATGATGTTTGCAGATGACATTGTGATCTGTGGTGAGAACAGGGAACAGGTGGAAGAGAACTTGGAGAGATGGAGGTATGCACTTGAAAGAAAAGGAATGAAAGTCAGCACAGACACAGTACATGTGTGAATGAGAGGGAGGCCGGTGGAACAGTGAGGCTACAAGGAGCAGAGGTCACAAAGGTGCAAGACTTCATGTACTTGGGGTCCACTGTCCAGGAAAATGGGGAGTGTGGTAAAGAGGTGAAAAAGAGAGTCCAGGCAGGATGGAGTGGATGGAGAAAAGTTTCAAGAGTGATTTGCAACAAATGGGTGTCAGCTACGGTCAAAGGAAAAGTTTACAAGACAGTGGTGAGACCAGCTATATTGTATGGTCTGGAGAAACAGACATGGACAAAAAGACAGAAAGAACTGGAAGTGGCAGAAATTAAGATCTTGAGGTTCTCCTTAGGAGTGACGAGGTCTAATATGTTTAGGAATGAGATCATCAGAGGTACAGCACAGGTTGAACAACTGGGAGATAAAGTTAGAGAGGCCAGACTGAGATGGTTTGGACATGTCCAGAGGAGGGTCAGTGGGTATATTGGTAGAAGGATGTTAAAAAAAAAAGAGGAAGGCCAAAGAGGAGATATTTGGATCCAGTTGGAGAAGACATGGAGGTATGAGTGAGGGCAGAGGACAGGTTGAGATAGAGGAGGAAGACTCACTGTTGCAACCCCTGAATAGGGAAAAGTCGAAAGAAAAAGAAAATATACAGTATATACACAGTAGTCCCTCGCTACTTTGCGGTTTGTTTATCGCGGATTCGCTCTATCGCGGTTTTTCAAAATAAGATTTGACATGACACACAATTGGCTGATTGATGGGTGAGCCATACGATCGGCATGGAATTTTTATTTAAAATCTATTTTTTTAATTATTTAGCACCTGCTGCTCCTTTGTGCAGCCCATGCTGCAGGATAAATTTCCTCCTGCAGCCAAACAACTATCAGCTGATTTGCGTGCAGAGCGGAGAAGTGGGCGTGGCCAAGAGCGTTTGCAGTTGGCTGAGAGCAGCGAAGGCACAGAGAGGGAAATCATGACACTATGTGCTGTTTTAGAGCATTTAGAGTTTAGAAACATTGTTCAGAATATTGCAAGAATGTAGGAAGGGTTTAAAACACCTTAATATGTATCTATATAAATACTAAAATAATCTACTACTTGTTACTTTTACAACTATTCCTACTTCGCGGCTTTTCACTTATCGCAGGTTTTCAGGGTATGGATCCCCCGCAATGAACAAGGGACTACTGTATCTGTATATTAAGGTTAACATTAAGGTTTACTTGCATTCCCTGTTCAGTTCCAGTTCAGCAAAACTCATCTTAAAAACTACAAAACATTTACTATTCAAATCCTTCAGTGATGTAGCCATTTGTGTACTGCTTGTTTTTTTTAACTAATTACTTTTTAAATATTCTATTTTGTATCTGAAAGTTTGTATAATGTCTGATAGTGCTTTAGCTTAACATTTTTGCCACAAAAAAAAGAGGGGAAAAGAGAGCAACAGAGCAAAACCCAAATGGTCATACCTGACTGTCTCAGACACAAAACTGAGAAAACAGACAGAAACTGGAATAATCCTTTTCATATTTTATTTTCAGCGCTGCACACATCAGCAGCTCTTCTCCACGCTCCGGTGTTTTGTTGTAAACAGAAACAGGGCAACTCGTTCAGTTTCCCTCCGAAACCTGCCACACAAACTGCTGACTCTGTTCTGTGATAATCACATATTTGGGAGAGCCATTTGTGTCGCAGGAATGATTAATGTGGAAAAGTGGATCTCATCTCTCTGTGGGGCCCTTTGCCAAAGGATTAGAGACTTACCTGTGGGTGGTCGCTTAGATCTGGGACATAGTTGGAGCGGAGGATCTATTCACATTTGGAGAAAGGCCTCATCTATCTAGTTGTTGCTGCTCCACTGGGAGCGGCAATTTGTCTCGCCTGTGGCCCAAGAGCCTGCTCTGCACAATTGCCCCAGAGGAGCTGAATCAGCCCACACTGAAGAGGGCAACTTTTGATCTGTCACGACTTTCATCTCATGCCCTACTTAATGCTGCATTTAAACCCATTTGTTAAACGCTCTGGAACAATTCTTCTGGATCATGCAATTAATATCAAATTTTAAAAGTCTTGACTGAGTCAAATTAATGATGAACTTGATCGTTGTTATTGTAACAAGAATCATCTGTAATTAATGTGATAAAACAAAAGCAGTTATGGGTCTTGGAAAGTAACAATATGTACAGTGGCACACGTAATTATAAATTTGAAAAGTACATCAACCTGAGAATAGTTATGCCATATTAACACTGCTGTATACTTCATTATGTTTAATGTGATTATTGTGCGTATGTAGATATGTAATGGCTGCAGCATCTGACAATTATTTGAGTAAACAATACACAGACGCATGTGCTCAACGCTGAGCAGCTGCATTCTGTTCCTGAATCACAAGTCCCTCGGGTTGTTGTAAATGTTTTTGGGGCATGCAAACGAACATTAATTTGGGTCAAAAGTGACGTCTTCTCTCCAAAGATTCAGACCCGAGGCATGGCCCAGAGGACTTTTTTTGCTTTGGTGGCCAAACAAATTCTAGTTTTACTCAACAAAAGATTTCTAACTGCATCTTGGGAAGTAGCTTACAGCTGCATTCAGCATCTTCATCGAGGAAGGACAAAAGTCGTTAAAGACGTTACCAATGGTGTTTAGAACCTCAAGTGTATTTTAACGTGCATCACTAACACTGTACCGTTTTTTGGTTCTTGAACTTTCGGTCTAACAATTAGACACAAAATAGGCAAGATTAGGTTTGAAGTCTGTTTAAATTTATGAATTAAGCGACAGAGACAAACACAAGCTCTTTGTTGTTTATACTTAATTGTGAAAAACTACACACTATTTATTTTCACTTATTTTATTACTTTATTTGTTTTATTACTCTTAGGAAATATGTGTGTGGAGATGCACATTCCTACTGCTACATCTGATTTTTATTGTTTAAACAGGAATAAATTTGTAAAAATTAATGGAACCGTAACTGTCCCCATTTCTTCATTTCATCTTGACATTTTATTATTTTGGCTGTCCGAGCTGGAAATGTCCCCAGATTTAATGTCAGAAATCTTGTCACCTTACAGTAGACAACAATGACAACAGTAGAAAATCATAAAAGAAAGCATATAAATTGAAAAAAATAATAATAATAAATTGAAGAAAATGATATTAAAATAACTAAACAAAAACAGCTACATTGTAAAGCGATATAGAAAACTAAAAACAGGAACATGTCTGCGTTGGTTTTTGACATGATCATAGCAGATGTTTGAAGCCACTTACAGAGGTCAAGGTCGAGAGCTTCAGATCATTTTGCAAGATATTCCAGGAAACAGGAGCGGAGTAGGAGAAGGTCCTTTTACCAAGTTCAGTCCTCACTGAAGGAACACTGCATGTAATAATGTCCTGAGAGCGCACGCTGTAGGGCATGCATGCGTGATGAATGCAGCTGAACACGGCAATTCAAAGTTATCAGATAAATTTAACATGTCTTATTTACTCCCTCCTTTTCTGTGCACATGTTCAACAAACACAACACTCACCTCATCTTAGAATATCTTTACTCAGCACATGAGAGACCATCTTAGCACCAGCATAACTGGTTTATTCCACTTTGGAGTAAGCTGTTGGGGGAAGAATCAGTTTTGTTGTGCGTTTCCTTGACTGATGAAGCCTTCCGGATCGAAGGCGAAACGTTTCAGCACAAAAAAAAGAAACTGTCCATATGACCTGAGTGAAAAATGTTGGATTCTCAATAAACATTGAAAAAACACTAACGTTTCCAGAGGTTGTTCTTGTGTAAACGGAGCCTTATAGCAGGTAGATCATTTTGACTTAGTCATTTTAAAAGTAGCTCGCATGCTGAAAAAGTGTGGACACCCCAGACAAATTATATATTTTTTGTTTGTATATGTTATGTATTGTCATGTTGTACATGTGCATCTAAAAATTTAGAATATCATGAAAATGTAAAAATAATTGTCAATCATTTCAGAAAGTACCAGTAAATCCCATCATATAGATTCATTGCACATAAAGTGAAATATTTCAAGCCTTTTTTCTTGTAATTTTTGATGATTGTGGCTAAATGCTTGTATGTTTCCATAGAATAATTAAATTTGTTTCTGCATTTGATACACCCAAGTGGAACAATGGGGGCTCAGGGAGCAGTTGGGAATCAGGTGTCATGCTCAAAGACACCACAACATATGGGCAATGCGGGGAATCATACCTGCAACTTTTCTGTCCAAAGTTGGTTGTTTAACAGCTGCCCTTGTTAGTTGGTTTACCTTGTTTGAACAGTTTATTTATTAGTTTTCTGAGTGTTAACCAGACGTCAACAACATGTAAATCTTTTGGTATTAGGACCGGAGCCAAACTAAACACTGCTTCTTGTCCTTTTCCTCAGAGAGTGTGACAGAAGTGGGGACAAACATTTACGTGACCAGTTTTGGACCAGTTTCTGACACAGACATGGTGAGTAATTCTCTTTATCCTCCTCTGACCATGGATTTAAAAAACATCAGTTTACGCAATCTGATCATTTTACAGGCAGTTGCTCTATAAATATTTACCCTATTAGTAATTGTTTTACTTTGTTGCCTTCCTACTTGGAATTTTTTTTTATTTTTTTATATAATTATTATTATAAGAAAATAACACACATAATTCATCAGATTAAGGAAGTTAGTTGGAGGATGAGTAGTCTGAAAAAAAAAGCTTAAAACTGTCAAATTATGCAATATTTCTGTGTTGTTTTCTTTTTGTTTGTTTTTCTTTGCAGTCTTTGAACACAACTTTTACATCTTTAAATGACTTGGGGTTAATGTAACTTCAGCTCATCAGGGTTTTTGTAAAAAAAATATATTAGAAAACAGAAATATGTTTCATTTTTGGTTAAAACAAAATGTGAAAAGTTCAAATTAGTTATGTAAATTCTCTGGTCAGAGTTCAGACCATCTCATCACAGCTTATTTGTAAATGATTTTAGCTCCAACTTTGCATTAATGTTCTCCAACGTTCGATTTCCTCCCCGAAAATGACTTCTGTCGACTCTCCTCCTTTCAGGTTTCAGTCGTTTCTTTTCAGAAAAAAACAGAACTTCATGTTTTAGCTTCTGACTCGGTATCTCTGATGCATTTGGTTTTTTTTATTCTTTTTGCACCCAAAGGTTATTTTACTGACTTAATATTATCCAAGACTGTCCAACTTGTCATTGTTTAAGTGTAATCAAAAGACTTGGAATTGTTTGCAACTACACTCTTTTGCTCATTTATTAAAAACTATATGATATACTTTTGGTAGTTAATGATGCATATTTAGTAGTTCTCTTCATCAAATATGAAACGTGTACATTTTTTATAAAATAAACATTGACTAATTGCATACTTTGACAACTATTATGGCTTCAAAGGAAAATAAGGCATTTCTTCCCCAAACGTGGACAAATGTGCATTATTCCTACAGTGGAGCATAGTGGTGGCAACTTTATGAAGTGGGAATGTTTTTTTTTTTAACACATAGACTGGGAAACTGGTCATAGTTAAAGGAAAGATGGATGGTGCCAAAAACAATGCTTGAGGGAAACAAGTTTTACAGAGATTTATGCTTGTATGGAGGTTCACCTTTCAGCAGGTCAATGAGCCTAAATACACTGCTAATGCAACGCTCCACTTGTTTAAGAAGAATCAGTTAAATGTCTGGTAATGGTTCAGTTAAATCCCAGACCTCAATTCAATCCATAATCTCTGGTTTTATTTAAAGACTGCTTTAAACAAACCGCACCCATGTAACTTATGGGAAGTAGAGAAGTTCTGCCAAGAAGAATGCAATCCCAGTGGCTAAATGTGCCAAGCTTATAGAGGTGTACAGTACCTGAAGAGATTTGATCAATGGTGCTTGAGTTAATAATCTATGCCATAGTTATTTTATGCTATGAAGTCTAAACATCTTAGACATTTAGCTATTGATATGAACAGATATATAGAAACAAACATTGTAGACATTCCAAACCCAGTTTGCAGCTCTTGCATGGCTAGCTGCTGTACATTATGTAGTTACAACAACTAACTTTGGAGAGGTTAAACAACGACAAAACAGAAATCCTTTTCAGTGGTGGTAGTTGACTCATATAACACCATCACACATCCTCCCAAACATTTAAAACTGACTTGCTCTGAGTGAAAGTCTGCTCCTTTTTTTAAAGCAGGACTATTCTGGGCCCTGTGTGACCTCTGCTAAACAGCAGATGCTGAACATATTTCATACTCTCTCCAAGGGCCTCAGCCAACGTTTGATATATTTAATCATACAACTCTAATTGACCACCATGGGCTCGGCGTTGTTTGTTTTTACTGTAGAAAAGTTCAGAGCTTACTTGACAATCGATTTGACAAAGCAAGTCATGTAAGTTTTGTTCTCACTAGACAACTACTTATCTTTTTGGATCTTTGCTCGGCTTTCCTGAAGCAGCTCGTAGTCCTGCTGTCAGGCTTCTAGAAGCCAACAAGGAGCTCCTGAGGCTCTCTGACTTGTGTGAACACCATTATAGACGAGGTAGAAGCAAATGTCTTTGTGCCTTATTCTTTTTTTTATTATTTATAAAATTAACTTGATGCAACCATGTAGTATGGGATGGTTGTGTAAAGAAATCCACACACACGCACATGGTGGTTTTGTGTTATTGTTGCACGACTTTGACATAGAAGACCAAGGGTTCTAACCCCAATGCAGCCATCCTCCTAACAACTTTACTGCAGAATAAGCAAGGGACAGAAATGATGTCCTGCCAGCTCAGATGTCACTTGGATTAACAAGATCCTCATCAGATGATGGGCAAACTAGGACATTGGGAGGAGAAATGGGCTACTGGAACAAGCCATTACTGTATATATAGATATAGACATGTTCCTGTTTTTATTATTCTACACCGCCTTACAATTTAGCAGTTTTTTCACTACTTTTCCTTTTAATTATCATTTTAATTACCATTTTATTTTCACTTGTTAAAAAATAAATAAATTTGTCTATTGTTGTCATTGTTATCCACTGTTGTCATCACTCTTTGTTAAAATTCAGCTCTCTGTTGTAAATGAGTCCCCAAGGCTCAGTAGGATTAACCTGTATAAATAAAGGTTGAATTAATTACTGGACAAGAGCAGGAAACTTAATGTTATTGGAATGCTGCTAAACATGCTTGGTGATAGAAATGAAATGGAAAGGATGTGGATTGGAGAATCTGAAACCTAACATCCAGATTATAAACAACTTAAAACCTGGTGCTCCAATATTTGCATGAGGAATCTGCTATCACACTTAAAAATTTCTGTTTTTAAAGTCAGTTGGCAGTGGCAGTCATCTTGAATGAGGTTGACTCTAAAGGCTAATAAGTTGTAGATGTACACACATATAAACACAAATGCAGGCAAGAATGTTATCGTCCTCCTACACTTTAAAAATGAGCGATATGCTGATGTCCGCTATCACTGAAAGATTTGTAGCAACCGTTCTTAGTTTTTTGATGCACTTGAATACAAGATATTCAAGTGGGTAGGAGTTGCACTGTAGAAGAACAGTGGTAGTTTTTTCTTTTTCACACAGTGACAAATCCTGGCCAGGGACGGAGTGTTTTTTTCCACCACCAGGTGCAATGATGAGGCCAGGGGGTGACCAATGGTAGCCTTGTCCATGGCCACCATAGATTAATGTTCAGCCTCCCCACCAGCCACCACCATCATTTGAGAAAACTATACTTTTAAGCAATATAAAAAAAATTAAGCATAGCTTCCTCTAATGATAGGGGAGGCCAGTTATAAATGGGGGCAGCCATTTTGGACTTTGATGTGGCAACCCAACGGACCTTTTCTACTCCTAGATGCAGCCACACACCAAAATGGAAGCTGATAACTCATTTATTTTTCAAGTTATAGTTTGGCTCACAAGGCGGCCAAATGGATGGACTGATGGGTTGAGGGTATTTCCAGTTTCCATTTACGCTCCGTGACAGGGGACAAAAAAATAAACATAGCAAGTGCACATCTGTGCATTTAGAGCATACTTGCTTTTATGTATATATTGGAACAACATCCTGGTACTTTCCACAAAATCCCTGCCCCCTTTTATGGAAAACAAAGCCTACACTTCCAGCTCTTCATGTGTTCACTAAGAAAACCACATCAAATAGGAATACGGTATTTGTTTGAAGTGTTTAAGTGCCTAAATATTATGGCCCGTCAGGTGAGTAATTATATAATGTTACAGCCAATAAACTATCACCAGCTTTGTATGAAAAAAACTAAATCATGATATGAATAGAAGGCAATCGAACAAAATGTTGCCTATGTTATTTACCTTCATCTTGAAATAATTTGTATTTTGTCAGTGTTTCAAAATATTTACACTCATCTAAGGACAGAAATTCTAGGTTTGGTTCATCCCTGCCTTTGTCATGACACAGTATGTGAAAGAATGAAATCTTAGTTTGCTATGAGGGAGTGTTGGCTCACTCGCTGTACAACAATAGACAGTGCTTCATCTTTTTCAGGGCACATCACCTTTGGGGTCTCTCAGAGCTCTGTTTTAGATCTAGACTTATTCTTTTCACATGCGTTACGTGACAGGAACATGAATCAGCGGAAACAGCTTGGTACAAAGAATCCCACTAGTGGTAATGCTTTTGACAGATGAACAGATAGCGAGGTCAGTACAGGTGTATTCTGTCCACTGTCAAAGGCAAAACATGTACTGCATATACAAATACACACCTTGGTCTTGCAGTTGAATTTGTGGAAAGATCCACCTAAAGCAGGGCTATTGCTCAGAGGGCCACTGTTACTGAAAGCCAACAGCTCAGGGGCCGGACATAAACCAAATGTTACAATGATCTGTTACCTTTTAAATTAGTTTATTTTGCTCCATTGAATCACAAGTACGATAAACAGAACCCAAAAATGTAATTCAAAGAAATTACATTTCATTTTTTTCTTTTCAATAAAAGTAGTGATATTCTAATGTGAAACAATATTAAAAACTAAAATGACAGCCTATACCTCCTATTTAACACACATTGTTCTGCCATCTCTTACTTGCCAAATATTGACACTTTTCAAAATTAAAAAAAATGTTGGCTGTTTTTTATGTTTCCTGAATGGCTGACATGTTTCTATTCAGATCAATTCAGGTCAATTGAAAACCAGTTAAAATATATATATATATTTTTTTTTTTTTTCATTTAGCCTTTATTTATCCAGGTTAGTCTCATTGAGCCACGAGAACTCATTTTCAAGAGAGACCTGTTTTAGGGAGCACATGGTGGGGTTAAGGACCTTGCTCATGGGCCCAGAATGGGGCGAATGAGGGTGGGGGCAAGTGTGGGTGTTTCACCTACCCCACCCACAATTTTTGATGTTGTCGGGGCCGGGGCGTGAACCGGCGATCTTCGAATCACAAGCCCACCTCTCTAACCTCTGCGCCACCACTCCCCCAAAATGGCTGCACAAACCAGTTGTTCCTCAAACGCTTCACAAGTCACAGGTGATGTGTCTATGTCCCGCTCAGTTGTACCGGTAAGCTTTGAGCAGAACCAAAATAAGCAAAGCAGAACTCAGACGAGCCAAAAGCGAGCGCAATTATGTGCATGTCGAATGTCTCCTTAGTGTCATTTACTGAATTTATCCTATTTATGGTTAACAATTTTATTCAAAACTAACTACAATGTTGCAGTGCCAAGTCCATCTAAGCAACACCATACCGGACCGGTCGAGGCCTGGGTTAACAACGACCATCACCGGTGCTGTTGACAAACAGGGTGTCAACAGAAATTGTGCTACTGTTAGTGGAAGACCACGAGGAGGGAAACGTGTCAGGAGACAAAGGGAGAAGAGAAAAGTCAAGAATGTAGGACTGATGGTGGCAACTCTAAATGTGGGGACAATGGCAGGCAAAGGTAGAGAGCTGGCTGACGATGCAGAGAAGGAAGGTAGATGCTTTATATTTCCAAGAGACCAAGTGAAAGAGTAGCAAGGCTCATAGCATTGGGGCAGGGTTTAAATTGTTTTATCATGGTGTTGATAGAAAGAGAAATAGAGTAGGGGTGGTCCTAAAAGAAGAGATGGCAAATAATGTACTAAAGGTGAAAAGAGTGTCGGATAGGGTGATGTCCCTGAAGGTAGAAGTAGAAGGTCTGATGCTAAATGATTTCAGTGGATATGCTTCAATTCAATTCCATTTATTTATACAGCACCAGGCACAACATAAGTAATCTAAGGGCACTGAACAGAAACATTCATATATAAAAAATAAGTTAACACTATTTATCTGAGGAGCAGACTACTTTGATTTTAACTCCATCACAGAACTCTCATCTTGAGCAAGCATGAAGGCGACAGTGGAAAGGAAAAACTCCCTCATGAGGAAGCAACCTTTAGCAGAACCAGGCTCAGGACAAGTGGTCATCTGCTTCGACCAGCTGGGTTTGAGAGGAACAGATACATAATGACAGGTCAAGAATCACATGTTAAGATAGAAATAGTATCAAATGAAAACTATTCAATATTAGTAAATCATTTAAGAAAATGAGGTCAATTTGTCCTCTAGTAGTCTAAGCTTAAGGCAGTGTAATAAGCCAACCCTAATTATATGATTTATCAAAAAAGAAAGTCTTAAACCCAGTCTTAAAACTGGATAATGTGTCAGCCTCACGGACAGAAACTGGAAGTTGGTTCCACAAGAGAGGAGCCTGATAACTGAAAGATCCCATTCTGCTCTTGGAAATTCTAGGGACTGCAAGTAAGCCTGCAGTCTGAGAGTGAAGTGCTCTGTTAGGAAAATATGGAACAATAAGATCTCGAATATAAAGGAGTCGTGGCACAGAGATTAGAGAAAGTGGGCCTGTGATCAGATGATTGCTGGTTCAACTCCTGGTACCGACAACATCAAAATGTGGGTGGGATTGGTGAAGCACCCATATCTGTCTCCACCCTCGTTTACCCCACTGTGGGCCCTTGAGCAAGGCCCTTACCCTCCTCCCCCCACCCCATCTGCTCCTCTGGATGCCCTAGATAGCAGCTCCCTCTGCTTCACACAGAGGGCTGTGGTAGCTCTATAGTTGATGGTTAGGTCAGAAAGGGCATCCGGCGTAAAAATAATTGCCATGTCTTCTTGCGACTTAGTTTGCTGTGGCGACCCCTGAATAAGGGAGCAGCCGGAAAATTTTTTTTTTTTAAAAAGATCTCGAATATAAGATGGAGCCTGGTTGTTAAGAGCTTTGCAGATTAGAAGTAAGATTTTGAATTCAATTCTGGATTTGACAGGGAGCCAATGGAGAGAAGCTAAAACTGGAGAGATATCTCCCCTACTAACTCCACTTAAGACTCTGGCAGCAGCATTTTGGATCAACTGAAGACGTTTTAAAGAAGAATTTGGACACCCAGATAACAAACCATTACAATAGTCCAGTCTAGACGTGACAAATGTATGAACCAGTTTTTCTGCATAATTTTTAAATATGTTTCTAATTTTAGCGATACTACTCAGGTGGAAGAAAGCAGTTCCAGTAATGTTTTTAATGTGGGGGATAAAAGACATGTCCTGATAAAAAATAACGCCAATATTTTTAACATTATAGCTGGAGGCCAGATTAATGCCATCCAAGGAGGGCGAAAAACTGAAAAATTCATTCCTAAAGTGCTCAGGTCCAAAAGCTAAAACAAAGTTTTGTCTGTGTTCAAAAGCAGAATATGTTGGGTCATCCAGGTTTTTATGTCTTTAAGGCATGCTTGTAGTTTAAGTACCTGATTGGAGTCATTAGGTTTCATGGACAAATACAATCGTGTATCATCAGCATAACAATGACATGTTTTCCAATGCTGTTTAATAACAATACCTAATAGAAACATATATAAGGTAAATAGCATTGATCCAAGCACTAAACCACCTGGAGCAGAAAGATTCTTACGTCCGTATGCTCTTTGTGGACTTCACATCTGCCTTCAACACCATGATCCCCCAAACCCTGATGGACAAACTATTCACTCTAGGACTAAGCCACTCCATTTGCAACTGGGTACTAGACTTCTTAACAAACAGACCACAGTCAGTGAGGATCCACAACTTCTCCTCCTCCACCATAACCCTCAGCACTGGCTCTCCTCAGGGATGTGTGTTGAACCCCCTCTTCTTTACTCTGTTTACGTATGATTGTGCAGCTACCCATCCAGGCTGTCACATTGTAAAGTTTGCAGATGATACAGCGGTGGTGGGATGCATCACAAACAATGATGAGTCCAGCTACAGGCAGGAGGTGGAACACCTGGAGAGCTGGTGCAAAGAGAATAACCTTCACATCATCGTGAAGAAGACAAAGGAGATGATTGTGGACTTCAGAAGGAACAAACACACCTACACCCCACTGAACATAAGAGGATCTGCGGTGGAAGTGGTCTCCAGCTACAAGTACTTGGGTGTACACATGAATGACAACCTCAGCTGGAGCAACAACACTACCAGCCTGATCAAGAAAGCTCATCAGAGACTTTACTTCCTCAGGCGGCTGAGACGAGCTGGTCTGGGAAGCTCAGTCCTCACCTCCTTCTACAGGTGTGCAGTGGAGAGCATCATGTGCTCCAGCATCAACGTGTGGCATGGAGGCTGCACAGCTGCAGAAAAAAGTTTTGCAGAGAGTGGTGAAGGCTGCACAGAAGTCTGTTGGAGTCAGTCTCCCCACCATCATAGACATTTATACCTCCAGATGCAGGAAGAGGGCCACCTGAAGGACCCCACTCACCCAGCACACACACTTTTTGCCATGCTCTCCTCAGGAAGGAGGTTGAGGAGCATTAAGTGTAGAACCACTAGAATGAGGAACAGCTTCTACCCTGAGGCTGTTAGACTCATGAATCTCTAACCAGAATAATCACTGTGAAATCCCATCATGTTGCTGCTGATCTGTTTCATGTTGTGTTCATGTGTGCTCATCTGCTCACACAGACTCATGCTCATGTTCGTGCTGCTGTTCGACGTAATGTTTTTATGCTATTAGTGCTTAGTATATTTTAGTTGATGTTTTTCTTAGTTCATATCTTAGATGTTATCATTGTTTTTCTATTACATTTTATTGTTGGATATAACTGGGACCCTGTGTACATAATTTCGTTCCACCACATGTACCATATGTAGTGCGAATGACAATAAAGAATCTGACTGACTCTGACTCTGAACCCTGAGGAACTCCATGACTAACTTTGGTGTATGATGAATATTCATTATATATCCTGATGCATGCTCAATAATCCAGGTAGAAAAATCCAAGAAAGTTCAATCTGGTCCTCTGGACATTCAAAAAAACAAAAAACAAAACAAAGCAAAAAAAAAAAAAAAAATGTAGAAACGTTTCGTCTCTCATCCAAGAGACTTCCTCAGTCTGAGCTGCTGTTTTCAGCTCAGTCTCTTAAATAGCACCTTCTCAGAGTGGATCAGCCAGTTTTGCTGCTGACAACCAAAACCAGCTGCTCACATGGTCAAGAAGGACCATCAGCCTAAGAAAGGATCATTAGCACACTGATGGCTGTTTACTATTCAAAGGGGGTTGAGTGATACCAGCAATCACAGCATTGTAAGAGGGGGACAATTGAACCCGGAGGCCTCCACCCCTGTTTAATGATGGACGGTTTCTTTTCACAAAGATGGCCTCCTTTACTCCTCCCTCAAACCATCGTTCCTCTCTGTCCAGGATGTGAACATCTTCATCCCTGAAAGAGTGACCGCTGGCCTGGAGATGAGTGTAGACCGCAGAGTCCTGGCCTGATGATGTTGATCTTCTGTGCTGGGCCATCCTTTTGGCCAGTGGCTGTTTAGTTTCCCCGATGTAAGACTGATCACAGCCCTCCTGACACTGAACAGCATACACAACATTGCTCTGTTTGTGCCGGGGGACTGGATCTTTGGGATGAACCAGTCTTTGCCGTAATGTATTTTGGGGTTTAAAAGCCACTGGGACGTTATGTTTAGAAAATAAACGTCTCAGTTTCTCTGATACTCCCTCAACATACGGAATGACCACTGGTCTGGGTTCCTCCTTTTCACCTGATGGCTGACTGGAGTCTTGTTTGGGTTTCTTCTCTGCTTTCAGGAAGGCCCAGTTAGGATATCCACATTGCTCTAGAGCCTGTTTTGTGTAGGATTTCTCCTTCTGCCTGGCTCCTGAGCTAGTGGGGATGCTGTCTGCTCTGTGATACAGAGTCCTGATGACTCCTAACTTGTGCTCCAAAGGGTGATGGGAGTCAAACTGCAAATACTGGTCTGTGTGGGTGGGTTTGCGGTACACCTCGGTTTGCAAAAGTCCTCTATCAGAGACTGAGACCTCACAGTCCAAGAAAGCCAACTTGTCATTTTTTACATCTTCTCGTGTGAACTTGATGTATTTATCCACAGAGTTGATGTGGTCAGTAAAATGTTGGACTTCCTGAGATTTAATTTTAACCCAGGTGTCATCAACATACCTGAACCAATGACTTGGTGGTGTCCCTGAAAAGGACGTCAAGGCTCTCTTTTCTACCTCCTCCATGTACAGGTTGGCAACAATAGGAGAAACTGGAGACCCCATAGCACACCCATGTTTCTGCCTATAATATTGCTCCCCATATGTGAAGTAGGTTGACTGTAGGCACAGTTTCAAGAGTTGACCCAGTTGTTCTGTGGAAAGCGTGGTCCTGCTGCTCAGAGTGGTGTCTGATTTTAATCTTAAACTGACCACCTCTACTGCATCATCAACAGGAATGCACGTAAAGAGTGATGTGACATCAAAAGAGACCATTGTTTCATCAGTCTCCATGATGACATCCCTCACCTTATCCACAAAGTCCATGGTGTTCTGTATGTGGTGTTCTGAGCTGCCAACTAAAGGGATGAGTACAGACGCCAGATATTTGGAAACATTGTAAGTGACAGAGTTAATCATGCTAACGATTGGTCTTAAAGGTACACCTTGTTTGTGGATTTTAGGTAAACCATACAGACTAGGTGTGGCCTCCCCTGGGTACAGTCTGTGGTACAGAATACGGTCAATAGCCTTGTCCTGCTCCAAATTTTTCAGGCAATCTATTAACTTCTTCTTGTAACCACTTCCTGGATCTCTTTTCAGAGGTTCATAAGTGGTTAAGTCACTAAGGAGTGTCATAACTTTCTCATGATAGTCTTTCTGGTTCAAAATCACTGTGCACCTTCCTTTGTCTGCTGGGAGAATGATGATGTTTTTGTCCTTGCTAAGAGTGGTGAGTGCATCCCTCTCCTCTCTACTGATGTTGGAAGGTGGTGGTTTGGCATTGCTGAGGCAGGATGAAACTTTGATTCTGAGCTGTTCTGCTTCACCCTCTTTCATTTTGTTGTTGCGGATGGCTGATTCTGTGGCTGTGATCATCTCCACCAGAGGAATTCTACTTGGTGCAACAGCAAATTTCAGTCCCCTGGCAAGAATCTCTGTCTCCGGCTGGGTGAGCTGTCTGTCAGATAAATTCTTCACCCACTTTTCTGTCTCCCTGGCATGTAATTGACTACTGGAGTGTTGTCCTACACTGAATGTGTTGTTATTGGAATAATGATGGTGTTGACGAGTTATTAGTAAGTTAAACTTATTTTGTTGTCGAGTCTTGGACTTGACATGCTGTGCTAAGCGTGCCTGATCTGTACAGTCCAACACTTGCTGAAGTGTGGTCTGATCTAGACACATAGTTAGTTTCTGTTTAATATGCTCTTCTTTGGCCTTCAAGGCCTCAATAGTAAAATTGGTCTGTCTCACCCGTTCATTCAGCAGCTGGGTCTGTGCCTTCTGAAGGATCTTGCTTGCCCGGTGCCCGCTGACCGATGATTTTAGCTCCAGGCTCTTGGGAATGATGCCACTTTGTCGACATCTGAGGTTGAATCGCAAGTGGTTCCTGTAGTTTGCCCTCTTCCTTGCTGTTTTCTCAAACTCTCTTACTAGTTTGAGGCAATCCTCAATGAATGATGAAACAATGGTCTCTTTTGATGTCACATCACTCTTTACGTGCATTCCTGTTGATGATGCAGTAGAGGTGGTCAGTTTAAGATTAAAATCAGACACCACTCTGAGCAGCAGGACCACGCTTTCCACAGAACAACTGGGTCAACTCTTGAAACTGTGCCTACAGTCAACCTACTTCACATATGGGGAGCAATATTATAGGCAGAAACATGGGTGTGCTATGGGGTCTCCAGTTTCTCCTATTGTTGCCAACCTGTACATGGAGGAGGTAGAAAAGAGAGCCTTGACGTCCTTTTCAGGGACACCACCAAGTCATTGGTTCAGGTATGTTGATGACACCTGGGTTAAAATTAAATCTCAGGAAGTCCAACATTTTACTGACCACATCAACTCTGTGGATAAATACATCAAGTTCACACGAGAAGATGTAAAAAATGACAAGTTGGCTTTCTTGGACTGTGAGGTCTCAGTCTCTGATAGAGGACTTTTGCAAACCGAGGTGTACCGCAAACCCACCCACACAGACCAGTATTTGCAGTTTGACTCCCATCACCCTTTGGAGCACAAGTTAGGAGTCATCAGGACTCTGTATCACAGAGCAGACAGCATCCCCACTAGCTCAGGAGCCAGGCAGAAGGAGAAATCCTACACAAAACAGGCTCTAGAGCAATGTGGATATCCTAACTGGGCCTTCCTGAAAGCAGAGAAGAAACCCAAACAAGACTCCAGTCAGCCATCAGGTGAAAAGGAGGAACCCAGACCAGTGGTCATTCCGTATGTTGAGGGAGTATCAGAGAAACTGAGACGTTTATTTTCTAAACATAACGTCCCAGTGGCTTTTAAACCCCAAAATACATTACGGCAAAGACTGGTTCATCCCAAAGATCCAGTCCCCCGGCACAAACAGAGTAATGTTGTGTATGCTGTTCAGTGTCAGGAGGGCTGTGATCAGTCTTACATCGGGGAAACTAAACAGCCACTGGCCAAAAGGATGGCCCAGCACAGAAGATCAACATCATCAGGCCAGGACTCTGCGGTCTACACTCATCTCCAGGCCAGCGGTCACTCTTTCAGGGATGAAGATGTTCACATCCTGGACAGAGAGGAACGATGGTTTGAGGGAGGAGTAAAGGAGGCCATCTTTGTGAAAAGAAACCGTCCATCATTAAACAGGGGTGGAGGCCTCCGGGTTCAATTGTCCCCCTCTTACAATGCTGTGATTGCTGGTATCACTCAACCCCCTTTGAATAGTAAACAGCCATCAGTGTGCTAATGATCCTTTCTTAGGCTGATGGTCCTTCTTGACCATGTGAGCAGCTGGTTTTGGTTGTCAGCAGCAAAACTGGCTGATCCACTCTGAGAAGGTGCTATTTAAGAGACTGAGCTGAAAACAGCAGCTCAGACTGAGGAAGTCTCTTGGATGAGAGACGAAACGTTTCTACATTTTTTTTTTTTTGCTTTGTTTTGTTTTTTGTTTTTTTGAATGTCCAGAGGACCAGATTGAACTTTTTTGGATTCATTATATACATTTACAAATTGTAATCTATCAGATAAATATGATTTAAACAAATTTAGAGCCATTCCTATAATTCCAGTATCATATTCAAGTCTCTGTAATAGAATATTATGATCAACTGTATCAAAAGCAGCACTGAGGTCTAACAGGACCAATGAAGACACCTGTCCATTGTCCATAGGTTCTATTTCGTATAGGCTTCGCCCTTTAAGGCTATCGCTAGTGGGTTTATCCCTACGCGCGCGGCAAGTGTGTAAAGAGGTGAAGAAGAGAGTCCAGGCAGGATGGAGTAGATGGAGAAAAGTTTCAGGAGTGATAACCTTAAAGGGCTGCACCTATACTCATAGAATCTTGGGTTACAGTACATAACCAACGATTTAACCAATCACAGTCACAGGTTGGATGTGATGTAGGGGAGAAAGATACACTTTGGAAGGTTCTGGATGACGTGATATAGAATATTCCCAGGGAGGAGATAGTAGTAATCGGAGCAGACCTGAATGGACATGTTACGGGTAGCTCCAAGGTGGACGTGGGATTGCATCAAAGATTGGCTTGGAGCCTCTTCTTGTTTGCTCTGGTGATGGACCAACAGATGATGTCAGGCAGGAATCCCTGTGGTCTATGATGTTTGGAGATGACATTGTGGTATGTGGTGAGAACAGGGAACAGGTGGAAGAGAACTTGGAGAGATGGAGGTATGCACTTGAAAGAAAAGGAATGAAAGTCAGCTTTAGTAAGACACAGTACATGTGTGGATGAGAGGGAGGCCGGTGGAACAGTGAGGCTACAAGGAGAAAAGGTCACAAAGGTGCAGGACTTCAAGTACTTTGGGTCCACTGTCCAGGAAAATGGGAGTGTGTAAAGAGGTGAAGAAGAGAGTCCAGACAGGATGGAGTAGATGGAGAAAAGTTTCAGGAGTGATTTGTGACAAAAGGATGGCAGCAAAGGTCAAAGGAAATGTTTACAAGAAAAGGTGTTATTTATTGGACTGTTTTGTTGCATGCCCTCAGACTAATGAAGTCTTACAGATGAAATACAAAAAATTTCAACCAAGCAGAATCTGTCCAGATGACTTTACTTGACTTTTTTTGGATTAACTCCAAAATACAATTTTTTTAAGGCCCCAGATTAAAGCAAAGATGTGTTTCTGTTTAACATTATTTAATTTTCCACCAAACTGACAAAGTTCTCTCTATGAGAGAGTTCCAGAGAGACTGTGTGAGCTGCAAAGAATGCTGGGTTGCCTTGTGGAAATGATATGTGCTATGTTTCTGTTTGTTTACAATGTTTCTGTTTGTTTACAATGTTTCTGATTGTGGAAATAGGTTGTTCTTTTTAATGTCCTCTTCAGGTTTGCTTTGGCATTTAACTTGAAGTCTCTGTTATTGGCTGTAAACTGACACCATGAGTTAGAAGTTGTTCTTGGTACATGTAAGATGGAAAGCACTAGTGATTAAACAGCAAGTGTCCTCACTGAAGAATGATGTCTCAGGGTGAGGCCTGGCCTGACATTGTGTTGTGTGTCAGTGCTTTAGGAGGAGGCTCTTCTTTAAGTGTTCTTCTGTAGGCTCATGAAAATGATTAAATTTGAGATGGGCACATAGGATTGCCCCTCTGACATCTCTGCATTGCCTTGTCAGTTCCTGATCATTACCAAGGTGGAAATTGGTTTGTCCAAAGTTAATGAATTGTTTTTTTCTTCAGACTCGATGGGAGATTTAAACACAGCTTTCAGTTAATTTATTTGTAAATTTGTCACATCCTGATCCTTTTTCACACTGGATGATAACAAAGTCATATCTTTGTAAAAATGAAACATAGTTCAAATAAATTAGATGCAGGCTTATTGCAACAATAATATGTAACTAGGTGTATAAGTATTATAGATCTGGGCAAAATATGTAAAACCATTCTAAGAACGTCTCAATAAATTCACTTTTAGGTCCATTGTTTATTTTTGAAAATAAAGAACCCACAACATGATTAACATGACATAATATTTTAGCCAAATAGCTGCATCGTGACATGGTCTGAAAGATTTTCATTCCAGGTTTGAGCCTGGTACATGGCGCAGATGTGGTTGTATGGTGTATTATTATTGTGAAAATATTTGTTCAACCCTTATTTAGACAGGTTAATCCCATTGAGTCTTGAGGACTCGTTTACAAGAGATACTTTAAATTCTGAGATGCTGCCAACCTCTGATGTGATGGGGGTCCAGTAGGGCTTCTCATACACAAAATCTTCCAGAAAACCCCTTTTTTGCAAGTACCAAGAGTATCCGCATCATTATTCCGTTCATTTGGCACTGAAGAAGGTTTTCATATTTGATGCTGTCCAGCTATGTTCAAATAGTCATCGATGGTCTCAAAAGATTATCAGGCTTTATTCTTGATATGGAACAAACATCAAAGGTCAGCATCTACAGAACACTGCATATACTGTACCTTCTGCAGTTTGCTGTTTTGTGCAAAATGTTCCCTGTTGTTGTAAATGCATTAGATGGGTGCCAGTGTGTGTGTTCTCCTCACAGCATATAAACCTTTGTGCATATCAGAACAAAACCTCTGGAGATTAACGTCTCTCTTCCCCTTACACTCCAATAATTCCTCCCACGGATGCTACAAAAGTCTGCCCTCACAAAAGATTAAATTTGATGCTATTGTACTAGGCAACTATAAGCTCACCACACATCAAGACTCTGAGCTCTTGGGCCTTTTTGACAAGACAAAACCAATGATTATACAGTACTGTGAGCAAAAGTGGATAGTAGGTTGCACTAAAAAAGTAGGTCTTGACCATAAACATAATAGGTTTGAAATGCTGGAATTGCTTGTCTAAAAACAGAGGGCACCATCTAAAAATGAGTTTTGGGATATTGTATCTGTTTTTAGAGTTAGCAGAGTAAAATGCATGCCATTGATAAAGATCTTACCCATGTTTATAGACACATTTAGGGTAAAACTCCAGGTATGCTGAAGGGCAAACCATGGTACTCTGCTCTGATAAAAGCATATCTACATTAGATCCAGGTCAAGTTTCTGGATTAAGGAGTTTCCAAGCTGCCAAGCTGAAGAACTGTGGAGTGGAGCAGTCTCTGACTTTGAAGAAATGCTGTACACTTGCCTGAGAAATAAAAGCAAGCACCACTTTTATAGGTCAGTGCCAAAGGAATTGACTGATCCTGAAGGTGTTTCAGATGGGGAAGAGAGTTTAAAGATGTTTCCCCTTTTATGTGTTCACCGAGGGAAAGTTGTGCTTTAGGAACAGTTCAGCTGAGATTAGCCGATAAATTTGAAGCAGTTTTCCAGATATTATAACATAAAAGAGAACAAGACATAGTGCTTGAGACATTAAAAATCTTAGATTATTACAAATATAAGCCCAGAATTACTGAAAATTCCTAAGTTTATTTAATTACCCTATTTATATTGTCAGCAATAAACGCTAATATTTTTTACTTTTTTTGGCAGCTCCCTCAGAGGTTGCCATATCAAACTAACTCTCACGAAGTTAATTCATGAGAGTTAGCTCACCACACAATTTGCAATTCTTTTTACACCAGATGCTCTTCCTGACACTATCACACACTACTGAGCTACTACAGCCCTCTGTGTGGAGCAGAGAGCTCTCCCGAGCTAGAGTGCCCTGGGGAGCAGATGGTGGAGGTTAAGGGCCTTGCTCAAGGGCCTAGAGTGGGGGCAAATGAGGGCGGAGGCAGGTGTTTCATCTTCCCCACCAGCATTTTGATGTTGTCAGTCCAGGTGATTGAACCGGCGACCTTCTAATCACAGGCTCGCCTTCTCTAACCTCTGCTCCACCACTCTATGAAGGCAGAATGATAGTTTTAGCTTAGATATCAATATAATAAATGGCTCATAATTAGGGGTGTCTTAGTACTATTGTTTTATGACTGATACAAGTACTTCAGTCTAGATTCTTGCCCATTTAAAGTACCAATACCGAGTAGTTACTGAGTTTGTATTTAAACATTACACAATGACTTTGGAAACAAAATTAATTTTATTAGGAACACCGCAAACAGTCTGCTGTCAAAACATCACCTGCGTTTATCTGAAAATATCTGTAAACTGCAGACATTTTTTTTGTATTACACATATAATATTAACACATCTTTGCTTGCAAAGTAAAAGAGGAAATGACATCATTAAGTAAAAAATGGTATCCGGGTGTTTTTATGAGTACAAATACGAATACTAGAGGCTTGTATTGGGCCTGATATCAGTATCTGTATTCAGACACTTCTACTCCTAAAGGAACAATAATGTGTGAGTCATGTTTCCTATTAGTTGGTGCCTTTTTTCTATTATTGTGCATTTTAAAAGTCATTTTAACTAACAGTAGTGCAAGATATAAAGAAAACAGACAATAATATTCAACATCTACAACCAGTCGAACTGAGTTTTGACATTTTAAAGAGATTTAGAATATCATTAAAGTCTGTAGTTTCCGTCTTGGTAGAAGAAAGACCGCCTGTGCCAGATTTTAGCAGTGATCCACCACACAGTCACTTGTGGACTGAAGCATTCAGATTGAAGGTCATTGTTATCTCTGGACTGGTGCTGCTGGCATGGCTAGAAATGCAGAGCTGAATACATTTAAGAGAATATTAAAGCTGAGATCTTCCTGGACGGTGCATACTCTCTATACCCCAGGCATACATTTATGTTGTGTACATCCAGCGGTCCAATTACACCATCTCTGCAACATCAAGTGTCCCAGAAATGTCTGCTTCTCACCCACCCCTAGGGCCACTCATTCAGTCTTCACTCAGACTCCAATACTCCATCTCTGCTTTTAGTGTCCCATTTCACCGCAGGAGGGACGATAACCGCACGTCGACTTCAGAATCGAACAGTGACACAAATAAAACGGCACCTATTGCAAAATTTTGTAGACATCTTCTGCAATTTGTCCCAACAAAAATTTTAATGTGGGTCATGATCCATATGTTGATCCCTGGTAATAAAAGAAATTGATGGAGGTGCGTCTCTGCCTCGAGACGCTCGCTCAGTAAGTCGTATCTCATTCACATGCATGCAGCGTGGCAGCACATGTACCTGTTTTATGGAGGGATTTGACATGTCTGTGCAGATGGGAAGCGATTTGGGTTGTCACATACGCTTGTCCTGTCGGACTAATCTGCCTACAAATGCATTCTCTAAGAAAATATATCTGACAGTACTATTTTAAGAATACCAGTGTGTGCTTAAAAATCATATCAGTTCAAGGTCTTTATGAGGAAAATGGATATCTGTGCTGTTAAAATTTAAAGGTGAACTGGATTCTGTATCAATCATGTTGCCCTTGTTTAATGACCGGCAAGCTCAATTTAGCTTCTTCGCAAAAACAGAATTCAGATTTGTCCTTAAAGCACTTCTACAAACAAATGTGCTCTTAAAATAGAGTTGTTGTTTTTTTCTTTCCTCTTTCACCATCCAGGCAATGTTTCCTCAGTGTCACAATGTAATTCATCTGCAGGACAGGAAGAATTTAAAAGCAGAGTAGAGAGCTACTTCAAAACTATGAGGTGTATTTTTGGTTTTTAAAAAAGCAGTTAATGAGACCTGAGGGTTTAAATAACATATAATTACCCAGCAATTATTTAAATGTGTGTTTGAGGGGCGGTGACTTTTTGTGATTAGAAGTCAACATTAATATCGGTTCTTGTATAAACAGGTTTATAGTAGTGTAGTCCCTCGTTTATTGCGGTGGTTCCGTACCCTGCCCCCCTGCAATAAGAAGAAAAACCGCGAAGTAGGGATACAGAAGTTCAAGTTTAGTAAACTTTGTCATGACATGTGCCAGGCTGCAATCACACATCTTTTACTCCCAATCTACCTCCTTAAAGAAACAATTCAAATTTAAATACTGTAACATTTTAAATGAACAATCCATGCTGCATGGATTGTTCATTTAAAATGTTACAGTATTTAAATTTCAATTGTAGAGTAGAGCGAAAGTCGATCAGTGCATCTGGACAGCAAAGGGTTAACCCTTCACAAAGCCGCAGCAGGAGAAATGTGTGCGTGGCAGAGATTGAAATCAGCTGATCAGCTGCAGGAGGGAGATTTCCCTTCCACTTGTGGGCTGCACACATGGTGCAAAATCATTTTAAATAATTTATTTTAAATAAACAATCCATGGCTCATCCATCAATCAGCCAACGGTGTCATGTCACATCTTACTTTGAAAAACCGCGATATAGCGAATCCGCGAAAAACGAACCGCGAAATAGCGAGGGACTACTGTACTTTTATTTATCCAAATAACAAATTCAATTCTGTTTTTGTTTTCTTGTAGTGTTAGCAAAATATCTCACAAACCACTGAACAAACTTTAATGACGCTTTCAAAGTAATCATTGATCTACAACTTCTGTAGTTGTCTCTGTTTAAGATGGCCACGACAGCCAACCAACAATGGCCGACTAAAATGGCTACAGCCCAAATATTGACATAAAACTTGACGTGGTAGTAGTTTCGTGTGACTCACGACATATAATATAGACTCACACTTTTTGGTACAACACCTGTCCCGCAGCTGCATGAAACGACGTGAGCATCGAGGCGTGGAGGAGAACTCACCTCAGCTGGGTTGACATGAAGCTTCAACGCATTAAATGTGTGACGTATGTCTTCCATTTTTTTTAAACCTGATGAATTTATTGAGTTAAGCAATTCTTGATTAGAATCATTGATTTTATGAGTAATTTACCTCTCCATTTCCCAAACTTGCACTGTAGTTAAAAAAATATATATATATTTATAATAATGGATTTGCTGTTTGTTGTTTTGTGCGTCCCGAAAATAGATACGGGCTGCAATAACATGTTGCAACATTAGTTATGCCTGCTGAGTGATGTGACCTGTGGGACAAAAACAATCAGCTGCTTTGCAAACTCCCCAACTTACCAAGCTCACGGCCCAAGTTTGAGAACTACTGGCGTCAAACAAGATTTTCAAGATTTGACCAAAAAATTACAAAAACTTGATGATTTCGCAACGTTACATGGTCTTTGTCTGGAACTCTGGCATGAAGGGAGGTGGGTGATATGCACTACTTCAAGGACTGCTAGGATATTAGTTGTTGAATGTTGTGTTTTCACTGACTGGTAAAAAAAAAAAAAAGATTAAAATGATGAGACAGGATAGAGCTGTTTGTCTTTTTTATTTGATCAACAAAAATCCTGATCTTGTCCAGCAAAAATTTATTTGAAATCTAAGAGACCCTTCAGACCTAAACTGTCTCACCAGTTGTTGTGCTGTTTGGTATAATGTTGCATCTGGCTCACTAAAAAAATACAAGATTATTACTTTGTGTGAGAAGGAAGAAAGAGAAGCAGCGAGTGCCTCCGTGTGCACATGAGATGGTATGATCCAGAGAGCATTGAGGTGTGGAGAATTAAGGCTGGAGCTGTGTTGCCACAGTGACCTGCTGCTTTTAGCTTGAGGGGAACTGTTTGTCTATTTGCTGCATGAGTGTACGTCACAGCACACCAAGGTCAAAGTTTAAATAAGGATTTTCTTTGTGATGTCTTACTTGGAGAATATTGCAATTCAAAGCAGGTCTGAAGAGATTTCAGCTTGAATGGCAACTCTAAGTCATACAAATGTTACATACAAGTTCAGATCCACTGAAATCCAAATAAAGACCAGTACAAATCAGCAAGTTATGAACTTTTCAATGTGAAATGGCACAACTCCTGCTGGAGCTCAGAGGAACTCCTGCTGAAGAAACAATGCTGGGAGGATGAAGCTGCATTCTCACACAGAAAAGGTCATGAAAATGGGACATTACCTTCTTTCTGATAAGCATCTCCTCCAAACATCTCATGCCAGTAGAGGCAGACCTTCTCTACATATCCTTTTCCTCATAAAAATCTGAAGTTTTTTTCCCTTTCCTAAAAATAAAATGTATCCTTGAAATACACTGAGTAACTCACTATTATTTGTATATCAGCACACAACAAACAGCAAATTAAACAGTTAAATGATGGATAATGTGACAGAATGTAAATGTTTAGTTCATCAGCTCACTGATGACTGCAGTTAAACAGAGCTCACTTACTCTGATATTAAAATAAGAAATCCAACTTTAACTAGAATCAGGGTTATGATGCTATTTTTTGTTTGTACTTATCCAATATTTGTATTATTGAGTTTATGACATGGAGACTTGAGTCAAATTGAAGTAAACCTTAATGTTTTTAGTTCAAGATGTTAAAGTGATAGGAGTTACACTATAAGAATAGAGGTAAGATTTTTTTTTTCTTGTCTGAGGCGGCGTGGAGTGACTCACTTATCACAGTAAATGGGAAAAAAATATGTGCAGCTTCTAATAGTTGCTTCCATTAAAGTATCCTATTCTGTTTCATTATATTCTGTTCCTTTTACAAATAAACATGTTTTGTTGGTGAAAAAATAAATACTGAGACCCCGACATTTTGAATGCATTTTAAAGTTTTTATTGTTTAGCCTTCTGTCCACACTGAAACGTTTTAGGAACCTGAAAATTATGCTTTTTATCCCTCGCCATCGAGCAAAGAAGGAAATTGTAACCACCCTTCGTCTGTCTGGTTCATCTGGTGAGCTACGTAATGTGAAAATTAAGGGATTTCCATTTTGATGTGTGGCTGCATCTAAGCGTAAGAAAGATCCCTATTGAAAGTTTGTTTACCATGTCAAAATCCAAAATGGCCACCGCCATATATATGTATATGTAAACCAACCACCCCAATTATTTGAGTAAACTATGCTTTCTAGTTTTGATATTACTTAAAAGTAAAGTTTTTTCAAATGATTGTGGAGGCCAAAGATGAGCCACCCTCTGACCTGGTCGTAGATAAAGTTGCTCCTTTCACTCGCCAGGATCCATCACTCCGTGCCGCCTCAGACATGCAAAAAAAAAAAGCTTATCTGTATTCTTACACAGTGTAACTCCTACCCACTTTAATATGTTGCACTAAAAACATTTAGGTTTGCTTGCATTCTATTTCTGTCTAGAAAAACATTCATCTCAAAAATGGCAAACATTCATTATTCAAATCCCTCGGAGGCGAGGGACATCGATGCACCACTTTTTGAAAATGGGCTCCAGAGTAAAAACAACTTCAAATGCCACCTTTGTGTTTTTGTGTGGACAACCAAGATGCAGCCTTGTGAAAACGATGACGTCAAACTCTCATCGCTGCCTAACAAGTGATTCCAAGTGTGACAGACATGACAGGAGTGCTGCCAGATTTCCTGCATGTATTTAAGTTGCAGGTGCCAGTAAAACTTTCAGTTGCTGTAATACTGCAATAAACAGTCAAGAATGGTGAACAATAACTTTAAAGGGATAATCCAGTTAACTCTGACGCGATGTTCTGTTTAATGGTTGTCATTAGTTAGCACCTTACCAGCTGTGACACCAGCCATATAGCTTGGAGTGTGGAGGAAGAGGCATATGTTTTCATCCAGGCTAGGCTAATGACTAGCCAAACAAGCTCCTGTGTTTTGAGTCTTAAAAACAACTTTCACCAAAACCACATGACTGTGTGACAGAAAGCTACGTTTGCTAATATTAAACATCTACACTTTTGCTAGACACTCTGCTGAACATCAGATCATGTGTATGCAGATGGTACCAAAGCTGCAGAATCACTGCATCATCAGTCCAAAGTATACATTGAGATAAAGTTTGGTGTGGTAGTAGCAGAGAGTCATTCACAGCATTTACTCCAAACACTAATACATCTGTCAATGTTGCATTGCCTTACGGTATTTACAAGGTTTGACTCAAACGACTTTACCTTGATCATAAGAAAATCTTAGTTTAAAACCCTCGCACAGGTATGCATCTGTTGGTTTAAAGGTGGCTGATTGATGAGTGACGATGAAGTCCTGAACATATTTAAACTTCTGATCTGAAGGAGCCTGTGAATGCCGAGTGTAATTGGAGTTGCGTCGGGATTCACAGCTCATTGCAAGTTTCACACAGGTTACACTGCCAGCAGGGAAATGTGAACGGCAGACAAGAAGTGAAGCGAGGGAAGATAATTTACAACAAGAGACAGAGGAGGAGTTGTAATTAAAGCATTGATCAAGCCTCTGACTGATGATTACAATACCCAGACAGAGAGAAATCCTGCAGAGCCGGGTCCGATAGATGGAGGTAAAGGGTATCATTACCGCACAATCAGCCAGAATGTTAACCCCGACCCGCTGTGTGCAGGCAAAAACACAAGGCATCATATATCATGCACATCATTTCTGTCATACATTTGGTAAACAAGCTCATTCCATAACAAAATATTCAGTCAAAGGCTATTTATCAAAGCTGTCATGAATGTGTGCCAATGATTTATTGGACTGAAACTCAAAGAAAGAGCCACAGGTAACTAAAATAACCCAAGAAAAACCCAATCAACAGTAAAATGTGATGACATTAATAAAATGGGATGTAAAAGCTGAGTGTTCCAATTATAACGAAGTCATTAATTTGAGATAAAAAGCTGTTTTAATATTCTATCAGATATCTGACACAACCTTCCTGCTATTATCGGTGAGTCTGCTGCTAAACTATTTTTCTTCATGCTCAGACTTGTTTAATGGAGTCTACCTTACATCCGACTTCAGCACCTCATCAGCCTTTTCCATCATCGCTTCTTTTTATCCTCAAAACTTTCAGCCCTGCCGCCATACGCCAGAAAAGGAGATACATCTGTGTTAAATATCTTTTTGTTTTGATTTATAATCTATTTATTGCTTGCCACCAAAGGCAAACAGTGATAATGTTTTTGCCTGGGTCTGGTGTGTGTTAGCTCATTTGTCTGTAGTGTCAGCAAAATATATCATGAACCAGAGGATGAATTTTAATGAAACTCTCAGAATGTAATTATTGGATGTATATCTACAGCTGATTGGAGTCAGTCTCATTCAAAATTGTCACCACAGCTAAGACACTTTAGCAAACACAAAAATGGGTTTAACTTAGTCCATTTCACAAATACAGAGTTACAATTTGCTGTGGTAGTACCTGAGAGTCATTCACAACTTGTAGTTTAAGCTCTAAAATATTTCACAAGCTCTCACAATAATGCATGGCATCTCTCCTAATGGTATTTACGTGGCTTGGCCAAAATGGCTCATTCACAAGATGGATGTCTGGGTCTGAGACGTGTTCTAGCCACCTCAGTCCATTCAGAAGACACACCCAGGCAATGTGTGTGGGGGGAGACAGCCTACCTTTGGTGCACCTCTGTACCACCAAGTGAAGTAGTAATAGAGCTTGGCCAACCAACAAATGAAAAAATATATTTAAAAAAAAGCATCAGAGCTGTGGCTCAGTAATGTGATAAACTGATGACATTAGTGTGAAATTTCCCACTTGGAGGACTAAACCACAACAAACACATTTATTACTGAGGGAATATTAATGATGCAACTTGGTAGTTAGTTTTAAAAATAGTTAACCACAAAGAGGATCGCTAAAGTGATCATTAGATTGAAACACACGAGGTGAGACATCCGACACACATTTTTTGTGTCGCACTCCTCTTCAACCCAGCTGAGTTCTGCTTCACACCTCTTTTGTTTCTACATGGCCCACATTTCTGAAAACTCACATCTGAGAAAGAGTGTCTGGCTTCATCTGAGATTTATGAACTGTTAGAGGGAGGAGAAAGGCGGACTAGTCTGTGTGGCCATTTTGTGGACCTGAAAGAACCTAATAACTGTCATTTGGCATCATAAGATGATTTAAGTTATAAACTGTGGCATGAAGGGCAGTAGATGTTTATGCATTGCTGCAACAATTGTTGGTCTGTTAATTTTCCTGTAAAACATTAGATTAATAATTCTACAGCATTGAAGTAATCAATCTCAACCTCAAAACATAAGAGGCTCAATTAAATTAGGTCAACATATAAGAAAGTGGTTTGGATATGAAACATGTATCTAAACAAATCTTTTATTCACTGAATCCTATTAAACTCTGCATGGCAAATGGGCGATAAAAACATGGATGAAAAATTAATTATATGAGAAGGATTTCAAGAACCTCGTTTTTATGACTAAGATGGTTGAATTTCATGGCATTGTGTGAGAAATGGTTTGCCATTTCAGAAATGCTGCATTTCTACATCAGATAACAAGGTAGAGGTACCATTGTTCCCTCCAGCCAGACTCCAGTGTTACCGCCATGTAACATTGTTTTTTTTGTTTGTTTGTTTTTATTCTCTTTACATTTTTTATTCAGTTAAAACACAAACATTAACAGTTTGTCATATTAGATTATTATAAGAGTTAGTTCCAGTTGTCTGTTGGGCTTTAAGGAATAAAATGGATGTTTGTTGGAATTTCACAGTAGCTGCATGCAGAATTTTTAAATTTCATTTGTAATTTATATTTCTGTCTGGTTGACACTAAACTAGGGCTCCACAACCTGTGGTATTATTAGTGTGTGCTAAATCAAAATGTGTAAAAGACTGTTTGAACTGCGATAAATGATGCACAGTTTTATGTTAAGTGCCATGAATTGACACTCCATGCCAATAAAATGTGTGACCGCTCCGATGCCCTTGATGCCCATAATCAGTTTAGATAGTGACTGAAATATTATTCACTGCAAATTTCTCTAATAATTTTGCAGCTGCATGCAGCTCTGGCTGAGTGGTTAGAGCAGTCATCCTCCAGTGCAAGAGTTGGAGGTTCAATTCCACCAGCAGTCACATGCCGAAGTGTCCCTGAGCAAGACACTGAACCCCTCATTGCCTCCAATGTGTGTCCCATCGGTGTATAAATGTGATAAAGTGCTGATTATTCTTTGTATAGATATAGTAGAGTGCTGTGTGAATGGGTAAATGAGGGCACATATTGTGTTGTAAAGAGCTTTGTGTCTTGATAAAATAGAAAAGTGCTATATACGTAAAGTCCATTTGCCATTTATAGTGCAAGCCTACCCCTTAGCTTAAATATATTGTGGCTGTATTTGTAGTGTTACTGTAAGCACAAACTGTACATCAGATAAGCCATAACTTTAGAAATTTCAAACAATCCTTAGAAGGTAAAAGCTGAATAGTTAAGAGTACTGTTTAGAAGGGACTTGTTATGTTAACACTGCCACAAGGCGGCAGCAGAGCAACAAGTGGTTCTTTTAAGAAAAATTGTGAACAAAAAATAAAAACTAATAATAATAATAATGTGTTGTGTTGTCATCATTATGTATTCCCATACAATGGCGATATTGGCTTTCTGCATTTAACCCATCCACCCCCAGGTGGTGCAAAGGGCAGCTATTGAAAGTGCCTGGGGAGCAATTGGGGATAGGGTGTTGTACTCAGAGAGACCACAAGGTGTGCAATGACTGGGGATTGAACCTGGGACTTTCGGGTCCTGGGTCGGCTGCTCTGCCTCTATATCGTCTCTACCCCATGATGCGATCTCATGTAGTTTGTTACAGTTTTCACCCATATTGTGAAAGCAAAAGACTTACAGTACTTAAAAAAATAAGAAATAGGTATTAGTCCTACATACAAATTATTAATTTCTAATAGCTAAGATGAGTCATTAAGATAAACATAATGAAATATTGTTAGTTCTATAATTTTGTGTAAAGTGCGCCAATCCCTATTGTGCTTATTTTTTTCATTGTGTGGACTTGAATTAACTTAGAAACCACATAAGCAGTTACTTCTTACATCCCACATTTCCGGCTCTCTAAAAAATAAACATGGTACAGACACAGAAACTGGAAAGGTACTTTTTTTTATTGAATACACTTCTATATTTTCAAAATACCATTTACAATAGAGATGTTAAAAAGAGCAAATTCCATCATTATTCTCCCTTCTATAAAAAAGACATCTTTTTTGACACCCCGGCTGGATAGGAGCCCCACGCCGTCTCCTCCGTCAAGGAGAAATCAATCACTCCGTCCCTGGAGGAGCACCAGCTGGCATCAGAACCGACTGTGCTGTTTGGCCTCGTGAAGATTGGCTCTACACGTCTCCTCATTCCTGCCTTTCAGTCTTCAAATTAATCCCGTGTGTTTACAGGAGCTTTCCGTCCGAAGGGAGAAAAAACAAAAACAAATGATGGCCAACCATATTATTGTCTCTTTATTCCTCTTTGGCCTTTCAAATAATGAAATACATAATAGGACTCTAAATGTGGTGATGGGAAATTAAATGGACTTTCAGAGCCAAAGTTATTCCGCTTTGCCAAGTTTTGGTCTAAAGTGTAGCAGAGGACAATAAACTACAGTCATCTGGTGTTCTGCGTTTGTGCTCAGTATATGTTTCTACGTTTACACCTGTAACCCAGCACCACACTTTGAAGGTTCAAGGTTCTTTATTGTCATTCGCATCAGGTACATGAGGTGGAACAAAATTTTGTACTCAAGGTCCCAGTTACACCCAAAAGTAGCACAAATGTATATAAAGTGTAAAAAAGGAAACGGTATACAAGAATCTAAGATATACACTAAGCAATAATAATTTAACAAAGCTAATAATGTTGTGTTTTTTTTTTTTTTTGGTGTGTGTGTGTGGGGGGCATGGGTGGCGTGCCGGGGCCTCTCCGGGCCTGTGGTGTGGGGCTGTAGGGATACATTGGTGTGCTGGGCCGGCCTTCCTCAGCTGCTGCTCCCTGCTGCTCTGGCCCCTGGCCTTGGGCCGGCTTGCGGTCGCTGTCAGGTGGGTGGGGCGCATGGACGGCCCGACAGAGGCTCGGTCGGGCTGTCTCTGTGTGCCTGTTTATGTCCCAGGTTGGGTTTTAGGTGGTCCCCTCTCTTGGATCAGTTTTGGCCCCCCATTTGGTGTGTCATGCTCCCCTCCGGTGGTGGGCCCCCCTGCCGCCGGTGCATTGGCGGCTTTCAGCAACTGGGGCTGGGCGGTGGGGTGTGTGCGGGCCCGCCCTGGTGGCTTCCTGCTGGGGCCTGGGTGCCCCGGCTCTGTCGGGCCCTTGTTGGGGGGTGGTATGTCCTCGGGGCTCGGTGTCCATGGCTGGATCCACTCTGGAGGAGCGCATTGTCTGCGGGGCCTGTGGACTCGTCGCTACAGCCTCCTGAGGTTTCTGCATTGTGGTTGCTGGGGATCGCCCGGGGCTTCCCTTTGCTTCTCTCTCTGGGGGGTGCGGGTGTCCCTATTGGGGGACTCCCGGAGTTCCGGGCTTGGGGGGCACTGTGTGTCTGTGGTTCAGGTCTTCCCTGTGTCACCATCGTGTCCTGTGAGGATGGGTCTGTGGGTCCCCACATCCGCCATTGAACATTTTTATGGAGAAACCTTATAGTGACAAGCATGCTCACACAGGTGTTTAGATTCAGGTGTTTATCAGATACGCACTCAGTTGGGTTGTGGTGGCCACTAAATACATCTTGTATTACCATGTACTGCATAAAATACTTTCTAATGATGTTATAAGTATCATTATATATGTTGTTTGTTATTGTGGTTTCTCGGTTTTGTCTTTTCTTTCCTAGGTCTAGAGGCAGACTTCAATGATGTTGATTTGTGTTCTCTTTATCCCTCTCTCTCTCTCTCCTCTATTCCTATCTCTTTCTTTACCTTTTAACCCTTCTCTCACTTCTCTGCTTTATCTTCTTTGTTTTTCATCCCCATGTCCATTACATCTGAAACAAACCCAAAACATATTCTAATAAAATATAATTTATATATCAAGTGGAGCATTAAGGCCAGCCATAATGCTTTGCTTGTGAAAGTAAATCTGTTGGGCATCACTTTGACACTCGGACAATAATTCTAAGTGTCACAATGCCGGACAGGACAAGGGGAAAAAAAAAAACTAATAATGTAATAACAATACAATATATTAAACAACAGCCTGAACATGAGTCTGTTGTGAGCAAATGGGTATAAAAACAGCAGCTTAAAGTCAAGAAATCAGCAGCATGGATAATCATTAGTGCAAAGTGACATTATCTCCAATTAAAGTGGCATTACGATTTTCCTGGTTAAGGGTTTATTAGTCTAACAGCTTCAGGGTAGAAGCTGTTCTTCAGTCTAGTGGTTCTACACTTAACACTCCTCAACCTCATGCATGAGGGGAGTGGAGCAAAAAGTGTGTGTGCTGGGTGAGTGGGGTCCTACTTGATGTAGGTTGCCCTCTTCTTGCATCTGGAGGTGTAAATGTCTTTGATGGTGGGGATACTGACTCCAACATCTTCTGTGCAGCCTTCACCACTCTCTGCAAAGCTTTTCTTTCTGCAGCTGTGCAGCCTCCATGCCACACGTTGATGCTGGAGCACAGGATGCTCTCCACTGCACACCTGTAGAAGGAGGTGAGGACTGAGCTTCCCAGTCCAGCCTCGTGAGAGACTGGGAAGCTCAGTCCTCACCTCCTTCTCAGTCCAGCCTCATGATGCCACTGATGTAAAGGACATGAACCACTTGAGCTCGCTTTTATTAGTTGTGTGGGTTTGTTTGTGTGCTTCTGAGACGTTTGAACTGAGGCTACAATTAGATGTAAAAAATGGAGGTGGCTGAGCAAAGCGTGCGTTTGTGTCTCGTTCCTCACGTTTGTCTGTGCGGTAAAATTCTCTGTGGACTTTATTAGACGTGCCTCTGTTAGCAGCGACGCAGTCGGTTTTAGAACACTGTAGGTTTTCGTGCCATCAGGAGGTCAATCAAATCAATTAACAGACGTTCACCCTGCGTTGTTTAGAGGAGGCCTGTTAATGCGTCAAGTGAAATCACTGCACCTCTCCTGCTGAGCGTGATTACTTCCTGTTGGTGAAGCCATTGAGAAATTAATTTATTGGATTTTCACTCTGGGAGTAACCAGTTACCGTCAGCTGGTGCACAGTTTATTGCTGCACTGAGTAAAAAGCACAAAGAGCTAATTAGAGTAAGAACGTTGTTCTTTTATTGATCAATAACATGTCCTGTTGCATGAGACAGAGATGGCTTCTTTCCATGTTGTTCTTGGGAAACGATTGATTCGCAGCTGCTGCACACAGCTGGTGGGATAGGTTGTTGATAAGGCACCAACTCCTATGTAATTAAAAATTAAATAGATTCATAGTGACTGGATACTTCCTGCAATTGTTTGATTTAATTATTCATGCTGGCGACAACACTGAGGTAATTAGTTGTGCATCAAGAAAAAAAATGAAGCACGTGCATTTTGATGGTTGATGCACATTTGTCAGTTCATTGTTGGGTGCTTCATGTGTGGGTGATGCAGGCTTCATTTCAAACAGAATGTCATGTCAGGAGTTGGATCAACACAACGCTGAACAACATTTTCCAAGGCGCACCTTCAAAAAAAATCTTACACATTCTTTACGACTAAAAAGGTTAAGCTTCCAGACAGAGAACATTGAAAGTTCAAGTACATGTATTGCGATATGATGATCCTCCCTTAGTGGGGTCTGTATTGGGTGACCAAAATCTTCAAGATGTGTGTTGGTGTTCTGATGTAGCTGCTGATTCTAACACTGGACCATTGGGACGTCTGCACACCACACATACGTTGACCAGACCTGACCTTGGAAAAACAGTCCATGCCTTCCCTACAACCCAACTAGGTTACTGTAACGCACTTTATGTTGGGGTCAGTCAGGTGTCCATTTCATGTCTCCAGCTCATCCAAAATGCTGCAGCTCATCTTAACAGAAATTTGTAGTTTTCAGCATATATCACCAGTTTTGTCCTCCCTTCACTGGCTCCCTGTATGTATCAGAATAGATTTAAAAATTATCCTGGGCTTTGCACCTTCATACTTCTCTGGTCTACTTCTGGTGTTCCTTCTCGGGCGCTGAGATCATCTGACCTGCTGCTTTTTGTTGTACCAAAATCCAGGCTGTAGCTCAGAGGAGATCAGGCTTTTTCAGTCGTAGCCCCTAAACTTTGGAACAATCTGCCCCCTTACATTAGACAGGCCACTTCACTTCCTGTTTTTAAATCTCTTTTTAAAACACACCTGTTTTCATTTAGTTTTGCCCCATTGTGATTCGATTTAATATTTTATTGATTTGTGTTAAATTGATTTTCATTGTTAAGCACTTTGGTAACAACTGCTGTTTTTATATGTGCTTTATAAATAAATTTGATTTGATTTAACATACTAGTTTTCACGTATCATGCATGCAATGCAATCCATGTGAACCTAAAACTAGTGCTGGTTATGCTGTCTAAAGCATCTGTGTCTCCATGTCTGCTGACCTCCACCCACTGTTTTCACTGACTGCTGAATGCTCCAGCAACTGCCTGATGAGTTAGAATTAAACAAGCAGTATTGATCTCCCCCATCGCCGAAGAATTTGAATAGTGAATGTTTGTAGTTTTCAAGATGAGATTTTTTTGGACTTCATGTTTTGGGTGCAAGATATACAAGTGGGTAGGAGTTGCACTGTGTAGAGAAACAGGTTGTTTTATTTATTTATTTTTCTTGTCTGAAGCAGCGTAGAGTGACGGATCCTGGGCAAGTAAAAAGAAAAGTTTTATCCACCACCAGGTGCAATGGCGGAGCCAGAGGGTGACCAGTGGTGGCCTTAGCCACCTTAGATTAATTCTCAGCCACCCCAGTCATTTAAGGAAACTATAATTTTCAGCTTTATTAAAACTAAAAAGCATAGTTTCCTCAGATAATGGGAGTAGCCAGTTTATATATTGCAGTGGTGGCCATCTTGGATTTGAAGTGGCATCCCCATTTTCTTCTGGCGTTCATTCTATCTGTGTGGAGTTTGCATGGTCTCCTTGTGTTTGTGTGGGTTTTCTCCGGGTACTCCAGTTTCCTCCCACAAAAACATGCATGTTAGGCTGCCTTCAGGCCCAGGCCTCCCTTGCAAAAGAGATCAGTGATCTCAATAAGACATGCGTGGTTAATAAAGGTTAATAAAGTTATAATAATTGTCAAACTGAACCATTCTTACACCTAGATGAAGCCACACACCAAAATGGAAGTTAGCACCTCATTTATTTTTCAAGTTATTGCGCTCACAACATGAATGGGCAGACAGACGGACAGGTTTTCCTATTCCCCCTTTTTCTCTGTGATAGGGGACAAGAATAAGAGGTACTTTATTGTTATTGTTCCAAAATGCAACAAAACTTGTTTAGCAAGTTTTGAACTAAGATCATCTTATGGAGTTGTTCATTTTGGTCAAACCTTATAATTGACATTGACTCCAAGTCTCATTTGTTAACTGTGTTGGGGACAACTTTCAGGTACTACCACACCTCGTTTTTTTTTTTGGCTCAATATATGTAAATTTCAATTAAGCTCTAGCCATTTCAGTCTTGGCTCAGGTTGGTTAGCACCTTCTTGAATGGTGTTGACTCCAAAAAGCTAATGAGTTTAAAATACACAGCCAATGATTACTTTCTGAAAGTCTAACCATTTTTTTTTTTGACATGCTTGTCTTTGGGGGTGGGTGATAAATCATTAAAGTAACGGCAAAGAAACTGAATAATTAAAGAGCAATCTGTAGCGTAAACCTATAAGTAGACAATGAGGCAGAGTGACCAGTAAGTTTTAACACTATCTTGTGATGGCAGTGCTTATTCTCATTCTGGATGTAAAGCTGCATTGTTAATCAACTGATTTAGAGTTCACACACATCTGCATCTGTACCAAATTACATCCAAATTGGAACATTCATACTGGGCGCTTGGTCGTTTTTTTTTTTTTGTTTGTTTTTTTTTGTCAATGATTGTTAATTGTATGCATACTATTGGCTATACAGTAGAATACATGTAGTATTGATTTTTCTTTTATGTTAAGTGTTTTATCTGAAAAAAACACCTGCTTGGTTCTTATCAATAGCAATGGCTAACTGAAAACCGGTTCATGTAGTTAACACCATAGCTACAAATCATTTAGACATACGCCAAAAAATGTTCTTTTAAATATGTTTTTATCTGTAAATATAAATTTCGAGTTTATTGTCATTTGCATCGCATGTGGTACATAAGGTGGAACAAAATTGTGTACTCAAGATCCCAGTTGCACCCAAAATAGCAATAATATAAAGTATAAAAAAGAAACGGTTTACAAGGACCTAAGATATATGCTAAACAATAATAATGTAATATAATATGGTGTATTAAACAGCAGCCTGAACATGAGTCTGTTGTGAGCAGATGGGTATGAATACAGCAGCTTATGGGTAAAAAAAAAATCAGCAGCATGGCTAATCAGCAGCACAGGTAAAGTGTCAAATCTCTAAAGTGTCATTACAATGATTTTTTTGGTTAGGGATTTATGAGTCTAACAACCATTCCAAAAAGATCCTATTCTTTGTTCAGCTTCACATTAAATTTAGCTTTCATTTATATATTTGATAAGGCCTGTGTGTGTGTGTGTGTGTGTGTTTTCCTGCATTTTCATGTAAAAAAAATATATCAAGTCTGTAAATGTTTTCATTCAAACCCTTCTCTATAGGAGTACACCATCGACGTCTTCTTTCGTCAAAGTTGGAGGGATGAGAGGCTTAAGTTTGATGGTCCAATGCAGGTCCTACCCCTTAACAACCTCCTGGCCAGTAAGATCTGGACTCCTGATACATTCTTCCACAATGGAAAGAAATCTGTGGCCCACAACATGACAACTCCAAACAAACTGCTACGACTAGTGGACAATGGGACGCTTCTCTACACAATGAGGTCAGTCACATGACATAACAGAGTGAGACATTTTCCCTTTTTCTATTTCTTTAATTGTACTTTGTAAGTCCTACTAATACTCTTGGTACTTCAGGCATCTGAGTGAGCCAAACTCATATCATTCAGGGAGGTACTAAAAACTCGTTATAAACTCATTTAGAGCAATAAGCGCTCTATAACTCTCTTTACTGCTCAATTGAAGTCAGTTTGAATAAAATGAATCAATGTAATGCAATAAACACACAGACAGACAAGGAGGCTGTGTGTCTTGTGTCACTGCAACTTCACACACACACTCGTCGCAGCGATACACATCTGATCCCACCCACGTCGAAAGGCTTCTGTCTGCAGTGAAGCAGGGAAGACCCGTGCTGAGCAGAACCACACCAGAAACAATTAACTGATATCATCGCATCTTCACGTTGAATCTCTGAGTCAACCCTCCTCAAAGCGGTCCAGGAGAAACGTCTTTTTAAAGCTCATCCACAGACGTCGTATTTGTTTCAAAGGGTGGACAAAAAGAGAAATGGGAAAGAATTTCGTTTAGTTGTTTCACATGAGCAGATCTGTGCGGTGGTAGTTCTGCCAAGGCCAACAAACACATGTACACTGATGATGTGCTTCAAGCGCTGCCATGTTTATGTACCTAAATGTGTGTGGAAAGATAACAGGTTATGTTTTGAAGGAAAGTATCATAATCTCTGTCACACAAAGACAAAATTACTTATTTTTTTACCAGCTCAGTGATTTTATTTGGTACTAGAATTACAATAATCTGTCAAACAAAGCTCAGTAAACTGCATCGTATCTTTCAAAATACATTTATAGTGAAGATTATTCTGGGTCTTTAGTTTCTTTATGAATTTAAAAACTGCTATTTGTCTTTAAAATGATGAGCAATAACTTCTGATGCTTCTACAGCTAATGTACTACATGTTTTGACATTTATTTTCACGACTGGTCCTCCTACGGAGTTCATGCAATGATGTCATCATAACTAATTATTAGTCTCACCTACATACCATAATAAATTGCTAACAGTGTCAGGTTCCAGTAGATTAGACACAAGAATACAGACCACACAAGGAGCTCAAATAAAACTTAAAGTTTTAATAACTAAAAGCTGTTGTGCAACACCATACAGTATATATGCAGGTTCAAGGTTCTTTAAGTCAAGTCAAGGTTCTTTATTGTCATTAGCATCTCCTGTGATACATGTGACGGAATGAAATTGTGTACACAGGGTCTCCGTTACATCCAACAATAGTATACATTGTAAAAGAAAAATGATATAAAATCTAAGATAATAGCCTAAACTAAGAATAACTAAGGACTAGTAGTAAAAAAACAATATGCCGAACAACAGCAGCACAAACGTGTCTGTGTGAGCAGATGAGTATGAATGAACACAGCAGCATGAAATAAATCAGCAGCATGAGATCAGCAGCATGGATAGTCAGCAGCACATATCAATAATCAAGTGGCATTACAGTGATTTTTTTTTTTTCCACATTGATTTTCCTGGTTAGGGATTCATGAGTCTTAACAGCTTCAGGGTAGAAGCTGTTCCTCAGCCTAGTGGTTCTACACATAATGCTCCTCAACTTCCTGCCTGAGGGGAGCAGGGCAAAATGTGTGTGTGCTGGGTGAGTGGGGTCCTTCATGATGCAGGGGGCCCTCTTCCTGCCTCTGGAGATGTAGATGTCTGTGATGGTGGGGAGACTGACTCCAACAGACTTCTGTGCAGCCTTCACCACTCTCTACAGAGCTTTTCTTTCTGCAGCTGTGCAGCCTCCATGCCACACGTTGATGCTGGAGCACAGGATGCTCTCCATTGCACACCTGTAGAAGGTGAGGAGGTGAGGACTGAGCTTCCCAGTCCAGTAGAGTCTCTGATGAGCTTTCTTGATCAGGCTGGTAATGTTGTCGCCCCAGCAGAGGTTTTCAGGTGCACACCCAAGTACTTGTAGCTGGAGACCACTTCCACTACAGATCCTCCTATAATTGGGTGGGGGGGGGGGGGGGGTGCAGGTATGTATATATATATGAGCATGTCTGTGTGTGTGTGTGTCTCTGTCTGTCTGTCGAACAGACGGACGGACAGACGAGAGTGGGCGTCTACAGACTAAGGAGCAGGATCTAAACTGAATCCAACTTGGATTTTGACATGGCAACCCAATTTTCAAAAGGAACCTTTCTTACACATAGATGCAGCTACAAACTAAAATGGAGGTCAGTACCAGTGACGTGCAGGCAGGTGTGGCAGCGCCGCACCTGTGATCATGACAAGTAATATACTAACAATGATAAGAGAAAATATATTTGACCACTTGACTTTATTTCATGCTTCTGTGTTCATTCGTACTCATCTGCTCACACAGACTCATGTTCGTGCTGCTGTTTTGGCACTATTAGGTGTTTAGCATATTTCTTAGTTCATATCTTAGATCTTATTACTATTTTTCTTGTACAATTTATACTTTCGTTGGATGTAACTGGAACCCTGTGTACACAATTTTGTTCCACCACATGTACCACATATGATTTGAATGACAAATAAAGAACCTTGATCTTGACCTTGACTGTTCTATAAAACTGTTTTCTGAATTATTTCAACACTTCAATGGTCAAAATTGCGGAATATACACATCGCCTGTTCAAATGTGGAAGAAATGCCGGGTGAGGCAGTGTAGTGCTCTGGTTCACCTCTGGGGGTGCTGTGTCATATACAATATATGAAGAAGGCGGTTGGAGCATGCCCATTGCTGTCTCTTTATATCGCCATTATTCATGTTTGATTGCACATGTGCTGCACATGCTGATGTTCTACAGTCTGTCTAATATATTGAATGAATGTGTGTGACATATTTCTTCTTTCTAATCGGTCATATATGCACAGTGAAAATACACAGGGTGAGGCAGAATATACCTTGCCGCACCGATAGGGGGCAGTGCTGCCCCTCAGGTGGAGTCCCTGTGCATTCTTCTGTTACACAGAGGGGCAGGGTGAAGCAATCAGTCCACTCATTTAAATTTATTTAGACAAAATGGAAGATCATATCTCAAAACTAAAGGATTTTTCTAAACTGGATTTTCAGTCGAAACAGAAGGTATTAGATAGATCAAGGAAAAAAAAAAGGTTAAATTGAAATATAAGCTTCTATTTTGGGTTCATATATGTGAGCATTGATTCCAGACAGTCAGTGTCTCACCTGTTGCAAAGCTCACCACACGTCACTGGTCAGTACCTCACTTATTTTTCAAGTTATCGTGCTCCCAACATACACTGATGGACAGACAGACGGAGAATATTTCTAATTCCCATTTATTGCTCAGCAAAAAACAAATCTTCACAAACAGTCTTTTAATGTAACAAGTCACTTTTTTAAAGCCTCAAATAAATAATTTCATCATGCTTAAAAAACTAACCTACGAGGAGGCGCTCAACCATTATGGCTTCCAGCCTCATGTTTAGTTATAATATTTGCTGATAGTGTGCATTGTTGTTTGTGTAGATATTCTTCTCAGACAAAATCAACAGAGTAACCATCACACCACAGTAGACTGTAAGTCATTGGCACACCTTGCTTCACACTAAACTTACCAGCACGGCTCGTCAGACCTCATTGATTCTGCAGCGCAGGTCGCCATGATGTTGTGATTTAAGATGGAAGTGGTCAGGGACACACAGAACCATGTTTGGTGGGTAGTCATGGGTAGAGTCTGATTCAGGGGCTACTCGTGGCATGACCTGCATCAATAATGCAATTTGTCGTTGAACGGGAGAGAAGTTACCTAGGTGATAGGAGGGCATACTCTGCACAGGAGCTTTCATCAGATCAATAGATTAGAAGGCAGCTTCTACTTCCTCTAGATAGACAAGTTTTCTTCTCAGTTCTCCATTAGGGCCATGGCAGTCCTTGGCACAGACAATCTGAAGACCTCACTAAACCATTCCACTAATTGTACCAGCATTCCTCGTTTATAGTCTTCTCTCCTAATTGCTGCTGTACATTTCCAAACCAATTTTTTTTTTTAAGTTTGGTTTATCTTGCCTGATTAGTTGAACGGGATCAAATTGATATTTTGTTGTAATCTGAGGTTAAGTGTCTGAAATAGATTTGACTTAACAAAGATATACATGTATTCTTTTGTTAAGCTTAAACCCATATAAAGGCCCAGTTTGCTGTGACTGATTGTAAAGGTAGCTATAAATTGGACCCCCCCCCACACACACACACACACACACTCTCTCTCACACACACACACACACACACACACACACACACACACACACACACACACACACACACACAGATTCTGGCAGCATTTGTGTTCACTTGTTGGGTCTTCAGAAATTCACAGACGACCTGTGTGATCCAAACTGAACAAAGTCATATGTGGGTGAAGTAAGACCACATTTCTGGACAAATTCACAGCAGCTACCTTTAAGAGCACACACAGACACATTCCAACATCTTCACAGCCCATTTCCTCTGCTAATAGACACATGGATAGATCACTGAACATGAAACATCCAGACAGCTGAGTGACACATGAATGGAAAGATATGGAAGAGAAAATACAGTTATAATAGAAATTGCACTAGTTTTATGTGTCTCAGTCAAATGTTAGGGTTCAAAAGGTAAACTGTCAGCTCAATACAAGATCTGACACCAACTTTCTTTGGAAATGTTCGAAATTGAGCTAGAAGACATTACAGATATAAGTTGTGTTTACTGTCAAGATGTTAGCACTTTGAGAACAATGTCAAAGTAAATTAACCTTTGGTCTTTGTCAGTGTATTTGTTCCCTCCCATATGTACAATAATGTATTTATGCTGATAATCCTGTACTGTTGAGAGGGAGGCTGGTGGAACAGTGAGGCTACAAGGAGCAGAGGTCACAAAGGTGCAGGACTTCAAGTACTTGGGGTCAACTGTCCAAGAACATGAGGAGTGTGGTAAAGAGGTGAAGAAGAGAGTCCAGACAGGATGGAGTGGATGAAGAAAAGATTCAGGAGTGATTTGTGATAAAAAGGTGTCAGCAAAGGTCAAAGGAAAAGTTTACAAGACTGGTGCGACCAGCTATGTTGTATTGTCTGGAGACAGAGACATGGACAAAAAGAGAGGAGAAAGAACTGGAAGTGGCAGAAATGAAGATGTTGAGGTTCTCCTTAGGAGTGACAAGGATGGATAAGATTAGGAATGAGATCATCAGAGGTACAGCACAGGTTAAACAACTGGGAGATAAAGTTAGAGAGGCCAGACTGAGATGGTTTGGACATGTTCAGAGGTGGGACAGTGGGTATATTGGTAGAAGGATGTTAGAAATGCAGCTGCCAGGAAAAAGACAAAGAGTAGATTTCTGAATGCAGTTGGAGAGGACATGGAGGTAGTTGGAAGATGCAGAGGACAGAGATGGAGGAGGATGACTCGCTGTAGCGACCCCTGAAGAGGGAACAGCTGAAAGAAGAATAATCCTAAACTCTTATTGACACATCAGTGATGTATGTTTAAGGATATTTTCCTTTGGGTTTCTAAAGTTTTGATCTACATGTAGGAATGGACGACGGAAACCCAAGAAAACTTAACAGATCATTTGAAAATAGAGCTGCACATTATTATTTTTTTTTAAATGATTGCAGTATTTTCATAAAAAATTGTGATGCTTTCTATCTTCAAATTAAAACAAGAATTGTTGCATGTTTTAGCGTCTCAGAAACTATCATCTATGGCTAGAAATATCTTTGTTTAGGCAGTTTATCTTTAGTGTGATTACATGTAATCAAACCAGTTTTGCCACAGCGTTCCACTCAGGGGTTGATGGTTTTCACTACTGCCTAATAAATGGTGCTGATTTGTCAACTTTCTAACAAAATAGGAGGAGAAACAAATTTGTTATTTCTCCCCTGAAATTTGACAGATTTTTATGCCATGTTCTTTGAATAATATATTATGCATTCTTGTTTTGTTTGCCATAAAAGGTGAGTGATTATGGAATTGTCTGTGTGTATTTGTTAGCCAAATATCTCATGAACCAGAGAATTAATTTTATTAAAAGCCCCAGAACAATTCATGGATGTATATTTAGGCATGATCAACCTTAGGGTTGTAGCTACTTCTGGATTGTCTATCAGTTTTACACATGAGTCAGAGTCAGAGTTAGTCAGAGATTCTTTGTCATTCGCACCACATGTGGTACATGTGGTGGAATATGTACATAGGGTCCCAGTTACATCCAACAATAAAAATGCAAAAGAAAAACAATGATAACATCTAAGATATGAACTAAGAAAAACATCAACTAAAAATAAACTAAGCACTAATAGCATAAAAACATTACGTCGAACAGCAGCATGAACATGAGCATGAGTCTGTGTGAGCAGATGAGCATGAACACATCAACATGAAACAGATCAGCAGCAACACGATGTGATTTTTCACAGTGATTATCCTGGTTAGAGATTTATGAGTCTAACTGCCTCAGGATATAAGCTGTTCCTCAGTCTAGTGGTTCTGCACTTAATGCTCCTCAACCTCCTTCCTGAGGGTAGCGGGGCAAAAAGTGTGTGTGCTGGGTGAGTGGGGTCCTTCATGACGCAGGTGGCCCTCTTCCTGCATCTGGAGGTGTAAATGTCTGTGATGGTGGGGAGGCTGACTCCAACAGACTTCTGTGCAGCCTTCACCACTCTCTGCAAAGCTTTTCGTTCTGATGAGATGAGTCTAGTGCTGCGTGGTCTGTTTGGGTCTTCAAAGCGTGCATAGAACTTGTTGAGGGCATCAGGCAGAGATGGGTCTTTGGGGCATTGTTCGCTCCTTCCTTTATAATCTGTTATGCACTTAATGCCCCTCCAGATGAGAGTCATCGTCAACAAATACTTCAAGTTCTACAGACTGTTGTAAGTCTTCGCTTCAAAGTTGGGCATTAACTGTATTTCTGTTAGCTAAATGTCTCATGGAGCTGTGAACAGGTTTTTACTTGTATCAATCAACCTTTATTTATACAGGTAAATCCCATTAAGCCTCGAGGACTCATTTACAAGAGAGACCTGATTTCAACAAAGAAAGATGACAACAATGGACAACAGCAACAACAATAAACAGTTATAAAAACTCATACTACAGTTTTTTTTTTTTTTTTTTTTTTAACAAATAGGATGGCTAAAAGGAAAAGGTAACAAAACAAAAAACAGCTAGATTCCAAGACAAATGTAGAAAACTAAAAACAGGAACATGTCTGCATTGGACCCTGCCAGGAGTCCAACAGATTCTTAAAGACACTTAGAGAGGTCAAGGACGAGAGCTTCAAATCTTTTTGTAAGATATTCGAGGAAACAGGAGCGGAGTAGGAGAAGGCCCTTTTGCCTAGTTCAGTCCTCACTGAGGGAACACTGCAGGTAATAATGTCCTGAGAGCGCACTCCGTAGCTGCACTCGCGCAGAGACATGTAGGAGGAGATGTATAAAGGCAACAGACCAAGAAGTGATTTAAAGATGAAAATGTACCAGTGAGAGAGTCTGCGTGAAGTTAATGATGTCCAGTTAACCAGTGAATACAGGGTGCAGTGGTGGGTACGATAATCACAGCCAGTTATGAATCTTAGTGCACCATGATAGACAGCATCCAACATCTGCAGGGTTCTTGTAGGAGCGTTCATGTAAATAATATCACCAAAATCAATTGAGGGAAGGAAAGTCACAGATACAAGGCGTTTTCTAGCATTCAGGGTTAGACAGGATTTGTTTCTGAAAATGAAACCCAGTTTAACTTTCAGTTTCTTTATCAAGTTTTCCACATGGAGCTTAAAAGAAAGATGTGAGTCGACCAAGATACCCAAATATTTATAGGAATCAACAAACTCAATGGGGACACCATTTGAGGATAAAATCGGAGGAAGAACTGCTGGGACCAACTTCCTATTTGAAAAAAGCATCCCTTTGGTTTTTTCGGCATTTAGGACAAGTTTGAGGCGGAACAAATCAGTCTGGATGTAGTTAAATGCAGATTTCAAAAGCTGGAAAGCCTTAGCAACTGTTTTAGCTCGACAATAAACAACTGTGTCGTCAGCATAGAAATGTATGGATGCATTAGGGATGTTTTTACCTACATTATGTATGTAGATTGTAAAGAGTGTGGGTCCTAAGACTGAGCCTTGTGGTACACCATTGTTGAATGTTAAATAACTGGAGGAAGTACCATTATGTTGAACACATTGCCTCCGGTCTGAAAGATAGTTAGAGAACCAACCAATGGTGTGATCTGAGAAACCAATTTCTGAGAGTTTATGACACAAGATGTTATGATCCACAGTGTCAAAAGCTTTAGACAGGTCTAAGAAAAGTGCAGCACAATAATCCTTAGCATCCAGTGCTTCAACAACGTCATTAAGAACCTTCAGTGAAGCAGTGGTTGTGCTGTGTTGTTTCCTGAAACCAGATTGATGTGGAGGTAAGATGTTAAATGAGTCCAGGTAATTTTTGATTTGAGAGTTTATCAGTTTTTCTAGAACCTTGGCTAAAATGCAGAGTTTAGAGATTGGTCGATAGTTTGTATAAAGAAATCTTTGATCAGACTAACTTTAAAAATCAACCCAATCTGAGATGGCCACCACAGTTAATTGGCCAGCACACATAGAAATAGTTAAAACTAAGTTAATCTTACTGATACTGAGCTAGGATTTGGTGTTGGCAGCTTAATACCTGTGACATATTTTGAGAGCAGATAGATTTCACAAGATTTTCATTTAAAACTTTGGCATCAAATGATACATATGCTCTCAAAGAATGCAAGTTTTACTTCCTTCTGTTTGTGGTTTTATTTGTGTTCCCCTTTCTCTGTTGTGTCTTTGTCATCAGAACAGGGTATGTACTGCTGTGCACACAATCAGTCCAGCCCCAAAAGCCTGGGCCACACCACTTGATCTCTGAGAGACCAATCAGATTACAGGCATAGAGTGTGTAATTGTATGGGACTTGGAAGACAATAGCTTTAGATTTATTGCCATCAGGCCATTTAAATGCAATATGGATATTGCACATATTAATATTACAATGGCATAATTTTCCATATATACAGTAAATCACAGCAGCTTTAATTTGAAACCCATGTTGGACATCTGTTTTAGCAGGAATTAGATGCTAAACCACAGAGCCTGTCCACCTCACAAATCCCACATTAACCTGTGTGTACCACTCCAAAGGAAAGACGGAGAACAATGTCCTGCTGGCAGCACAGGTACAGTTTTGGGATTTATGAGGTAAATCCATCTTATAAGTTCAGTGTCGAGTGTTTCAACACTCTCTGTTGATTAGCACTCCTCACTAGAAAACAGCTTAAATCCAGTTAATCAGCACGTCTGCAGCATCTGAACTGACAAACGCCGTGACGGCCCAAGCATTGCCGGATTGCATCATTATTTTGAAAGCAGGGAGCTGCTATTGTCTGCCAGAGCTGCTGCAGTCCTATTTTTGTCAGAGCATTTATCACTCACTGTCAGTTTACCTCTGGTTTCTACCAACAGCTGTTTCCTCTGTAGAATATAACGACACCGTATGGTCCTTGGATTAAAAAAAAAAAAAACTTTATAGCGTTCTCTTTTAAAACATTTTGCAGAAAGAATAATAATAATTTGCTAAACCAAATTTTAAAACAAATGCAGCTGCATGATGTTTCAGTACATGTACAATTGAAAACTCCACTGCATAAAGCATGTAGCAAGAAATATCAAGTTCAATGCAGCTTTTAGTAAATACTTCATGAATGCTTGGTTTATAAAATCTTAATGAAGCAAACTACAAAATCTAGAAAAATGTTTTTTTCTTCCCAAATGCAGTGTGAATGCAGATTGTTGAAAAGCTGAAACAAGTTGTTAAAACTAAAAGCAGCAAAACAATAGCTGAAACTTTAATCATGATGCATCGAAATGACCCAAAATGGTAGCTACAAGCAACTAAAAGGCTAGCTAAAAGTTATAATTAGCAAATGGCTAGCAAATATGTAACTATGTCAAAGGGTTAGTTAAAATGAAAAAGATGCGAAGGCTAGCTAAACATAGCTAAATAGTTGCTAAAACCTATAACAGGTTAACTAAAAGTTATAGCAGTTGTAGTTATGGAGTTACTGTGCGATTGTTAACTTGTTAATCTTCCCAGATTTGTCTTGACAACCAAAAACATCATTCTTGTTCTTGTTTTAATAATTGGGGACTGCCTGAAGGCAGCGGCATCTACCTATATTATCCACCTGAAAAGAGTCTTACTCTTCCTTCAACTTTAATGCAACCCGAACCCTAATGTGTACCCCCACAAATTTTACATCAAAACGACCAGCTCAGCACTGTGATGTATGCGCTTATTTATTTAGTGGCATTTTGAGTTACATTGGCGACGTAATTAAGAAAGATGCCTTTTTTACTCATTGATAAACACTGACAGAACTCAACAGCCTCAAACTACGAGGTCACATGACCTAGAGTGGAGAGGTCCCTGAACAAAACACTGATTAACTTTTGGAACCATTTTGGTTCAAGATGGCTGCCTCAGCTAACACGGACAACTTAACATTGACCATAACTCAGTTATTCTTTGAGATATTGAGCTGAAATTTGGTTTGGCCATAGCTGAGAGTGAGTTGTTATACATTCCTGATGCAAATTAAATATCCAAGATGGCTGCCTTAGCTAAAAGGGAAAAATACAATAACTCAGCTATTTTAAAATATACTGAGCTGAAATTTGCTGTGGTGGTATCTGACAGCAATGCAAAACACATTCTGAATTCAAATCTAAAAATTCAAGATCGCTGCCAAAGCAAATTTCAAATGGTTATAACTCAGCGTTTTTTAGAGCTATTTAGCTGAAATTTGGCATATTGGTAGCTGAGAGCAAACCTTAATAGGCTCTCATTGCAAATCAAAAATCCAAGATGGTTACCATATCGTAAAATAAATAATGACCATAAGTCATTGATTTATTGCTATATTAAGCTGAAATTATGTATGGTAGTAGCTGAGAGCGAAATCGAACACACATTACTCCACACACATTACGCCATCCATCCATCCATTATCTTCCACTTGTTCCGAAGTTGGGTCATAGGGGCAGCAGCTTGAGCAGGGAGGTCTAGACATCTCTTTCCACAGCCACCTCTTCCAGCTCTTCTGGGAGGGCCCCAAGGTGTTCCCAGGCCAAACGAGAGACATAGTCTCTCCAGTGTGTCCTGGGTCTTCCCCAGTGTCTCCTCCTAGTCGGACATGCCTAAAGCTCCTCCCTAGGGAGGCACCATGGGGGCATCCTTACCAGATGCTCGAACCACCTCAACTGGCTCCCCTCGATGTGGAGGAGCAGCGGTTCTACTCCGAGTCTCTCTCAGATAACTGAACTTCTCACCCTATCTCTAAGAGAGAGCCCAACTACCCTGCAGAGGAAGCTTATTTTAACTGCCTGTATCTGCAATCTTGTTCTTTCGGTAACTACCCAGCACTCATGACCATAGGTGAGGGTAGGAACATAGACCGACAGGTAAACGGAGAGCTTTGCCTTACAGTTCAGCTCTCTGTTAAACACAACAGACCAGTACAGAATCTGCAATACTGCAGATGCTGCACCAATCCATCTGCCAATCTCATGCTCCAATCCTCCCTCACTCATGAACAAAACCCCAAGATACTTGAACTCCTCCACTTAAGGCAGAACCTCGCCCTCGACCTGAAGGGCGCAAGCCACCCATTTCTGATTGAGGACCATGGCCTCAGATTTGGAGGTGCTGATTCTCATCCCAGCCGCTTCACACTCTGCTGCGAACCACTCCAGTGAGAGCTGAAGATCACAGCACGATGACGTCAACAGGACCATATCATCAAAGAGCAGAGATGGAAAGCCACTGAACTGGAATCCCTCTGCCCCCTGGCTGCACTGAGAAATTCTGTCCATAAAAGTTATGAACAGAATCGGTGACAACGGGGAATCCTGAAGGAGTCCAACTTACTACCAACAATGCTAACCAAACTCTCACACCACTTGTATAGGGACTGAACAGCCCATAACAATGGGACCCCAATCCCATACTCATGGAGCACACTCCACAGTGTACCCCAAGGAACACAGCTGATTGCCTTCTCCAAGTACACAAAACACATGTAGACTGGCTGGGCAAACTCCCATGACCCCTCAAAGACCCTAGTGAGGGTAAAGAACTGGTCTAGTGTTCCACAGCCAGGACGGAACCCACATTGTTCCTCCTGGATCTGAGGTTCGACCAACGATCTGACTTGCTTCTCCAGTACCCCTGAATAGACCTTAACAGGGAGGCTAAGGAGAGTGATGCCCCTATAATTGGAGCACACCCTCTGATCCCACTTTTGGAAGAGGGGAACCACCAATTCAGTCTACCAATCCAGTGTTACTGCCCCCATGTCCACACGATGTTGCAAAGGCATGTCAACCAAGACAGCCCCACAACATCCAGAGCCTTAAGGAAATCAGGGTGAATCTCATCCACCCCCAGAGCCCTGCCACTTCAGAGCTTTTTAACTACCTCAACAACCTCAGCCACAGTTATGGGCAGACCAACCCCAAAGTCCCCAGACTCAACTTCCTCCATAAAAGACGTGCCGGTGGGATTGAGAAGGTCCGAGAAGTATTCCCTCCACCTCCCGATGACATCAATGCTTGTGGTCAACAGCACCCCACCTTCACTGAACACAGTGTTAGTAAAGAGCTGCTTTCCCTCCTCAGCTGTCTGATAGTCTACCAGAATCTACTTGGAGCTGAGTACACACAGTACTGTCAAATCAAAAAAATTAAATGGCCACAATGTGACAGTCCCCGTCTAAAGTTTCTCCAGGAACTTTCTAGTTTGTTTTCTTACCTTGTGTGTTTTTAAAATACTTAACAAACAATACAAGGTTTTTCTGGTTCCACAATTCCAGCATTCACATGTCAGTTTGGTATTAAGTCCATGACCGGTTTCACACCACTTTACAACTTTGCATATGTGATCAAAGCCACCTGCTTGGCAGCCAGGCCAACAAAGACCCTAACGACCTTCCAGAAGGAGGGGAGTGATTGTGGTTTGCATGCGAGCTCGACTCAGAAAACTGTTACAGAACTACTTGTCAAAAGATCTGAGCATCTGGTTAAATGCTTAAAAAATTATCAACTAATATCGTGATGGGTTGCTGCATGCTGATGATTTCTGCCTAAGGTGATCTGTGATCTAAACGGCCTCACTGAAGTTTGACTCCGCAAAGGCAGCTCCCTCCTTTTGTTTGTAATCAAAGTTAATCTGTGATCTTTTTTCCCCTTGCCTTTATTTCTTTGTGTACAGTTTAGCAATAGACGAACGACATCAATTAGTTGCTGGTGTAAGTGCTGTGTGATACGCATCGGTGCAAGGCTCGCGTTTGATTTATGTTGTATTGTGTTAATTTACGTAGTTATTGAGCCACTTATCAGTAATGAGACAGCACCAGAAAGCAGCCGAGAGAGTGGGGAGAGAGAAACAACCAGCACAGGGTTGTTGTAAAGGCTACGAGAAGCTAATTAGAAACATTAAGTTTGCATTCAGAAGCACGCCGGGATGTTGCACGTTATTTTGCGCAAGACTCAAATAAACTTGGCAATGTAAGAAATACTATATTAATCTACTTGTTACTTGATTTATTGGGCTCTTAGCAGCATTTCAAAACTCACGTTACATAAAAAAGCAAGTTAGACATGCAATAAATACAATATTTTATACAAACAAGAAAGACTGTATTTGATTTGCAGCATTTTCAGTTAGGTCTACATTCTACAGAAATGAGAATCTCATTGAAACAAACTTATTTTACTTACTCAGTTGTTATTTTACAGTCCTGTTGTTTTCAAATAACCCAATACTGAGTTAATGCATCGGCTATAAATGTTGTAATTGAGTTAGAATAACCCAATTCTTGCTCCATTTATGGTGGATTTCAGTCCACTGAAGGATGGCTTTTATGGCTTTCTGTCTTGTTTGAACTTGATCTTTGATCAAATATTTATGAGTGAGGTAATGTGAGCCATATTTCTCCATTTATTTAGGGAACATTTTGAAGTCTGGCCATGATCTGGACAGACAAAATAAACTCCAGGGCTTCTTGTTAGTCTCAGTTAAGAGCTGATAAATCTGAAACGTCTAATTGAGACATCGGCAGAGATTTTTGTGCCTGACTATAGATTATAGTGTAAGGAAGGTCACTCTGGGATGTTTTTGGAGACACATATGTTTTATAAGGCTCGCCACATTCAGACTGCAGCATGCCAGGCCTTCAATTCTCTCTGTTTCTGCCCTTCAGGTTGACCATTCATGCAGAGTGCCCCATGCACCTGGAGGATTTCCCAATGGATGCACACGCCTGTCCTCTGAAGTTTGGAAGCTGTAAGTCAGCACGGATGATCTCAGATTTAAAAAAAATTATTAAACCAGAAGATATGAGGCAACACGTCAGAAGTATTCCACTTCCTCAGTCCACTTTTGGCATAAGAGGAATATACTGTTACACAGCTGAAGAGCCAAGGAAGTCCTTGTGTTTAACACAGAATGGCTTACTGCTGAGTAAGTGGTTCAGTGCATAAAGATCAAGGTTTAAACACCATTAAATGAAGAATATTACTCAGCTGCAAACTAAAGGAGCCTGGCCCAGTGACTCGCGGCAGGTTATTTCAGATATAAATATGTGCCGTGGAACATGTTTCATACAATATTTTAGTCCTGAAGTACAAGAATGCTATAGAAATGCTCTGGGTACGATTTGTAGTCAGAATGCTTGCAGGATAATTTCTCCAATAAATCAGAGGTACTATTGAAGGTAAAGTCCGAAAATACCTAAAGTCTTATGGATTTATTAGATACAGATCAGAAATATCTGGAAAATGTCACTTCCTCCACTACATTCTTGTTAGTCACAGTTCAGACCTATTGAAGTGAGATTCTCTGAAAAATTATGATCAGATAATATCTTCCATGTTGTAAGTAGGTCTTTGAATAGACTCAGTTTAGAGAAACAGTGTTTATTTCCAACCTGATTGAAGGCCTAGTGCAGAGGTCTGCAACCTTTTGATCAAAAGAGCCATTTCTGCCCCTTCGCTCACTAAATAAAATGTGTCTGGAGCCACAAAACCTGCTACAACTGTAATTATCAACTGATGGCCCATGGGCCACTGAGTTTGTTGGAGCAGGGCTTTTCTGGCCAGTGGAGGTGACATTATAAAACTAAAATTATATCATGAATTTTTACATTTATTGATATTTTTACATTTTAAGACAAAAAAGACCATATAATGTAAAGAAGGAAAATAATTATAGTTTAACGATTTTGATAAAAATTAAAACAGTAGGCCTATGTATCCTGATGCATGCTCAATAATCCAGGTAGAAAAATCTAAAAAAGTTAAATCTGGCAAAACAACAAAAAAATGTAGAAACGTTTCATCTTTCATCCAAAAAACTTCCTCAGTCTGAGGTGCTGTATTCAGCTCAGTCTCTTAAATAGCACCTTCTCAGAGTGGATCAACCAGTTTTGCTGCTGACAACCAAAACCAGCTGATCACATGATCAAGAAAGACCATCAGCCTAATAATAATAATAATGTCATCACAATGTCAGCACTGTATGTTTCCATACAATGGTGAAATTAGTCTCTGCATTTAACCCATCCACCACCAGGTGGTGTAGTGGGCAGCTATTGAAAGCGCCCGGGGGGCATTTTGGGGATGAGACGTGCTGCCCAGAGACGCCACGTGATTTGCAGTGACTGGGGATCGAACCTGGGACTTTCGGGTCCCAAGCCGGCTGCCCTGCCTCTACACCATCTCGGCCCCCATATGATGGATCATAAGCACACTGATGGCTGTTTACTATTCACAGAGGGTTGAGTGATACTAGCAATCACAGCATTGTAAGAGGGGGACAGTTGAACCCGGAGGCCTCCACCCCTCTTTAATGATGGACAATTTCTTTTCACAAAGATGGCCTCCTTTACTCCTCTCTCAAACCATCGTTCCTCTCTATCCAGGATGTGAACATCTTCATCCTTGAACGAGTGACCGCTGGCCTGGAGATGAGTGTAGACCGCAGAGTCCTGGCCTGATGTTGTTGCTCTTCTCTGCAGGGCCATCCTTTTGGCCAGTGGCTGTTTAGTTTTAATAGGCCTATGTGTGGAATAATAACTAAGCATCGGGTGGAGCTGCGGTAAATCGGTGGCTAGCACTGCGGTCTTTGAATCCTGAGGTTGCAGGTTCAAGCCCAGGTTGCATCAGGAAGGGCATCTGGCATAAAACAAAATGCCAAATCTTTCTTGCGAGTGGTGACATGTGAAGAATGGAATAGCTGAAAAAAACTGTTATTTACTACTTCAACAATTTCCTGCAGGATCAATAAAGTTTTTATCTTACTAGTAATTATCGGTCAAAAATTTACAGAAATTTTTCAATAAAATTGCCAAAACTAGTCTTTTCTGTTGTGGGTATAAAAATCTATACAATTAGATTTCATTATGTTTTATCAAAGCTTCAAAGAGCCACTGTTGAGGGACTAAAGAGCCACATGTGGCCCCAGAGCGTAAGATTGCAGACCCCTGTTCTAGTGGCTAGTCCAAACAGTCAGAGCCCAAAGTGGATTGATAACCGAAGTCAAACTAAAGTTATAAATTGTTCATAACTTTCCACAAAACCTCACTTCAGATGAACTGAACTGTCACTAAGGTACAAAACCCAGAATTAGAACAGTTGTGAGATATATATACATATATTTATTTATTTTTTCCTTTTTTTTTTTCTCTTTCGGCTGCTCCCTTCTTCAGGGGTCGCCACAGCAAACTAAGTCACACGAAGACTTGTCAGTTATTTTTACGCCGGATGCCCTTCCTGACTCAACCACGGACCACCGAGCTACCACAGCCCTCTGTGTGGAGCAGAGAGCTTCTATCTAGGACACCCAGAGGAGCAGATGGTAGGGGGTTAAGGGCCTTGCTCAAGGGCCCAGAGTGGGACGGATGAGGGTGGGGGCAGGTGTGGGTGCTACACCTACCCCACCCACATTTTTGATGCTGTCAGTACCGGGGCTTAAACCGGCGATCTTCCGATCACAGGCCCACCTTCTTTAACCTCTGCGCCACTACTTCCCTGTATAAATATATATATATATATATATATATATATATATATATATATATATATA